>NC_138191.1:43316691-43916691 GCF_964194105.1 Spermophilus citellus | reverse complement strand
TAGGCTCACACCAAGACCTGGAGCCCTGCATCTCTTCCTGGAGCCCTGCATCTCTTCCATCCCAGAGACTGCAGTTCATCACCAAATCCTAATTCTGCTTTCCAAACACAGCTCAAATCCATTCACCCTTCCTGGTCTTCTCTTCCACCAGCCTAGTCCTGGACTCCATTGCCTCTCACAAGGATTTCTCCAGTGGATGTCTAACTTCACTCTTCTTCCCACTCATTTCCCCAAAGTAGCCAGAATGACCTCCAGAAAATGCCAAGTCTGATTATGTCACTCACTATGTTCAAATCCCTTTATCTTCTTTCTGACATTTCTCAGGGGAAAAAAAATGTCAAAATTGATAGAAAAACCCACAGGTTTCTGTGTAACTTGACTGCTGCTTCCCTCTCCAACTTCTTTCCTCTGACTCTTTCCTCACTTTCTCTGCTTCTTCTAACTGGCCTGTTCTCTTTACCTCAAATATCCCAGCTCCTTCTTACGTTGCTCTTTGGTACACAGTATTCTGTCTACTTAAAGCACATGCTACCAGTCCTTGCCCCCTGGACCTAGCTAACTCCTCTGATCCTTCTAGTTCTGCCCCATTGTTCCCATCTGAGGGAGACATTTCCTGGTCTCAGAGGGTCCCTGTTATATTTTCTCATGACATAAAGGAAATTTTCTTCAAGGCACTAACAATTATAGTCATATAACTAATGTGTATGATTATCAACTTACTGTCTGTATCCACTCTTCCCAACATACCACAAGGGCAGAGACTTGGCTCTTGTGTTAGTTACTATAGGACCAAGACTACCACAACATCCCACACAATTATCAGTACCTTGTTGAATTAATCCATTGGTAAATTCAATTTACTTAATCAGACTGCCACAGCCATATTTCTTTCTGTTCTAATCAATAACTCAATGGCTCATGAGTGTGTGTGTGTGTGTGTGTGTGTGTGTTGTTGTGGATGGAACCCAGGCTCTTGCACATGCTAGGCAAGTGCTCTACCACTGAGCTATACACCCTCACCCCAACTATCCGTTTCTGAACATTTATTACATGCCTAGCACTGTGACAAACATTTCACATGCCTTATCTTTTTGGCAACTCTACAATGTAATAGAGTCATCATCCTCCTTTTAAAAATAAGGAAATTGGGCTGTTCAGGGTGACAAATTAGTAAAACTGAAATCCAGAACAATGTCTTTCAAGCCACCCTGGCACATATTCATAAACAATTTATTACACTGCTCTCTTTTTCTAACTTTATCGGCCTTTAGCTTACATTTTTGTTTGTTTGTTTGTTTTTATTGTGATGCTGGGGATCAAACCCAGAGCCTTGTACATTTGAGGCAAATGCTCCACCACTGAGCTATGTCCTCAGCCCCTACACTGCTCTCTTATAGGAAGAGCTCTGTCAAGAGCTGAGTAGGGGGGAAAGAACGGGAAGCAAACATTTAGTTATTCACCTCCACCATTTTGGCTATGTGTTATTTCCATTGTTTTGAGTTCTGTGTTAAACCAAGGAAGGAATCTGTCTCTGATCTGTCATTTCCACTGAAAACTACTCACTGCACCAAGTGGAAGAAAAAAAATTGTCTCCCCAGTTTTCATAGAATATTAAGCCACAGGCAAGGATGAATTTCAGCCAGCTACTTCCAGCTGTTTCAGTTTATTTACTTGTTGGTTGGTTGGTTTATTTTAAGTATGAATGCATAATATTTCTCCCCCACCATCCTCAAGAATGGATTCTCTGTTTGGCATCATTGTCCTCTAGAAATCGTGGATGACAAAAAACAGCAATGTGTACGTGCCAGGATTCATATCAAAGGAAACTGTGATGTTTTCAAAGGAAATTAAGGACATTCTAATTCAGCTTTCACCCAAATTGTAAATGTTGTTTAATTTTATTTTTTAAAGGCAACTACAATCTTGTTATACAGTCATCTCAACCTTCAGGTTTATCCATTAGAAATCCTGGTAATAGCCAAATCCTCCGACTTATAAATGCACCTACAGGCCTTTGCTCCTCCAAAACTGTTCCCTTGGTGACAAGCCTGATTCCTAGGTGAAAACTGATGTTACTCAGAAGCTGACTTTAATGGGAAGAAAAGCCTTAACTCCTTCTGAGACATTACTAACAGGGTACAATCATGGATCTTCTGAGGATGAAAGAACTTTCTTGAAAGCAAGGAAAAGCCCCCATTCTGTGCTGAAACTTCAGGAAAATGCCAGTGGATATGCTTCAGAGAAATATTTCCATATCTTTGTCTATTGGCTGGTTCTGCCCTGTGTTTGGACTTGGAGCAAGGAGGAAAGAAATGCCTGCGTTGCACAGAAATGTCAGGAGCAACTACCATTTACTTAACCTTCGCTCCTCACTGAAATGATGGTATTTCCCAGTCTCAGAGAGAACTTTAGTACTGCACACTCTGTTTTGCCAATTTGTGGGAAAAAGTCTTACTTTTTGCTTTAATCTATTTTTGTAGGAGGCTTAACTGCAGTCAATAATACCCTTTGGTGTTTATTGTTTATTTATAAAAATGTTTATTCTCTGCATCCTTTTTTCTGCCTACTAAATATCAGGTGTTTCAAGGGGAAAAAAATAAAGCAATTAAAATGACTTAAGCTAGCCAAAATCATTTTTACAATACAATTATTTTTTTCTCTGATTTCCTGCAGATGATAAAATAGCCTAGTCCACAGGGGCTGAATAGCCAAATTGATGTCCACCTAAAACTACTTAATGTTTTTTACAAGAATTATTAGGAGACAAACAAAATATCCTAATGCTAAATGTCCATTTGGGCCATTGTTCTGAGAATCCTGTAATACTTTATAGATTATTCTGGGGTAGGCATGCCTCTGATATATAGGTTAGCTTTCTACATTAAGCCTTTTATCATCACAGTTGAGGTTACAGTTTAACAACCTCTTTTGGATGCCTTAATATAACTTCATTTCAATCATCACTGCCATTTAAAACAGGAATTTGAACTTATGTGTACATATGAGAATGCTAAATTGGGGTTATTACAAAATTTACAAACTGAAAGACCAGATTAATGTATCAATATTCCAACAGCTTTTAGTTCTTTCTTCACAGTTGCATATCAACATTTCCGACTCTTCCAGCTACTTTTCAGAAGCCTACAATAAATAATCCCCTGCCAACTTGCTCATAATGTCTTCTCAATGAACATTGCAAGGGGACAAGAAAACACAGATATATCATACCATTAGTGACAAGGGAAGAAGAATTGGAAATCTAAGAATAAAAAAGAAAACAAAAACCTTAACTGGAGCCCACATTCTCGTTCTCATTTCTGTGGCCATTTTTCTCTGGGGATCAAACCAGGACATGGTGCATGTTAGACAAGCATTATAACACAGAGCTACAATCCCATTCCCTCTTTGGCCAGTTATGAGAAGCCCTCGGGACCCAGCTCTTCTCAGATCGTTCCCTGATGTCTGTAGTAATTTTTTTTAACCTTATTACTCCCAGAGTAGCAATGCTAATGCAGTATTTTGGCTTTTCTATTATGAAGGCAGTGACTTAGTGACATTTTGATGATACCACATTATTGGAAAGAATACATTTTATGTCAGTTTTCCCTTTATTGATGTTTCCCAAAGTCACAACAGTTATTAATAGACAGGAATGATAAAGGTGACCAGGGTGAACAGTTCAGGGGCAGAGATGTACGTGACCCTTTTGCTTACCTTATCCTTCCTCATTTGCTTACCGTTGCAATGAGCATTTAATAAGTAGGTGGCTCAAAACTTTACGCATTAACATATAATTACGGAAGAAAAGGGAGATGATGTCAAAGTAAAAACTGACTACAGTAGCTTCTGCCTCCTGAGAGAGCAGCATAAATACTCTCTGGAATTTAACAAAGCACATTGATGGGTCAAAATAAAGTGATGAGAAAAAATAAAAGCTAAAAGAGAAGAGAAATAAGAATTCATTTCTGTGCATAATTAAATACAAACTTGTGTGTTTCCAGAGGATCTGGAAAGGGTAATGGGTTTCCAGAGAGAAAATCAGCAAGGTGTAAAAGCAGACACCTTAAACAAGCCAGGTCCTGAGAACAAGCCAAGAAATTTTAAAAATAAATAAAATCACAATTTCAAATGTTTTGCATATGAACCTCAATATAATCTACTGCTCACAACCATCAGTGCCAACCACAAAGCCTTGGGTCCCTTGAGGACTTGGAACATGAAGGACTTAGTTATCCAGGTGTGAGAAGTCACTGGAACACAGCTTCCAATACCTGTGATGTTGAGGTAATCCACAATCAAATAAATTCTGAAGAAAGAAGAAATCCGGAGCTGGGAAAGGCTAAGAAAAATTGTAAACCATCAAAGTCAACCCATAGAAATAGAAAAAGACCTTTCAAAAGCCAGGGCACTTGTATATTATCTGAGCTACAGATAATAAAAACATAATTAGTTTCTCCTCGTTTGATTATGATCTCCGTCTTCCTAATATTGGTTAACCAACCATATGCAAACTATAAACATGAGGAGCAAGTCTATAGGACATAACATTTTGTTGGTTTATTTTAATTGTGTGGGGTATTTTTGTTTTGTGTTTTTGCTTTAGATGGCAGTTCTAGGTTGTTTGTTTCCATATATTGCTTGGATTACCTTAAAATAGTCCTATGATCTCAAATCTCACAATAAGTCTATATATTGGGTATTTTTACATCCATTTTAAAGATAAAAAGGTTTGGGTTGAAAAGATAAATATTACATTTGTCACATCGACAATAAGAGAGAGTCCAAGACTGAACCCATGCTGCTGGCTCCAAGGCTTGTAACTCTACGGTCTTTTGAATGAGCTCAAGGAGAAGAGTTTGTGTCATTGAAGAAGAAAATAAGTGATTTCCCCATGAATCCATCTCTGGTCCTGAGAGGTCTGCTGAGAAACAGAGGGCTTTATGCAGATCTGTCCTATGAGGAAAACTATGAGCTCTACTAGCCAGATAAGAGAAAACTCAGAGTTTTCTCTAACCTTCAGGATACCCAAAATAAGTTGTAGAATCCTCAATGCCTACAGGATAGGAAGACGTATTGATAGTGCTGGTTAGATAATTTTGAGGGTCATTACTTGAAAGTGCAGGCCTGAGTTCAGCTACAACTACAATATTCACTTCTCTGTGAAAAAAAAAAAATGGGTATTATGATAGTGTCTGCTTCCCAGAATTACCTGGTATCTAGCATAAGATAAAACGAGTGATGAAGAGGATAATACACATCACTTTCCATCTTTCTTTCAATCAAAATTCCTCCTGATATGCTAGATCAGGAATCTTTACAAAAAAAAAAATGAAAAAGTGCTTTGCAG
Organism: Spermophilus citellus; assembly: GCF_964194105.1. NCBI lineage: Eukaryota > Metazoa > Chordata > Mammalia > Rodentia > Sciuridae > Spermophilus > Spermophilus citellus. The sequence continues at coordinate 43,911,344 of NC_138191.1, read as the reverse complement.
TAAGGTCTTTGTCTCAGTATTTTCAGTGAGGCTTAAAGGCAAGAAAATCTACTGAAGATCATGTCCTTCACCTCATATGCATTATGATGGCAAAGGGGCAGGTCACTACTGGAGAATTTTATCATATCTTATTTGTTCAAACAGTTTGAGCTACAGAGTATCCTAAACACTGTGGCACCTCAAGGACCAAGAATATAGGGAGAAATGTTTCCTGAATGAGTAGCGCTGCTTTTGAGAGTTCAATGCAAACCTACAAGAATCATAGCAAAATTCAAGATAATTAATGTAAAATAAATATATGCATATCCATGTAGGTCATGAAGAGGGTGAGAAAAATACCACCTACTCCCTTCTCACTGACAAAGAAACTTAAACACACACACACACAAGCAGACACTCTACCAGTTTCTAGGTGTGTTTAACTAATTGGAACGACACTGAATTTTGAATAGATCTGTCTGTCTGCTCAGGGCCATATTTTGCCACCTAGGAATATAGCTGCTAATGTGAACTCAAGCAAGACTCTCAAACCATCTCAGTGCCTTGCAGAAAAGACACAGAACATGAGTAAGATGTGGTCTGTCTCCTTGACAAAGATGGAGTCCAATTTAGCCATCATTTTTCCAAAGGGTTAAACAACAGTGACATGTTAAAGAAAGGGGAAAGTACTTAGAAAATAATCAATTTTCACTGCTGCATGGTACTTCTGAAAGGTCGCTACTATAATGAAATTAGGATGCCACTTTATTATTGCAGTGAAAGTAATTTTATTTACTTTTTCAGTCAACACATATGCACAGGGCGGTGAGAGCAATCAGCAGCTGCACTTGTTAGCTCACTGATTAAATACGTTGTCACCTAACTCCAAACTAATTAAAGGGAATTGAAGCTATTTGTGCATTAGCCAACATGGTATTAACTCTGTTAACTGAGGGTTTGAGCTTGCTTACTGTTTTTTCTGCCATATATTCTTAATCATTTTTCTTTTTCACTAGCAATTTCACCCGGAGTTACTGCATCCTGTTAGAAGCATCTTTGAATCGTCAGAGTGTGTTATTTATATAATAGCTATTTGCATATTTTTGCCATTTGATTTTGGAAGAAACCCCACATAAAAGGCACCAGGCAACTGTTGAAGCCAGAAATGTAAAATTAATTCATAGAAATTTTAACTATTTTTTCCCTACAGGATGCCTCTCCTGTATTTCAGTATAAATAAACTGAGAAATAAAAAATATCACCAAATAGATGATTTTTAGAACTAATCTGAGTCATGAAAAACTCTCTGACTCCACATCCCCGTCCCCTAAAATTGGCCATCTGACATATCCTGGCCAGCAGTATTGCCTCTCTCTATGCTGCTATTGAGAGAGCAGCATAATCCAGCTTCCCCAGTACTATAAAGCTGGTTAAATAGATTTGTCTATTTCCAAAAGCAAATACATGTCAATAGGTTGTTTTCCTCCAAATACTAACTCTGTTGCTTTGTTTATTCTTTGTGCTAGTGGAAAAACTCCTCCAGTCTTCAGGGAAGGACAAAGAAACTCCCAGGGAGGAAAGAGAGAGGCAGGCAGAGCAAAAGCAAAAGTTGAACCACCTGGCTGTTCCAAGCCTACTTACCCAAAATAACGTTCCCAAATGATAAAATGCCAGTACTGTATCCATAAATGCTTTTAATGTTTTCAAAGCACATCCATCTATAACATCCTGTGAAATCCAAGAGTTGATTTTTATAAATGTAAAGGACAGAAGTGATCCTAGGGTATGTCCAGAAGTTTCCAGTCAAAAGAGCTGTCAGGTCTAATGATGGGAGGGGAGGGGAGGGGAGGGGAGGGGGGATAGTAGGGGATAGGAAAGGTAACAGAATACAACAATTACTAATAGGGCATTATGTAAAATTGTGGATGTGTAACCGACGTGATTCTGCAATCTGCATTTGGGGTAAAATTGGGGGTTCATAACCCACTTCAATCTAATGTATGAAATATGATATGTCAAGAGCTTTGTAATGTTGTGAACAACCAATAAAATAAATAAATAAATAAATAAATAAAGATACCAAAAAAATTCCAAAAGGTATTTTTCACAAATGAAACTTACAACCATCTTAAAAAAAAAAAAAAAAAAGTGCCCAAAAGAGACTCAGACCAACCTAATCAAGCTGTGTGCAGGTAATCAGAAGAGGGAAAAGCCTGACCATTTAAATGGTTGAAATTTCAACCATTTAAATAATGTAAACAGCAATTCTAAGCAGGGCTAAATGTACAGGGATGAACTAGAACCACTTTTAGTGAAGACTGACTAATTTAGTTCTCACAGAACCAGTCACCTTGTATTGGCTTTAACTCACTGTAACTTGTCAGATTTTGGAAATTCTAAACTGACAAAATCAACAATCTGGAATCACAATGGGGTTTAATCCTGGTGGATTGTCAAACACACACACACACAAAAAAAAAAAAAAACTGGACACCATACACAGGATGGAAAATAAAAACAGATAGTGGCCAACATACCCATTGCATTAATTTTTTTTTCTATTTAGACATAATGTTTATACATCTTCATGTAGTACATTGTGGTAAATCAATACATGAATACAATGTGTAATAAGCAAATCAGATTAAAAAGCATTTCTAACTCTACAAACATTAATCATTTTTATATGGTGGGAAATTTGTATTCTTTTTTTCAAGACATTTTTAAATATATCATAGATCATTTAAATCAATAACTACTCTACTGTGCTATAGAAAAAAAAATAACAGAACTAATTCTTCCTTTCTCACTGTACTTTGGTGGCCCTTGTGGAACTTCTTTCCATCACCTTCCTCCCTGTTTTTTTCGCTCTCTAGTGACATAGCCACCACCACTAATTCCATTGTGTTACTCATTTCCTCAAATGAGTGCGAACATATAGTATTTGTATTTCTGTGTTTGACTTATTTTTTTCCAACACAATGACTTCCAGTTCCATCCATATTGAGATAAATGATGGGATTTCATTATTTTGATAGCTAATACTCCATAATATATGTACCATTTTTTATGACTTGCAAGACTACAGATTATAAAAAAATGCATGCTAAAGACAATTATGAAATAAACTATGGTCCCTGTACCAGTGGCCTTAGGAGAGTGGTTCTGAAACTTCAGGAAGTATCAAAATCACTTTAAAGATTTGTTAAAACACAAATCTCTGAATCCAAACCCCAGAGTTTCTAATTTAGTAAGATTTAGTAGGGATCCATAATTTGCATTTCTAAAAGTTCCAAGATGATAGTAGTACTGCTGGTCTGGGTCCACACTTTAAGAACCACTCACTGTAATTAGAAAATGATTTGGGGTCAGAGATAATTATTTGTAGGCATAGTTCTACATACTGTCTATGTGTTATCCAATTCATTTAGCCAGCCTGTGTGGTAGAAAAATTACTCAGACCTTTTTTCAAAAAGATAACTATTTATGATTCAAGGTGTTCAGTTACTTGCCTAACGCTGCATGCCTAGAAAGGATCAGAGGCAGGATTCAAAGCCATGCCTGGCTGTAAAGCTCACTGTCATTCTGCAACACCATGTGACCATTCAACCCACTTCCCAATATTACACAGTGCTTAGTACATTGTGAGTTCTCAATCAACATAAACCAATTACAACAGCATGTTGGATACGAGGAAGAAGCAGTTAAGACTTTTCTTTGTCATAAGATATCCAAATAATGGCATCCTAAAATCCAATAGATGTAGTGTCACCTTAAAAGACTTTCTCAAAAAGATCTTCCTTAGTATTATTATTGTGCACCTTCCATCACGTACCTATTAGAAAGTAAATGTGCAAAAGATCCCTGAAAATCACCCAGTTGTAGCTGGAGAGAGAGAGAGAGAAAGAAGAATAGGGAGGGAAAGGAAAGAAGAAAAGGTAATGGGAGAGAATGAGTGAAGGAAACAACCTTCCACAATAAGTAAGCAATAGGACTTTAATAGAGTTCATTCAATTGGTGGCCACGTCCCAAAAAGAATGAAGGAGATAGAAAAGGTGAGAAACAGTACAACACTGACTGGTTTGCACAAACCTGAGGGTTTAGACTTAGTTTCTCCGCTAAGTAGTTCTGTGGCTTTAGGCAAGTCATTGAACAAGACTTTTCTCTACAATTCATTACGGGACTGTGATTCTGTGAAGAACACCTTGAAAACATGGTTTATCAGCATTTCCATTCTTAGCAGCATGCAGTTATTCACATTGCCATTATCAGTCTTCATTGAGACAGTAGTTTATTGGAAAGGAAAAACAAGAAGGAAGGGAAACTTTTCAGGGCTCACAAAATCCATTTCTATGCTTTGGATGTAGAATCCCTCAGCATTTTCCATGAGTTTCCAACCCCAGCCCCATTAAACCCTGGTGGCTGGCTATTGCAAGCTGCCAACTTAATCCATCAACTTCTTTAACTGAAAGCCCCAGAGAGCTGAGGCAGCCAAAGGTACTGGACTCTCCCAGCACAGCTGAGGAGACTGCCCCTCAATAGCTGTGGAGACATGGCCCAGATTGCTTTTTCACTAAAAGGATGTAATTGCTAATGTAGTTATTGACTTGATGGATCTGTCCCAGCTTAGCTTATTTCATTAGGGCTGTACCCTCAGCCATTTTAGGATAAAATTTCCTAGGTATCTCACTACAAAGAAAATGCCTGTCTTCCTTTCCTCTTTTTTTTCCCCAACATGTCATTATAATTGATTTATGGTTTTTTTTTTTAAGTGTTCACAATGTACTAAGCGCTCTATAGTACATGGTTATAATCCCTCAGCAGTTTGTATTCCAAATATGCCCTATCAGTGAATGCAGAAACTTCCTACATATTTGAGATCCCTAAGATGCCTGGGAAGAGCTTTGCTGCTTTCATGAGTCAGTTATTTTAGGCCACTTATAGCTCATCGATCCTCTTAAACAGTTGCTTAATCATTTCCTTGTTCATCAAAATATGGACAACATTGCCAAAGAAGCAATTATAACCCAAACTGATTTTTCTCTTGTGGGGTATGAGCTTTGAAGTCATTTCTCAGTTTCAAATTAGAAGACCTAACTAGTTCTAATTTAATTGAATCAGTTGTCCAAAGAAAGATCCCTGTGATAACAGTCATCAAATGCAGTTTGTCAATCCAGGTCTGAAATATGTTCCCTAAAAAAAGCTTAAGAAATTTGGTTTACTTACCCAAAGTAACATTCCCAAATGATAAAATGCCAGTACTGTATCCGTAAATGTTTTTAATGTTTCCAATGCACTTCCATCTATATCATCCTGTGAAATCCAGGAGTTGATTTTTATAGATGTAAAGGACAGAAGTGATCCTAGGGTATGTCTAGAAGTTGCAAGTCAAAAGAGCTGTCAGGTCTAATGAAAGGAAAAGTGCCCAAAAGAGACTCAGACCAACCTAATCAAGCTGTGTGCAGGAAATCAGAAGAGGGAAAAGCCTGACCATTTAAATGGTTGAGAGGTGGCAGATTGCTTTGATCCCAGTCTGAGAAATGAAACTATTCAATGTAAGTCTAAAGACAGTATTTTTATTTATTTACTAACATTTTATTTTATTTTATTTTGATATGAAGGATTTAACTCAGGGTTGCTTTTACCACTGAGCTCCATCCTTAATCCTTTTTACTCTTTTTTTTTTTTTTTTTTTTTTTTGAGACAGGGTCTCACTAAGTTGCTTAGGACCTTGCTAACTTCCCTAGGCTGGCCTTGAATTTGCAATCCTCCTGCTTCAGCCCCCTGGGTTGCTGGGATTATAGGCATGTACTACTACATCCCTGCTAAAGACAGTATTTATTAAAAAGGGAAAAGAAACAAATAAAACCCACGTGCAAGCTCGATGACTTTTGAGATATGCATTTTTATAACTGCACCACACCACCAAGGCTGCCCCACCCACCTCTGAAGCCTCGAGAGAATGAAGGGGTTAATTCCAGGCTTCTCACCCCAGCCCTCGCCTCACTATGGTTAAAGCCATGTCAGCCTTCCACTATAAAGCAGTGGTATGATTTTCAGAGGTTTATGACTCAACCATAAAAATTCACTCTAGGCTGAAAACTGGCACAAGGCAATGAAACTGGAGAACACAATTTTTATAGAAGAAAATCATTTCAGCTTTTTTAAGATTATAGAAACTTCTTTTTAATTTTAATGCTCACATAATGAAAATAAATCTGCTTTATATATACAGATTTTCTCTGAGTTTATTGAATTTCAGTAATTTATAATGTTTAAAGTTCTGAAGTATTTATTTTCGTGCCTCTTCCTACCCGTACATAGAAGTATTTGATGCAAGCAGATATTTGGACTTTGGTGAATTTGAGGTGGAAGAAAGCACAAAATGATCAGATCTAATTCCTTTTCTCCATGAATTTCTTTTCTTGCTCTACTCCCTTTTGCACAGTATCTAAAAGGTAAGACTAATTTCTTCCTTGGCTTTCTCAAGAATTCTTTTTAAAATCTGTAGCACTTTCAGGGACATGATAATATCTATCCCAAAAGAAATTCTACCCTTTTATGAACTACCTATAGAAAAATCTGTGAAACAATGGTCACATAGTTGGTTCCCCAAAAGGCCACTTATCTAAAGAGTTGGTTTGGCCATTAGGAGTGGATAAAAACATCTCCCTTTAGGAGGGAAGAGGCCTTCCTGAAACAATGAAATAAGAGGGATTTTTTTCATATATAGTAGTTAAAAAACAATTTTTATAGAAATTAATGGTAAAACCTTTTAAAGTTATTTATTATTGAGAGATTTTTGTAACATGAATTGTCACTTCAAGAAGACCTTAAAATGTATGATTTACTTATTGATTGAAAGATTCCTCCTATAAAACAGCAAAAAAAATACTATTTTCAATTTTAAAAGGATGAATTCATTCTTTAAGTATATTCCTTTTCCTATAATTGTAAAAGCTGCAAACAAAGAAATCCAGTCCTAACTCTGTTCTCTGATGAACTCTAGATCTTTCCATATTAAGTATGCTATTTTAATTCCACTGATTTAAAATAATGTGGAAGGTAATGGTATATTATAAAAATCATTAAGAGAAAAATTAATATTTCCATTATTTTTAAAAAGGAGTGAATTAGAAGAAATGAGATAAAGGTATAATTTAATCACCATCTATTATGTGTCAGGCAGTTTGGTAGACATTTTACATCTAAACATTGTACTGAAGGCAGGAAAAAAAAAAATCCAGGTTAATCCGATGCTCCCTCTAAGAAGTTCAAAGAGCCCAAATCATGGATGGGGAATGAATAAAAGAAAGTACCAGATCAGAGTAAGATTCAACTTTGCCTTTGAAGAAGGATCTTTCTTGCACTCTTGTGAGTATACATAATATGGACACCAAGTTGACAGCAGAAGATGAGAGATTGTCCTCAAACAGCACATGGGATGGTAAGCCCTATGCAGTTAGTTAAGCCACAGGTTTGCGGTGCTGTGTACTCTCCCAGTGAGTGTGATTTCAGTGAAGGAAAAGCCTTAGGTCCTGACTCATTGTTAAGGCTGAACATCTCCAAATGACAAAGCTTTGTCTTTATGAACATTTTTTAAAAGTTAAACTTTCCTCTCCCAGGAAAGAATGGAATATTCCAGGTGATTAGAAGAACAAGTAGAGAGAACTGAAGGAGATTTGGCTTATGTGCAGCAAGCAAGAAAAATGTTTCCAGTGACCCAGTTTCAAGGATGATAACCTTGTAGGGCACAGAGAAGGCAGAGCAGCCTGTAGGACAAGGAGGAACTCCATGATCAGAGGTGAAAAAATTCAGTTTGACGTGGCTCTGACTTTGAGGCCAAGACCACCCACAGAGCTGGCTTGGCAAGCTGCACTTAGAATCCTTGCTCAAAGGACACTGGACTGGAAACCAGAGTGTGCAAAAACTACTGATGGGCCGCTGGGATCTTCAGCCATATCAGCATACAGGAAGGAACACTGTCAACTTTGGCCATCTCTAAATGCAAGCAGGAGGGCCAGAAAATGAATTTTGCTAGTGAAAACTCCTTCCCAGTGAAGAGTTCTTAAATGCAAAAATATTTTTCTTGAGGATGGACTTGGGCTTTTCTTTGTTTATTGCTGTTTTATTTGTTTTTTAATGTGCTTAAGATGGATTTGACAAATGAAAGTATGGACTCCAAACTTTTATTTTGATATTATCTTTCTAACATACAAGGTGTTTGATCAAGGCTGTATTTTGAACACTTTCTACTTTCACTTTAATCTGAAAGTTTGGGAAAATAGCAAATTGGGATAAAGCACTAGCTACCTTACATTCTGGAATTTCTTATCCTGCTTGAATTGATATAACTTTTTCAGGTAAATTATTTTGAGATAATTACACACAAATCAATACAATGTTTTATATCTTTTTGAGTATTTTGTCTATGAATCAGCATAGATTTTGGAAATATAATTTATATTTTAATGTTCATAGTATAATGAGGGCACCTGTAAATGAAATCTAAACAGATCTTTAGTTTTTTACAAATACTAGCAAGGAGAAATTATCATTTAATAATTTGAATCTGGAACTGCTCAATTCACCCTAACTGAAAAAGCTAACCAGATTCTTAAACCATCTACAAATCCAACATCCCTGTGTCTAAACCCTTTTCCCTCCACTTATTCCCATAACATCTTAGAAGCCAGAAAGAGTAAGTGTGAAGTAATAAACATGAAACTCCCCTCCACCCTCTGGAATGTATGCATTGTCTATTGCCTAGAATGATCCGTGAATTTTCAAATCTCCCTTGCCCCACCATAGATCACAATGCCCATATGCTATTTATCTGAGTTCCTGGCATAGGATTTCTAACCTCTGGCCAAATTTTGCCTCATGAGTTCTCTTTCCAATTCCTATCAAGACTTTTTCTGAAAGCTGTCACCTTTGAAAAAGTCAAGTCAAATAAATAATTGTGTAACTAAAGTGCACCATCAGTTCTATAATGCAATGCCATTCTGAAACCCCTCCCTAAAACTTCCAATTAGAAAATGTCTTGCTGTTATGTGTTTTAAAGATTTTTGTCATTTGCAGGATTCATCAAAATTAATGTCATATAACTTTTTTTGTGCAATCATGTGTTTCATTTCTATCTTTTCTAATGTAAGATGCCTAAAAAAAGAATTTGGTCTGCCCTGTTTCCTACTTTGGCCTCTGTAGTAGGCACCCATGAAATGCTCATCACTGCTCTTAAATCAATAGCTGATTGGTGAGTTCAAATATTAATTCTCAAATGGAGGACTTGTCTTTTAAAAGAAAAAAAGGAAAACATATTTATTTGTCTTCCCATGTATCACTGCTATGATAGGCTAAAAGCATCTCCTCATTAGGAATGAACTTTCATTTATTTTACAGAGGGGATCACTTACGTTACTTATGATCTTTCAACTCTTCTTGTTCTTTGTTCTCCTGTCTCCTGAAATATTTTGCTTAGACAACAGCCAGAGAAACATTAAAATTTAAGTGATATGCCACTTTTTGGTCTGAAATCCCCCAGGTTTTTTAGTGCACATAGAATAATGGCCAAGTTCCTTGAATGGCCATAAAGACACTCTGTGATCTGGCCTTTTTGCCTACTTTTCAGAACTCATTTCTCTCTACTCTTCCCTTAGATCATTATCCCCATGCTAATTATCCTTCTTGCCATTCTCAGCTCAAATTTTATGTCCTTAGGGAAACCCCTCTGACTCCCAGTTTAATTATCACCCTGAACTTGGTCTCTATCACTCTCACCATGCTATGCTGAGAGATTTTCTCATCTAGTCTAGTAAAATCTTTACGAGATAACTCTCACCACCCAGGCTGCTGTATTTTTAATGTTACCCAAATGTTCATGTGTTGGAAGCTTATTCCTCAAATTCATGTGTGAATGGACATTTGGAGGTTGGGCATTTGAGAGGTACTTAGTATTAGATAAAGTCATAAGAGTGGATCTCTCACAACAACGTTAGTGACTTTATGAGGAGAGAGACCATAGCTGACACACTTGTTCTGTCTATCCCTGAGATTCTCATGTTATGGTACAGCAAGAAGGGCCTCACCAGATACCTCTTGAACCTTCCACCTCCAAAACTGTGAAATAAATAAAACTCTATTTTTTATAGATTTCCCAGTCTCTGTTTTGTTTTTTTTTTTTTTAAGTAGCAATAGAAAGTAGACTAAGATACAAGCCTCAGCTTTTCACTTTCTCGTGGAAGTTATTGCTGAAATTGCAGAGAGGGGAATATTTTTCCATTATAGATTCTTGAAAAACTATACTTTTTGGGTAAATGTATGATCAAAATGATTAATTAAATAATCGTATAAACCCTTGTTCCTAACTGATAGTATTTTACTCCTTTAATTGTGTAATTTTCCCAAGCACTAATATGACTATAAGCTCCATAGAGTGGGGAACTTATGGGTCTGTCTTTTTTATAGAGATATCACCCAGATATAAGTGGTTCTTTCTCATAGAACTTATAGCATAGGGATTGAATTTAATAATTTAGAGCAGATTATGCTAAGTGAAGCTAGCCAATCCTTAAAAAACAAATGCCAAATGACTTCTTTGATATAAGGGGAGTAACCAAGGACAGGGTAGGGACGAAGAGCTTGAGAAGAAGATTAACATTAAACAGGGATGAGAGGTGGGAGGGAAAGGGAGTGAGAAGGGAAATCGCATGGAAATGGAAGGTGTTCCTCAGGGTTATACAAAATTACATATAAGAGGAAAGGAGGGGTAAGAGAAGAATAATACGAGTGGAAGAAATGATTTACAGTAGAGGGGGTAGAGAGAGAAAAGGAGAGGGGAGGGGAGGGGAGGGGAAGGGGGATAGTAGAGAATAGGATAGACAGCAGAATACATCAGACACTAGAATGGCAATATGTAAATCAATGGAAGTGTAACTGATGTGATACAGCAATCTGTATACGGGGTAAAAATGGGAGTTCATAACCCACTTGAATCAAACTGTGAAATATGATATATTAAGAACTATGTAATGTTTTGAACAACCAACAATAAAAAAATAAAAATAAAACCAAAAAAAAAATAAATAAAAAAATAAAAAATAAAAATAAAGTGTGGCAAGTATTTTAAAAGAGGAAGCACAGAGAACCTGGGGGCATGTAGGGTGGAGAGGCACCTGTTCTAGTCTGAGTGAAGTCAAGAAAAGACTTCCAACCAAGCAACAACTAAGGAAAGACTTGAAATGTAAGTATAATTTAACCAGGCCCGGGCTGGAAAGTGGAGTGAGATGGCTGAGGAAGAGTGTAAGAGCATCCCAGGTACCTGGCAACACAGGCAGCCCTACACGCCACAGTAGGTGTTCATCCATTAGCTATCTGCCTCGTTTCCCTCTTCTCTTCATAGAACTCAGCACCATCACAAAATATAACTTCTTCTCTGTTTGTGAATTGTCTCTCCAAACCTCAGGGCAAAAACTTTGTTGATCTTATTCACCACTCTATCTAGAAGTAACAATCATTTAGGAAGTGATTAGTGAAAAACTTTTAAATGAAAGTGTGAAGGTCTTAGACCAGTAAAGGTAAAAGCAACCTAAGATGTAAGGAGGTGATACTGAATTTGAATTTAGGGCCAGGTGGGTAAGCAGAGAGCAAAACTGGTGAGCATATGAAAGAACTTGGACTTTATCCAAAAGTAATAAAGAGGTATTAGGTTTAGCAGCTGTGCTGTGTATATGATTTTAAAACATCACATTGGTTAAGGTCTAGAAAATAAGTTGAATAGGAGTAACACTGAAAGAAGGGTGGCTGTTATTAGGAAGTTTTAGAGACTTGTATACATTGAGCTCCTGATAATTATAAACAAGATCAGCTATGATTAGCCATTTTCACATTATAAATGCTTCCAAATTCATGGGGTTTTGTTAAACAATGTAGAGAGCATTCAAAGCCAACAGACTCATACAGGTTAAATTTTATAATCTTCATCCAAATACAAATCACATTGTTCAAATCCTTAACAGTAGTGATACATGAGTTCCTATTTATAGCCTGTTACCCTTAATTGTTAGTGCACATACTGATACTGATTTTTTTGCATATCTATTCTATATTTTTTCTATTATTATTTTGCCATTTTTGACACATTATTCCTGGAACACAAATATGCATGACTTTAGTAAGTAAGCATTGATAGGAGTTAATGTTAAATATCCTCAATTTCTGTCATAATTGATTTCTCCTAACTCATTAAGGAAAAAGCATTCAGCATATAATATTCTTCCCACAGATACATGCTGAAATCTACTGGTGAATAGTGGTCCTCTTTATCCCAATAATAAATAGTATAGGTCTACAAGCATACGTAACTTTATCAACTGTCACTATTGTGCTCCTCTCTTTCATCAAATGACAGTATGAGATGAATTCTAAACATTAAAGATAGGTAGAAAGAGAGCTATGAGTAAGCATATGTTTCTCTTCAGATGCATATGCATGTACATACATATACACAGAGTAAGTTAAAATGGATTTTGAATTACAAAAACATACTTTTTAAAATTATAATAAATCTTTATCTTGAAAGGGACTCTAGCATATAGTCCAGTGGTTTCATAAAACAAATGCAGTATATCTGAGGTCCAAAATCATAGGATGAATTGCTGGAGTTGATGCAATACATGGCAGAATCATGACTAGACTTCTGGTCTCCTAACTCCCTGCCCAGTACACTGTGATGAGCAGGTTTACTACTGCACTCTATTTTAAATTGATTCTGATGTAATCACGAATGTATTTGTGGTATTCAACATGCCACATCTCCAATATAGCAGCTGAGGAGACTTAAATCACAGTTAAAATTATTATCTATATCTCTTTTATTTACCCACTATAGTATAATGCTAAAAAATAAATAACCCAAGACAGGAGGAGACTCAAATCACAGTTAAAATTATTATCTATATCTCTTTTATTTACCCATTATAGTATAATGCTAAAAAATAAATAACCCAAGACAGACAATTAAGATTCATACAGCAAGTCATTGTCTACAAAAGATTTGAAAATAAGGCTGACATCTGTTAGAAAGAAGGATTAATTAGGTATTACTTTAAATGATGAATCCTGGCTCCATCTCCCATGAGAACAGTTGGTAAATGTACTGTTCTAATTAGGGATTTGGATCAAAATATCATTTTATTCTAATCATGAAGCCTATTTAGATTTTTATTAATACTATCAGTTTTACTAACTATGTACATCACACATGTTTATATGACAAATAAATACTTTCCCTCTGGTGAAAACAAAAGGCCTTATAAATGGTATAACATTTATAGTTAGGGGTTATTAATTTAGGACTAAACTGCTGCATTATAATATGCCTTCTTCATGATTTGTTCTTACAAATATTCTCTTTAAAATATCCCAAAATCCTATAAAATAAGTCACAGAAAAAAAAAAAAAAAAAAAAACGACCCTTCCAGAAGAAAGGCAGATATGGCTCAAGTCGTGGGCTTCAGTGCTAAGGACCACTTCCTCCAAAGGTTTTTCTAAAGGGAAGCTCATACCAGGCCCCCAACTCTTATCTTCTATCTCCCTATCTCCACCTAAAGCAGCCACATGGCTTGCCTAGCCACTACAGTGCTACTTTGGAAAGGCAGTGTGTCTTAATAGAAGGAACACAGAAATTAGAATAGAAAGCCTTGGGATTGAATCCTGCTTTTACTACTTACTCATTTTGTCATTGTAAGCTGGTTACTAAAGCTCCTAAACTCTTCCTGTCTTCATTTTGTCATGTATGATATGTACATAATCATGATGACCGTACCTCCACCTCTCAAGGGTTATTGTCAGAATTAAATGAGATAATTTAAGGGTCACTTATTCAATATTTATCAATGATCTCTCCAAGAATTTGTGAACAACTGCCTTACATTTTCCAAATATGGACTATAATACCCACAGGTAGAGAAAAGAATGAAGAAAGTTAAAATATAAATATGTGTATGTATATAAATAAATATTAAATTGCTTGCTGATTTTTATAAATGTTTGATGATGATTATGTATGTATTAATCATAGAATAAAATTATCTTAACCTTATAACAACCAGAGACAGTGAGCACTCTGTAAAATTTTGTTATACTGGGCAGGAAGAGGAAATACCAAAACATCCAATTAACTCATAAATATCTAGAAAGACTAGTTGCACAAGGAAGGCTTCCCTATTTGAAAAGCTTTCTCCCCACCCCCACAGGTGTTGTCACCTTGTGTCATCCTTGGGCTATCACTAGGCAGTGGTGGCTGAGTTCAAACTCTCATTCAGGTCTAAGATCGAAGAAATATTTGCTGGATGGATTTTTATAGATGGGAAGGAGGAAGCCTTCTAGGTAGAATATGTGGTGTGTGTGTGTGTGTGTGTGTGTGTGTGTGTGTGTGAGACTAGATAGTTCATCTAAAAGAGTCTGTTCAAAGTATGACTTATGAAAGAATGAGTTGCCAGCAGGGAAATATTAGCCTCCAAAATATGAGAGATTACTTCTTTTACATGAATGCCCTAACCTAACATATTCATATTTATAAAGTCATAATTTTAATTTCTTGAAGCAAATTTGGAACATTTTTTCACCCAGCAAGGCAAGCAAGCACCCATAATATCAAGTAACGAGGAAGTTTCTGGAAATAGCAAACTCGACTTTGCTATTAGAAATGTTAAAGTAGATGCAGGAGCCCCAGGGCCATTGCCCACTTTTCCTCTCAGCCTAAGGTTGTTCTTGACGGCCACCATGCCTTAGTCTTAACTCACATCTTCACATGAGGGCTAACTCAGAAAGAAATTTTTAAAAGAGGTTTACAAGACAAGAATTTTAGAATTCAACATAAAAGTAAGTTTTACAGAGACCCATACAATTATTTATCCTTACAAGTTAGATTACTTGATTTTTTTTGAAGAGAGGAATGCCAATGAGAAAAAAAAAATGGCTCTCCATTTTAGCTGCTAAAATGTTCCCATCAAGACATCTGGGAAAGATGCAATAAAGAAACAAGTAAATATTAACCTTCAAATTGAGCATACATCACAGGGAACATCTCAGAAGTAGTAGACTGAGCCACACAAGTTGCTGTCACAAATGTCAAGTCTGTGTCAGTCTATTACCAAAAGCCCTAGGCACAACTAATTATGACTCCCTTGCAAACTCCTATTGTTGGACTCCTCTCCCTCTCTTGTACTGCTCTGAAAAACACTAAGCTGGATAAACCCAGTTGGGTGGATTCCGTACTCTTGAAGCTGAATATTTATGGAGATTTATACAACTAAGCAGATTTGTGTCACTATGTATTTATGGCCATTAAATGAGTCCCAACAAAGAGTCCTTCTTGCTTCCCAGAGTAATTTACTTCTTGGTGGTTCTTTCTCCGTCACTTCACCACTGTCCTCTCAATTAGGTATTAACATATAAGTATGTTCTTCTATTTCCAATCTTGAAAAGGAAGAAAAAAAATATCTATAGTTCTCTGTCTTTATTCAAAACTTTACTTATTTATTTATTTATTTATTTATTTAGTACCAGGATTCAACCCAGTGGTGCTCAACCACTGAACAACATCATCAGCCCTTTTTTAATTTTTAAATTTTGAGACAGGGTCTCACTAAGTTGTTTGGGGCCTCACTAAGTTGCTGAGGCTGGCTTAGAACAAAGGAATCCTCCTGCCTCAGCGTCCCAACCCACAGGGCAAAATTTTTTGCTTTTACAATTTTGTTCTTGGCCTAACTTTACTCCTGAACTTCTGTTTGCCTTTCACCATCACATATGTGTCACATGCTAGCAAAATACCATGTAATACATGCTTGGTAAAGTTAACACTGACCTCCATAATTGTTTTTAAACATTTGATCCAGTTGATTCTCCAAACACAGGCTTCATTCGGTCTTTGACTCCACACTTTCTTCTATTTCTTTGACAACTGTTTTTCAGTCATCTTCTCCAGTTAATTCTTTTTTAGAGGTCCTTGGTTTCAGACAGAGTACTTGTTCCCTTCTCACAGTCTCCCTAGGAAGTCTCATTAATGACTCCTAAAATTGGCATTGCCAGTCCTGATCCCCAGGAGCACAGACTCAAATCCATCCAACTATCTCACTCAGTCATTTACATGTGTCAAGTTCACTGCAAACCAACTTGCCCTGTATGGAATACTTATTCCTTCTATCACTAGGCTTTTCGATGGCTTTCCCTTTCAATTAAAAATGAAATCCAACCTTATTAACACATCCCCAAGCTCTGAAGAATCTGGACTTTGTCCAGATCTTCAGTCTCATCTCATATTTTATTCTGCAAGCTCATTTTAGTTCCTAGAAAACACCAAGCATTGACCTGCCCCCCACTTATGGTATTTCTTCTGTCTGGACATTTCCTTCACTTCTTCCCACTCATCAATTAAGAGTCTTCACTTGGCTAAAATCAGCTCATCTGTGGAGTTAAGTTCAAAGGTTGTACCGCCAACTCTCTTAACCAAATTATCTACCATCCCCTATATGTCATTCTCTCCCACATAATTCAGTTCTGTGGGATTCTGGATTCTGCAGAGAAGTTGTCACAATGAACAATTATGTAATCGTGTTTGTGTGTGTGTGTGTGTGTGTGTGTGTGTCCAATTCTAGTGATAGATAGTGAACTCCATGAAGCAAGAACACTTTCTGTTTTATTCCCCATTATAACGTGCTGTGTGCATCATAGCCAGTGTTCAATATACATGAGTTTCTGAACCAAACAACAAAAAAAGTTCATTACAGGCAATTTAAGCAGATTAAACTACTTACCCTTGGTAATGGCTCAATAACTATGCTGTCTATGTGCATTAGAAATATAAAACATTTGGTGCTTGTATCTCATATAATACCTGAATTTATACAAGGTTTGAAACATGGCCTCATCACATGGAAAGTTTTCCTGTTTACAATGTGTCTCTATTTTGCTGTTGAATTTGACCTTCCAAACATCACTTTTGTTAGCAGGTAATGAAACTTAGGCTTAGAAAGATAAGAGAGTAGCTAAAATTCACATTTCTAGAAATGTGGGTTTTTTTGATTCTCATCTCACATACTGTTACAGTGTACTACATTGCTCCTAAACCACTTGTTAGCCTTTGGAGAAATAGATAAGAAATAGCTTTAACTTGCAATTTATTCCTTTGAAAGACAATCACACATACAAAAAAAAATTTAATTCAGTGTCATTAGTAAGATCCAGTTACTAAATTCACCCCTCACTTCCACAAAGTTTAATGCTAAATAACTTTATCATCAAATTAAAACATTTGAAACATATTATGTAAAGAAAAACTATACAACTTAGTATCAGACTAGTTTAAAGTAGAATAATGTGGTAATGGTGAGGTCAGGGAGGCAAAAAGGACAGTCAGTGTAGATAATGAATGATTAGGTCAGGATGATGGGGGCTGATTCAAAAGGAAATAAAATGCTAATACCTCCAGAGCACTTGGCCTCCTCTACCTGTTGCCAAGGTTATCAGCCTCCAGAGAATTGTTCCTCTCAGCAAAGCGTTATTAATACCCCCTGAGTGGCCCTTGGTTCCACCACCTTTTGATTACCTAGGCAAGATGAGAGGAGGAGGGGGGCATGAGAAGAAAGGATAAAAGGGGCAAGATACCCCCCACTCCCTTGGGTTTCAGAATTGGACTCCATCTCTCCTTCCTTCTCTCTCTCTCTCTCTCTCTCTCTCTCTCTCTCTCTCTCTCTCTCTCTCTCTCTTCTAACCTTTAAGTGAAACTTTTGTCTCTAGTCTCAGCATTTCTCAGGTGTTCAGTCTTCAATATCAGGGGAACAGGTCCCTGATCTTTATTTTCAACACGGGTATTATCTCTGGTCTCAGTGGAAACCATTTCTCAAAGAACTGCAGCTGTATTTTATTATTAATAAAAATAATGATAACATAATATTTACTGAGTACTTATATGGTCAAAGTACTAGTCTAAGCTTTTCAGATTACTAGTTCATTTTCAAACCACTCTTAAGATAGTTATTATTTTGGTCATTTTGTTGATAAGGATAGATACCAAAATGCATGGACCATAAAAATGAACCTGAAGCTTAATCTGCTAGTAGGTTGTAGATTTTGATTTTTAATTCATTTGTTTCTTTATAACTTTTTCTTAACATGCTAAAAATATTGATCTTCTCATTCTTTTAGATTAGTTCACCTTAGTTTCTTTATCTTCGGGGCATTGATTAATGTATTTTTTTCTGAGTGTCTAATGTTTTCTTAAGAATCCTTTAAAAATCTACATTAAGAATGGATGTGAGGGCTAGGGATATGGCTCAAGGGGTAGCGTGCTCGCCTGGCATGCGTGCGACCCGGGTTCGATCCTCAGCACCACATACAAACAAACAAAGATGTTGTGTCCGCCGAGAACTAAAAAATAAATATTAAAAAATTCTCTCTCTCTCTCTCTCACTCTCTCACTCTCTCTTTAAAAAAAAAAAAAAAGAATGGATGTGAGCCATGCATGATGATGCATGCCTGTAAACCCAACTATGTGGAGGCTGAGGCAGGAGGATTGCAGGTTTGGGTCACACTGTGCAGTAAGACCCTATCTCAAAATAAAAAGTAGAAAAGGACTGGGTTGGGTTAAGTGCTCCTAGGTTCAATTCCCAATACTGAAGAGAAGAGAAAAGAAGAAAGAGGAGAGGAGAGGAGAGGAGAGGAGAGGAGAGGAGAGGAGATGAGATTGTGAGCTGTGAGTCTGAAGTCACACAGAAAAACAGAATTCCCTTTTTATACTTACTAGCTATTGATCTTGGGCACCTTATGTCAATAAGCCTCTGTTTCTTTGTTTATAAGGATAAAAATAATCCTAAACTACTTTATGGGATTCTTATGAGAAACAAGTAATACATATTATGCACCAAATATATCCTCAACTCATAGGAAATAGTCAATGGATGACAGTTCTTACCACATTTTAAGTTTTTTTTTAAAGATTAACACATATTAGCAATGTTACTCTGGTAAGGTTATTAGACTCTAGGCTTCATTTTCTTCTATCTAAAATGGGAATTATAATATTAACCACATACATAATCATATTCTGTCCAACAGAAATTTGTTCCAACACATCATTTTTGAGAATTATAATAGTTAATCTGAATTGTCAACTCCATTGATTGGATTAACAGCTCCTGAAAATTAAGAGGCTTCTGGTTGTGTCAATGAGGGTATGTCTAGGAATGATGGGCATGTGAAATAGTGAACTGATGTGGAGACCCTTCCTAAACATGGACGGCACTATCCAATAGGAATAAAAATTGGAAGAACAGGGAAGCAGCAGCAGATGCAAGCTCCTTTGTCCTTGAATGGGTTCTTGATTGCTGTTATGATCACCTGAGGTCATCAGACTCGTCTCCTTCACTTTTCCAAAGCAGACTCTGCAGTAATTCTCCAGGGAGTTTCCAGAAGCCTTCAGTGTCTGTCTGGGGTAGCAGATCCCTCTTGTTCTGAGGCTTCAGCTTCTTGGACTAAGTAGTAACGGGGGTTCCTCCAGCTCTCCTGCCTGCAGATAGCCATCGTGAACTATCCAGCTCTGGTAGGTTATGTAAGCCAATCTAATAAATTCCCTTTTTATAATCATATTTCCTATTGATTCTGTTCCTCTAAAGAACCTTGACTAATACAGAAATGAAAAAGACTTTAATTCAAATATAAATTTTTAAATATTTATTAACTAAAATTGGTTTCACTTTTATTGGTAGGCCTAGGAAATTGCTCCACATAAAACTATTACAAAAATGAAATTATTTCTGAAAAATAAAAAAATATGTTACATGTATATGTGTACTTTAAAGCAAAATGAAACATTTAAAATGGTTAACTGAGCATTAAAAATAACATAAACAATAATTATCCTTGTTATATTTTTGCATAATTTAACTATCATTTCACTGCTATTATTTCTAAAGCACATGTTTTCAGCATGCATTTTGATTTAATTTTTCATAAAACTGCATACAATTATCCTCAAAATTATATTTGTGGTCAATAAATTAGACATTCTTGATAATTTCAATGAACTCTTCTAATTGGGGCAATATTTCAGAAAATATATGAAAAATATACTATCTGTAAATTCAAAGGAATATATACAGTATGTTCAAAACAAATTCTACTCAATTCAGAATAGTCTAAATTTTAGTTTTTCACATTTAAATGTAGAGATATTTCAGCCCAACTATTTTCATGGTACTGTGTTTTGCCTCATTCAAAGGAACAATGCTCAGCAAATATTTTATAAGTAAAACATCAATAAATTGACTATGACTCTTTTGAATATTTCTATGAAATCATTAATGCTTTCAGTTGACTTTATGATAAAGAATATAAACATGCACAAGTAAAATCAGAAGCTACATCAAAAAATTCTTCCCACCAGATGAGATACTCTGAAATATAATTACAAAATTTTAAAGTTAAATCATGCACAACATTTACATTCTGGTCACTTAAGTTGTTCATTTCCCTCTTTTATTGGTCAATTTTAGTATCTATGTTTGATTGCTTTTTGTCTAATTGAAATTCCCCCCAAACCTCCAAAATTTGAAATTGTACCCTTATACTGTGATTAGATACTTTCAGTTGAGTTTGACAATTTGAAACTATAAAATATTAAGGAATTTTATTACAAAATAAAGAGAAATGGAACTTTAGAACATTAAAATGACCTACAAAATTATTCTCCATAAACTCAAACTTTTCTAAAATTGAATTATGGGCAGTAGCCTTAAATAAAGAAAACATATGTTACCATAACGGTATCCTTATTGTGGGTGTTCAATAGAAATTCTTTCATAAAAATTTTATAGTTCAATAATCCTGTGTATTTATATTTATAAATTTTGTATAATTACAAAGTAGTAGAATAGTATAGTTTGGATTGTAAGTTATCCATATACTATAACAAACTTCTTGTGCATGTCTGCTCTGTGGTTTTCCTAATTTATCAATAAGTTATGTTGTTTTTTTATACATTGTGCTACACAGAATTTGTAGTCATATTATCATCATGAACAAAATTTGTATCTTCATTTTTTTTTTGTACCAGGGGTTGAACTTAGGGTGCTTAACCACCGAGCCACATCCCCAGCCACTTTTAAAAAATATATTTTATTTAGAGACGAGGTCTCACTGAGTTGCTTAGCACCTTGTTTTTGCTGAATCTGTCTTTAAACTCTCTATCCTGCCTCAGCTGGGATTACAGGTGTACACCACACTGCCTGACTACTTCAGTGTGTTTTCTTATAAATGGACTAGCAAAAATATTCAAAATAACATATTTCACTTGAAACAGAATGAACTTCCAATTTTTAACTTAAATTTCATTAATCAAATTAAAAATAAGTAAAATGATATTTGGATTGTAGCTAAATCGTCTATTCAACATTTGATGACACATGGTTCCATGAACTTCTGCTATGGAAATGACAAATATGTGTGTTTAATTATGTATGAAGTTCTTGTACTATAGGAGTGACATATTAATAGTTACCACTTCATTCCTTCTATCTACACAAGAAATCTCATCATCACAGCAAGATTAATTTACAATAATCTTTTGATCTAAATGAAAAGTCGTGTCTCACAAAATGACTCATACAGGCATCTTCTGCAGCTATATGTGTTAATCATCATCTTTTAACCCAGTCTTTGTAGACTGTTAATTTGGATATTTATTTTTGTTGTCTCTAAAAAAATAAATATATAATATTTTATATATTAAATATATGTAATCATATAGATAGATAGATAGATAGATAGATAGATACACACACATATATAAAAGAATTTACCATTCAACTATTTTTGGTGTACAATCAGTGGTATAAAGTACAGCCACAGTGTTGTACAACCATAACCACTAGCCTTTTCCAAAAGATTTTTCACCATCCCAAAGAGAATCTCTTTGCTAATTAAATAATAATTTCCCATTACCCTAATTTTAAAAACTAAAGTTATTACTATTATTATTATTATTATCATTATTATTTGGTATAGGCAGAGGCTTTCTACCACTGAGCCACATCCCCAATCTAATTTTGCATTTTATTTGGAGACAGCTTTTGGTAACTTTTGTTCTACTTTTTTTTTTTATGAATTTGCCTATTATAAGTATCACATATAAATGGAATCATATAATATTTGCCTTTTATACATAGTTTATTTCACTTAATATCATATATTTAAGGTTAATCCATGTTATAACTCATATATTTAGAGCAAACATATTGTATATATTGGAATTCATAACAATTTTATACAGAAAAATATTCAGTAATAATTTCTGAAGTAGCTAATCATATTAAAATCATTTCATAACTCACTATTTTTCATATATTTGCATGTTTTAAAATAACAGTCTACAACATAATAGTACATAGAAAATTATGTTCTACATAGGATTTTACTAAAATTGTTATAGCTTTTTCTACTTTTAAAAGGTTCTAATAATAAACGTATGCTTTTTATTTTTACTACAGTGTAATATAATATTATATATTTCAATAACATTCCAATGACCTTTACCATGTAGACATTAAAGAATGGCAAATCCTAAATTAAGATAATAATAATTTTAAAAAATTTTTTGAAAATTAAGACAATACCATAAACATTTAACATTTAAAGTTGTTATTGTTGTTGTTGTTATTATTATTATTATTATTATTATTATTATTTTGGTACCAGGGGTCTTTCTACCACTGAGCCATATCCCCAACCTTATTTTGTGTTTTATTTAGAGACAGGGATTCATTGAGTGCTTAGCACCTCACTTTTTCTGAGGCTGGCTTTGAACTCACAATCCTCCTGCCTCAACCTCCCAAATTGCTGGGATTACAGACAAGCACCACCACGCCCAGCAAAAGTTTTTATTCTTAAAATTCTAACATATATGATGTATTAATTCCCTTAGTAGTCTTGATTTTTATTTTATAACTAATATAATGACATAAAACACTTTCTTTCTTTTGAGATTTATCCTGATCAAATGTTAAGAGTGGTTCCAAAAGTATCTTATATATGTTATTTCATATAAAACCGTTTCCTTTTTTAAGGATAAAAATATCTCGTGTCCATGCTCTAATTTTAGATTTATTATTGAGGTCATTTTGCTTTTGGTAATTTATATTTTAAATCAATTAAGTGCCGATTTCATTTAAAGTATTCCACAACATTTGCATCTTTTTTCTTGCTGCGATTCCTCTGTTAAAGTATTTTTAAAAACTATAGCCTTTAGCAAATATTCAAACAGTGGAAAATGATACTATTATGAAGTAATGTTCAAATAACTAACATTTGGCTATACTAGAAAGGCAACAGCACTAAATAGTATCACATCTCAAAATTGCCAATGTTGCTTTCCAAACTTGTTTCTTGGTGCACCACTTACGTTTCTTGGAACACCATAATATGTGTTATATATTTTATGTATTTTAATATTATAAACACTCCTTAAAAAAAAAACAAGAATGATTCACCATGAGCAGCAGATAGGACCAAGAACACTTATAAAATGACAACTTCAAGCCAAGACTGACTGACAAGACCATTACCACTTATTTATCGTATTCCAGACCCACTTCCTTCAGGCTAAATGACTGCCTTTCATGTATCCAGAATCAGAAATCCATAGCATCTCCAGTTCTCATATTCTATGATTGCACAATGACCCATCAACACAATTAGACACAGAAGTAAAAATCAGCTAATTTTCCAACCTGCCTGAAACAAAAGATGAGATTGTACATTAGATTATGTATTCATTTTACTTTCAGGTGGTTAAACTAAAAAAAAAAAAATGCCTAAGGAGACTACACACTAATCTA
Source organism: Spermophilus citellus (assembly GCF_964194105.1). NCBI lineage: Eukaryota > Metazoa > Chordata > Mammalia > Rodentia > Sciuridae > Spermophilus > Spermophilus citellus. The sequence goes on along the minus strand of NC_138191.1, from coordinate 43,887,474 downwards.
TCTTTATGGTTTGAAAGATTGAATCATGCCATCATTTAAATGCTTCCACATCACCTCAGGAAAGAAAATCAGATGATCTCAATGCTACTTAGATCCTTGCAAAATGCTGGGGTTTTAAAACTAGGATTAACCCATGAATCCTTGGCCACTGGCTGTTAGCATCATGATACTCAGAGGCCGGTATGGGTCCTCTGCCGTTTCAGGTTCAGTCACTGAGAAAGAGAAAAAGGTCAGATTAAGGTGTCATCCAAAAGCACAAATAATAATAACACAGACATTAATTGGCTTAGGTGTATTTTAAAATTCATACAATTTTTATCTATGTAAAATGTGGTCATTATTTTTAAATTACTGTATTCAGAAAGTAAGTTATTAAGGTTGTGACCAATTGTAAAGGTCACAAATTTACAAAATGTACAGAAACTACAGCAAAATTCAAAATGGGCATATTAGTACATGAGCAGAGCATATTTTCAAGTTCTTGATATGCTTGGCTTCTATCCCACACCACTAATTACTTCTCAGCTCAAATGAGCAAATCGTTAGTGATTTACTTTGCAAGAGGTGAAAAGATATGTTTCTTTTTTTTTTCCCTTGTGGAAAATTGTCTGCATTATACTGCAATGCTGAGCAAGTTTATTTTTAGCAGCATATCTCCTCAGACATTTTATGGAAGCATGGGGAATATTAAATGTATGATTAATAAATAATTACAACTGTGTGTCCAATCTTCAACTCATATTCAAAAGGAGTTTTGATTATGTAAGGCATTTGAGAGAAGTTCTGAAAAGAATATATTTATACATTTTAATTTAGATTTATTCCAGAGTTAAAGTACAAATATTTACATATTCTGTGCATACTTTACATATAAAATTATTTTAACTGTTATCAATATACAGCCACCTCCAGGGAGAAATGGCAGTGAAGAACTTAGCAGCAGGAAAACATAGTAAACAACAATTTAGAACAGAAGGTAAAGAGTACCATAAACAAAGAAAATCTGAAATTAGAGAATTTTTAATTAGGCAGAATTCGATCACTCAGCTGGAATTTGTGTGTGTTACCAGAGTCGGAACATTTTGTTGTTATGGAAAGTGCTTTCAGATATTTCATTAACAAACCGAGCAGAAAATCCCATTTTAGTCTTATCCACAGCCTCTCTACCTATCTAAGAGAATAATGCAGTATGAGCTTAGCTTATTCATCATTGTGGAGGTACAGGCATGATTACATCATTTGCAGTGTTGAAAAGTCATAGTGAGCGTAAGTCCTAAATTTTCTGGGGGAAGCCCCAAATTTTAATTTGATCAAACCCACATGTCAGATTCCAAAGTTAAGATCACAGCAACTATGAAATAAATACCAAAAAAACCTGAGGATGGATATGACGGATATGACACTTTAAATTTCTACTCTACCCTCAGTGTATGAAAAAAATAAATCTCTTAAGTAATAGGAGTAGCCCCCATTTACTACCCCATCTTTATGCAAAAGCATGTATGCTAAAATGCTAGACAGTCCTCATTCCATGACTTAACTAAGATTAAGCAGAATGACATGACAATTAAAATTACAGACTGAGTATCAGTTCACTTGGATCTGAATCCCAGCTCTGCTAATCCCACATTTGTGACCCAAGGCAAACTTCTGTGCCTCAGCTTCTTCATTTCTAAAGCAGGTTGGACAATAAAGGTCATTTTCACAGAATTGTTATATGAGGATTTAACGAGTGCATGTAAATGACATAGAACAGTAAATGTGATATATGTATTTATTATATAAAAACATATTAGAAAAGATAGCAGAAGATTCCTGGTCTGCTATTAATTTAGTTTTTCAGCTGCCATTTCCTCTTTGTATAGTTTATAACACCTTGAGAAATGGGTTTTATTCTATGTAAGTAGGAGAAAACAGAAACTGAGACTCAGAAACTCGCCTACAATCTCATCTGGTAAATGACACCAATATTTAAATTATTCTGTGTCTAATTTCCAATCCGTGCATTCTAAACCTCTGCTTGCCCAGGATCCCAAGAGATTTTGCAAGATGTTTTTATTATTCTATTATAACATCTCTTAGTCCCACCTTCATTTTCTGCAAAAATATATGCGTGTGTGTGTGTGTGTGTGTGTGTGTGTGTGTGTGTGTAGCAAACATGATTTGAGGAACAAAATGGTTGAAAAGCAAACCTTCTTGTTTGCTTTCTCTCTATAAAGATTAGCCTTTAGAAAACTGGAATCTAGAACAGACAGCTTCTGTGCATATTATTGCCTACGCCATGATTTGCATGAGTTGGGCTTAGTCTCTTTCTGTCTTAGTTAACTTTTCTGTAAGCAGCATAATAGTACTTAATGCAGAAAATTATTTAAGTATTAAATCAGTTAATAAAAAATAAAGCTTTAGAATGGTGCCTGGCACATAGGAAGCATATAGAAATGCTTATCATTAATACATCATCATAACTACTACTAATCTTGCTCCTCCTGCTACTCTTACATGGGAGGTTTGGGGTAGACTAGAGGACAGGTATAGAATGGAAGCAGGTAGATGTAATCATGTCCTACAGAAACGGTAAATGTATCTCCAGCTCTCATTCAAAGAGAAAGACAGTCCACTTGTCAATTCTCCCTCCTCACAAACTATTGCTGTAGTATATAGAAAGACACTGATCCCTCCAAAAAGAAAAACTGAAGTTGTTGATCTTAGAGATACAATCATCTGGGGATTATAAAGGCCCAACAATAAGCAAGAATGTTTATAAGGAGCAAATCCATCCACAGAAGCCAGTTGTGAAAGAATCAGTGCCTAATAACTAATCTTTGAGTAAGTACATTTAATAAAAAAGAAAGAAAAGAAAATGGAAATTTAATGGAATATGTCTGGCTAAACTGGATGAATGAGAACAATGCTATCTGAGGAAGGAAGTGCAGACTAAAATCCAGTCATACCCTTCACTATGCCTTGTCAAAGTTCAGTAGCCAATGAGTGAAGAGGAAAAGATAAGTTGATCTCAAAACTCTTGTATAGCCTTGGAAGTTTGGTATAAGTGTACAAACAGTACATAGCTTTCAGTACAAAACGTAGCCTTAACAGTTTTTCAGTATGCATAGAATCCTAAATGAAATGAGTCCCTTCAGGACATGAAAAGGAGAATTTCTGGAATTGGCTGGATCCCATTTAGCTCTTAGATTTGAGATCCTAGTGCTCAGAATGTGCAAACTAAGTAGTCCTTTCAGTACTCTCTCTTAAGAAGGCTTATCTCAAAATTACATATAAGAGGAAAGGAGGGGTAAGAGAAGAATAATACGAGTGGAAGAAATGATTTACAGTAGAGGGGGTAGAGAGAGAAAAGGGGAGGGGAGGGGAGGGGAGGGGAAGGGGGATAGTAGAGAATAGGATAGACAGCAGAATACATCAGACACTAGAATGGCAATATGTAAATCAATGGAACTGTAACTGATGTGATACAGCAATCTGTATACGGGGTAAAAATGAGAGTTCATAACCCACTTGAATCAAACTGTGAAATATGATATATTAAGAACTATGTAATGTTTTGAACGACCAACAATAAAAATAAATAAATTAAAAAAAAAAAAAGAAGGCTTATCTCTGGGTGGGCTCTTCTTAGATTGGTCCTGGTAGGGCTTTATTTCCCATTTGCTTTTGCCTTTGTTTTCAGCAGAGGGAAGAACTTGAATAGATTTGTTAGGCGATTCAGTGAATAGGTCGCTAAGAGGATTGTAGATTTTAATAGACTCTTCTCTTTCCTTCCCACGCAGCTTGCAGTTTCCTAAACCCCTAAGTTTGAAGGATTTGAAACAGAACTTTAAATATTATAGAGCTGAATCATCAAAGGGTTTTAAACTTGCCACTGGATGAAGGACAGAAAGAAAGGACCATCTGATCTAATGTCATGAATTCTTAGCAGTTAGGATGGTTCCCCTGGAGCAGAACAGAGAAAAACAGGAAAGGAAATGCTTAATTGAACCAAAATAGGCTGCTCTGACATACATGGAAATCAAAGCTTTAAAATGGCAAATTAAAATAAAGAGTAAAGAAAGCAAAGGTGATTTTAACTTTCTTTCCTGGAGGCAGCTATCTAGGGCAATGGCACCCAGATGCTAGGAAAAGCGCTGGTCCAATAACATTTTCAACATTTCCCTGCAAGGTAAGGACAAAGCAGTGAATTTTTAATTAAGTGTAATTTATTCAATTTAAAGGCATATACTTTATTCTGGGAGTGTGTTCCACCAACATTTTTTTTTGCATTAAAATATCCCCTTTTGGAAGACATGGTGATAATGTATGATAGTTTTTTATTGTTATTTTTATTTCATTGCCCCTATTGATCAAATTACAGGTCAGCAACACTACATTGTTCCCCACTCAAGAAAGAAAAATGTTATGTTTTACGAAAAACAAAAGTCTGAGGCCCAACAAACTGTCAGTTCTCTTCAAGAGGCTACAAGAAAATTACCCTGGAAGCAGTTTCAAAATAGATGTTGTTCCTACTCTCTATCGTGAGCTCTTGGGGAAGAAATATGGCAGGAGAAGAAGGAGATGTGTATTTTTAAATAAAAATCTAATACATACCCTAATTGACATCCACTGCTGTCAGGAGAGAATGACCAACTGTCATCCTTAGAAGACCCAAATCTTCCTTACTTTTTTATATCCTTAAATTTATTCACCTCTGTGGACAGGAGAGAAGTAGTTTATAACGGATTTCCAAAATAAGATGAATAATATTTCAGGAGACAAGTTTCTATGCTCCACATAAAAAGATCTTTGAAGGAGAAGCTTCAAGAAAATGACAGTTCTTTCATAAAGAAATCATAATATTAAGACTCTAGGGATAGAGCAAATATATTCTTGACTATGGTGGAAAGCTAAATAAAGTCCTTGAGCTAATTTTAATGGAAAAGTTTCTATACACAAACCGAATAAGTAGACAGATTCTATAAATATATATTTCTTGAGCTCTAAAAAGCTACATGGAGGAATCCTAAAACAAATATTCAAACTATGCAAGATGGGTGAATGTATAAAAGTAAATCTATACTTCTTTAACACTGTAGGCAAAAATAAAATGTTTAAGATACTGAATCCTCTCTATCCTTGCAGAGATCACAGTCTAATATAATACTTTTGCTCAAATAAGTTGATTTTCTCACTAAACTAGGTATGAATGTATGTGAATACATACACACACACATATATATAAACTTATTTAGCATTCTTTTTATGATGTTATTTTGACTAATGCTGTGCCCTGTCCTTCCCCTCTCCTCCTCTCCTCACCCCCTTGCCAGAATAAAATGTGTCTCAACTGCTCATCCTATGTAAATCCTACTCATATTCTAATGCCTCGATGTTTATGTAAACAGTGATCACAGAGCATTGCCAGGCACTTGCTTGGTCCAAAATACCATGAAGAGCAATTACAGGTTTTAAGCAGATTTATGTTTTAGAATCAAGACAATGGTGTGAAATATGACTTGGAAGAAATCCTGAATGGAAGCAGTGAAATTCATTAGGTGGCTATTGTAATAATCTAGGACAATGATTGTCAAAGAGTAGTTCTCAAACCAACAAAATCAGAATCACCTGGCAAGTTGTTAGAAATGCAAATTTTTATGCCCCATTTCAAATCTATTGAATCACAAACTACAGACTCTGTCCCAATCATCTGTATTTTAGCTAAGGCACACTGAAGTTTGTTAACCACCAACTTAGGACACTAGTGATGGAGACAAGATTAGTGGCAGAAAGTATTTCCAGATATTGCAGAACTAAAATAAAAGATGACTGACTAAATTATAAAGGACAAGTGAAATAAAATTTTGAGGTATAATTATAATTGTATGATTGATGCCTAGTACAGTCTTTCACAGATATAATACAATCACATACCAGTTGAGGGATGGCCAGTATAGGAAACGGGATTGCTTGTTTCACATAGGGATACATGGATTCTGAAATACCAAACATTCAAACGGAAGTGTCTAGAATGTAGTATTAAAGACATCAGAATATACAAAAAAAGGATTAAGATATATATTACTCAGAGTTCTTCAGAAAGATAGAATTAATAAGAGATGTATGTAGAAAGATAAAAGAGGATTTATTGGAGGAATGGGTAGCTGAGAGGTCCCACATAGGTTGGAGACCCTAACGTACCTGTAGTCCGGCTCAGTCCATATCTGAAAGCCTCAGAACCAGGGAGGCCAAAGGTCTAGCTGTGTTTTAGGTTGAAAGGCTGAGAACCTAAGGAGGAGGCTACTGGTATAACCCTGGATTACAAGGAAAAAAACCTGGAAATCTGATGTCCATGGTAGGATACAAGTGTGTCCCACTCCTAGGAAGAAAGAACCAATCTGTCACCTAAACTTATTCTTTCCAGACCCCCAGCTAATAGGATGGTGTCCACACACACACTTGCTCACCTGCTCCACTCATTCACATACTACCTACTGGAAATGACCTCACAGACATACCTAAAATGATACTTTTACAGAGTTCTGGATATTCTTTAGTGCAGTAAAATTGACCCTTAAGATTAAGCACCACAAGATAAAAAGTGATTTTAGAAATCATTTAAGTTGAAGAGCTCATGAGGATCATATGATCAAAGGAAGTCAACCAAGGAGAATATGAGAAGTAAAGAAGACTGGAATTGGGACCTAGAAAACAAAAACCTTCAAAGAACAGCAAGAGGTGAAGCAAGATGGTGGCTGAGTGAGATCCTACAATGACCTTCTCACAAACACACCAAATGAATAGCTATTCTCAGACCAAACTACTTTCACAAGAGCTGAAGGCCAGGTGAGAGAGCACAGTGCCTGGGTTTTATATAACAGAAAGAAAATATGCATCAATAAGAGCAGGAAGCAAAGAGTTGCTGTATCACCTCTTTCTCAACTCCCTCAATTCCAAGCAGTCAAGCATGGAGAGAGGCACCTTCCAGCTGGGAGAGGAAGAAAGAATTAAGCCCAAAGTTTAGATATGAAATCTAGTATCAGGATGGCGGCGGGCGCAGAGAGATCAAGTCTCTGACCTCTTCAGCTGTGCGGGCATAGGGAGTCGTAAACAACCTAAATCTGTTTGCTCAGGATCACTAGGCAATGCTGAGCTGACGTGGATCTGGGGCGAACAGTCTGGGCCTCTCAGAACACACACTGAGCCCAGATCAGCTGAATTCAAGCTCCTGTTCGCCTGCTTCCCGCAGACAAACAGCTGTGACTCAGCACTAATCCATCCTGCTGAAACAACTGGTCAGCCCTTCTCATCCTACGGAGGTAAATGCCTACCGAGCCTTCATAGGTAGTGGTCACAGGTTTAAAACGGGGCTTGGGAGAAACAGTAAGGACCCACCCGTTGCATTGGTCGCCCGGCAAAGGGAAACGAACTGTCGCCATTTGCAAGAGATACCACCATGGCAGAGAACTGACGTCATCAGACTGCAGCAGAGGAGATAACTTCATTGAAACCTGCGGCTACAGGTGTGTAATTCCCTAGCCTTCCCTCTCCACACATCAGGGAAAACTTAAGGGCCCCTCCCAGCTCTCCCGTGAGCACGATAGCCAGTCCCAGGGAATCAGAGGTGGCGCGGGACTCGCCGGCGCAGAACTACCGCTCCCACCAGTGCTGACAACTGAGGTCTCTTGCACGAGCTACCGAAGGTGTGGCTACCGGAGGGCAATAAAATTCGCTGAGGATTCTCAGCCCCAAGCTCTACAAACTTAGGGTCTGAGGGAATGGCAAACTGGAAGAGTGTGCCCAGTCCTTCTTGAAAACAGGGCTCCCGGGAGCAGCAGACCTGGCGTGGAGCCAGTATTGTGGTGAGCGGCACCCGTGAGAGGGGCCTGGCTAGAGGAAAAGTGGGAAGTGACTAGACACAAGAGGAGGCCCTAGGCACTCAGGATTGGAGACTCACCCAGTCTGGGAGGAGCTGCTGCACAGTGATTTGTTCCCGCGTATTGACAGGAGAAATTTGGCCTGGTGGGCACAGCACCACCTACTGGAAGAGAAGTTAATTAAATTCTAAGACTGCATTTATTAGTTTGTTTTTTTTTTCTTTTTTTCTTTTCTCTTTTTTTTTTTTTTGATTTGGGTTTTTCTTTCATTTTCATTTTTCTTTCTTGTTGTTTTTTAAATTTTTCTTTCAATTTTTTTAATTATTTTCTTCTAATTTTAATTTTTATCTTTTTATTATTTTTTTTTAATTTTTCTTTTTTTATTTCCTATTTCTTTTCTTCTTTTGTCTCTTCATTTCTTTTCAATTTTCCTATTCCCCCTTCCTTGAATTCTACCTGCTTACTCTCATTCTCTTTAGTGACTTCTTCCCTTCCCTTCTAATACCTTTCCTCCCAAGCATCTAATAAATTTATAGGAGTAAACAGTAACTCAGCAGTCAAACAGAACAAGAAGTAACATGAGCAGCTTGAAAAAGCAAGGAAGAAAAGGAGTACAAACAATGCAGGACAGCCTAAATATTCAGGAGGACCTAGAGTCATCAGAAAAATGGTCATATAAAGAACTCAAGGAACACCTTAGACAGATGGAATGGAACCTTAAAGAGGATACAAGACAGCAAATTCAAGCAGCAAAAGAACACATTGAGAATGAATTACATAAACAGATAAAAGAAGAAGTTAAGCATCTCTATCAGGAGATAGAGATTATAAAAAATAATCAAACAATAATTCTAGAAATGAAGGAAACGATAAACCAAATTGAAAACTCAATTGAGAGTATCACTAACAGAGTGGAGCAAGTAGAAGCCAGAACGTCAGATAATGAAGACAAAATATATCATCTTGAAAACAGTCTAGCCAACTCAGAAAGGCTGGTAAAAAATCATGAGAAAAACATCCAAGAGTTATGGGATAACATAAAAAAAACAAACTTATGAGTCATCGGGATAGAAGAAGGTACAGAGATTCAAACCAAGGGAATGAGTAACCTGCTGAATGAAATAATTACAGAAAACTTTCCAGAAATAAAAAAGAAAACAGATATACAAATTGAAGATGCATACAGGACACCGAGCACAGAAAATCACAGTAGACCAACGCCAAGACACATTGTTATGAAGATATCCAATACACAGAACAAAGAGAAAATATTAAAAGCTACAAGAGAAAGGAGACAGATTACATTCAGGGATAAACCAATAAGGTTAACAACAGATTTTTTATCACAAACGCTGAAAGCAAGAAGGTCATGGAACAATGTATTTCAAACTGAAAGACAATGGATGCCAACCAAGAATTCTGTATCCAGCAAAATTAAGCTTCAGGTATGACAACGAAATAAAAATCTTTCATGATAAACAAAAGTTAAAAGAATTTGCAGCCAGAAAACCAGCATTGCAAAGCATTTTGAGCAAAACACTACACGAGGAAGAAATGAAAAACAATAACCAAAACCATCAGTGGGAAGTGCCTCGGTAAACACAGAGGGCGAGGGGAAAGATAATCATGGAGAAACAAACTAAATTTTTTTAAAAAGGATAAATAATCAAACATGGATGGAAGTACAAACCATATATCAATAGTAACTCTGAATGTTAATGGCTTAAACTCTCCAATAAAGCGACATAGGCTGGTATCATGGATTAAAAAAACAAATCCAACAATATGCTGCCTCCTGGAGACACATCTGATTGGAAAAGACATACACAGGCTGAAGGTGAAAGGATGGGAAAAAATATACCATGCACAGGGTCCTCGTAAGCAAGCAGGGGTGGCCATCCTCATATATATCCAACCAATTGGACATTTTCTAGTATGTATTTACTTATGAAAGCTTTTAAAATTCTAAATGGCTTATAGCATATTTGGAACTATGAGAGTTGATGCTCTAAGTGAATGTTAAGACTCATAATCCAAATGTTATCACACAAAACTCAAGTCATTTTCTAGAGCACAATATCTCAGCAATTTCAAACACTTTTGTTCAAAACACTAAGAAAAATTAGACAATATGATGATAACTTCTTTGTGAACTTAAACTGTTAAAAATAATTCTGGAACTATCCTACCAGAAAAGATCAACCAAACACATAAACATTTATTAGTACTTCAATAAATAAACCTTTGATGGTGGCAATAAAAATGCCATAAGAATTGTAATAGCCAAGAAAAAAATCTTATAAATAATAAAAATTTAAAAACCTCTTTCTACATAGATTATTTTATAAAAGAGGAGGAAGTATAAATCTCTTCTATGAACTTAAGAAAGCCAGTTGTGGTTATTATGGCCCATGTGGTTTACCACAGCACAGTTTTTGAAGTATTATAACCTTCACTGGTTTTGTTCTACATAGTAAATATCCCATTCATTAATATGAATATTCTGTGAATCAGTTTATCCCATTTTTCCTGTGATCTACTATTTTCTGACTACAATGTATTTTTCCAGGAATGTGTAAATATCAGAGGACTTTGTATAGAAACTTCACTCTGCTTGAAGACTTAAGAAAGTCAAAAAGTGCCAGACGGTGGCTCTAAAACAGTAATTCTCAAACTGGGTGCAATTCATCCCTCATACAACCTCTCTGGGACATTTGGCAATGTTTGGAGATAATTTTAGCTGTAAAAACTGAATCAGAGGTGAGTGGGTAGAAAGCAGAGGTGCTACTCTATGATGTACAAGAATGTTATGAACATGGACTGGCGTGAACGTGAAGCTATTCATTTGCTGTGCTATGAGGAATACAGTTCTTCACCTCTGAACCAAGTGCCTTGTTTCTTCTGACAATATCCACAAAACTGACATTCTAATTGTTAGCTTGCAAGCATGGTAAATTCTCAGACTCTTCATAGTTCTTAAAAGGCTGGAAATGGGAATCTGGGTGATCAGAGTAGCAACAGTGATTGATGTCTTAGGATTGTATAAGATTCCCCAACGGGGCTGGGGTGGTGATTCAGTGATAGAGCACTTGCCTAGCATGTGTAAGGCACTGGGTTTGATTCTCAGCACTACATATCAATAAATTAAAAAATAAAGATCCATTGACAACTAAAAATATATTTAAAAGAAAAATCCCCCAATGCAATGTGAAAAGAGCAAAATTCTTTGACCTGGGATATGTAATGTTTCTTTTTTTTCCATTTTAAAATTCCATTTATTTCTTTTTCTTTTTTTGTTCCCTTTTATTTCCCATCTCTTCCCTGCTTCCTTCCTTCCCCCCTTTTCTCTCCCTCCATCTGTCCTTTTTCTCCTAATGGCAGATACCTCCAGGAGGAGTTGGAAGCAAACTACATCTCTCTTCTTCATCACTGTAGGACAATTTAGGACTATTTGAGAGAGAGTGTGTAAGTGTGTGAGTGTGTGTGTGTGTGTGTGTGTGTGTGTGGTATTAGAATTTGAACCCAGTGCACTTTACTGCTTAACTATATCCTCAGCTCTTTTTTTTTTTTTTTTTTTTAAGATGTGAGACAGGGTCTCACTAAATTACCTAGCTGGCCTTAGACTTTCAGTCTTCCTCCTCAGCCTCCTAAGTAACAGTTGAGGACATTTCAAGGCATTGCTGCTAAGAGAAAAATGTTATGTGGTTAGCAAATATTCTGTTATTTTTAAGTTACTCATGTCTTTAATTGAAAATGATCAAAAAATTATGAAGGCAGAGTATGTAATAATTAAATATTTCTAGAAGGAAAAAAGTTATTTTTTGTATTAGTTTGGAAAAAAAGAAACCAGTTATATAAAGTAAGCATTTCAAAATATCATATAATGATATTTCAAATATCATTATAGAACTTTAAGCAAAAGCTTTTCACAGATGTATCCCCCTTTATATATGTTCATAAAAAATTATATATTTATTTTTCCAGATGTTACCTGTGAGCAGTGAACAACACTGGTATATTCGTTTTTTTTTTTTTTCCTGTGCTTGTGCTGTATGTATACTAAGATTTATGCGGCCTTATGATAAGAATGCCTGTTGCAAAGATATGAGCTAGTCTCTGAAAATGCATGCCTGAATAAAAGCTGTCAATAACTATTCATCAATATGTCTTACTGGCCAGTTTTGTTTTCCAGCATATGCACTTCCTGTAATATGTTGTGTTAATGCTGGTTTAAAATAGCTGTGGTTCCAGTCAGTTCACATCAACAGTAAACAAACAGATGGTTCACCAAAGGATGGATCTTCTTTTCCAATAATCCAAATATGCCACACAACATACTTTTATAAATATGATCACATTGTAAAATTACCCTATAATTATCTTAGGAAAGTCACCCTGCCTACCTATTTGAAGGATAATTTTTAAGAGTGGTTTCTTGGAATGTTAAGAGATTAAGATTAAAAGTGCCCTATTTGTTGATTTAGGTCAAGGGAGAAGGAAAGAGAAAATATCCCTAAGCTTAATAACAATGAATACCACACAAGTATTCTTGTAGCAACTCCATCAAAACACTGTTTGCAAATATATATAATCAATTTCACTGAACGCCAACAGGTGGTATGCATCTTATCTTTGAATGATAACAGAAAGCCCAGCTATCACAAAGCTACATTGAGATATGTAATGAACCATACATAAAATAAGACATGCATATCAAACATTAGGTGAGAGCATTTCCAGCAAAGATTTAGCAATAAAAGAATGCTTATAACTTAGCTACCATCAATAAATCTACCACAATAAACAAATTAGTCAATAAATGTGAAACTAGGGACCAGTTTCAAACATATACCACAAACTTTATGGAATATCTTTTAGGAATAGCACATACTGAACAAAATTGAAAGAAAACACTATAATTTACATAGAACATTTTTTATAAAGGGAGTAATTCATTATTTTAGGGAACAAGTGAAATAGGTCTGAAAAATCCTCAATAACATTTCCCATTTTGGAAAAAGGTTGAGAAATGGGGACCAAATTAGAGAAGGATAAAGAAATCTCTTCATTATGACTTGTATGTCAGGGGATTTAGCTCAATATATCTGCTCTGCAAAGAAACATTCTTCCAAACATTCATGGAAAATAAGCAGGTTACTGGCCAAAAAAAAAAAAAAAAAAAAAGTGAAAAAAAAATAGGCCATCCTCAGACTTTTTCTTTGAAACAGCAGACACCAAAAAAGCAATTTCTATGGGCAATGAAATGTCAGCTAACTGTTGGAAATATGGTCCATAGCTTATAAAATGGGTCTGGCCTGGAGTTAGCAATGCCTGCTGTTCAGCTCCACCTGACTGCTGGCACGAGGAATTCTAGGCCAGTATTGCCAGATAATCCAGGTTTCTAAGAGAAATAAAAATTCCATATTTAAGTAAAATATTCTGGTTCTTACCTATTTGAATTTAAAACTTTTTGAATTTAAAAAGAAAATGTTTGTAAGTTGTCTTATCATTGAGCAGAAAGAAGCAAACAGGACACTGATTTGAACACTCTGTAGTAGACTGAGAAGGAACAAAAGGTCTCCAAATTAGCCATACTATCTAACAAGTACCAGGTTTGTTAAAATATATTCTAAAGCTACATTTATTGTAAGTTGCTGCTGGACCAGAAATAAATAAATAAATAAATAAATCGGTAAAACGTTTTATGAGTTATCATCAAATCGATCCAAATTTGGGGAATTTGGGTGACACTGAAATGGATGAAATAAATATAAGGTATTCCATATTTGGTATGGGAATATTACATAACTATTTGGAAGATAAAATCATGTTGGAATTCTACTTCATAACAAAAGTTATCTCCACTTATCAGAGACTCTGCGTCTGATAGAAGAAAAAGTTGGCTCCGATCTACATATTGTGGGGTCGGGCTCCAAATTCCTTAATAGGACACCCATAGCACAAGAGTTAATAACAAGAATCAACAAATGGGACTTACTTAAACTAAAAAGTTTTTTTCTCAGCAAGAGAAACAATAAGAGAGGTAAATAGGGAGCCTACATCCTTGGAACAAATTTTTACTCCTCACACTTCAGATAGAGCCCTAATATCCAGAGTATACAAAGAACTCAAAAAATTAGACAACAAGATAACAAATAACCCAATCAACAAATGGGCCAAGGACCTGAACAGACACTTCTCAGAGGAGGATATACAATCAATCAACAAGTACATGAAAAAATGCTCACCATCTCTAGCAGTCAGAGAAATGCAAATCAAAACCACCCTAAGATACCATCTCACTCCAGTAAGATTGGCAGCCACTATGAAGTCAAACAACAACAAGTGCTGGCGAGGATGTGGAGAAAAGGGTACACTTGTACATTGCTGGTGGGACTGCAAATTGGTGCGGCCAATTTGGAAAGCAGTTTGGAGATTCCTGGGAAAGCTGGGAATGGAACCACCATTTGACCCTGCTATTGCCCTTCTCGGACTATTCCCTGAAGACCTTAAAAGAGCATGCTACAGGGATACTGCCACATCGATGTTCATAGCAGCACAATTCACAATAGCTAGACTGTGGAACCAACCCAGATGCCCTTCAATAGATGAATGGATAAAAAAAATGTGGCATCTATACACAATGAAGTACTATGCAGCAATAAAAAAATGACAAAATCATAGAATTTGCAGGGAAATGGATGGCACTAGAGCAGATTATTCTTAGTGAAGCTAGCCAATCCCTAAAAAACAAATACCAAATGTCTTCTTTGATATAATGAGAGCAACTATGAACAGAGCAGGGAGGAAGAGCAGGAAGAAAAGATTAACATTAAACAGAGACATGAGATGGGAGGGAAAGGGAGAGAAAAGGGAAATTGCATGGAAATGAAGGGAGACCCTCATTGCTATACAAAATTACATATAAGAGGTTGTGAGGGGAATGGGAAAATAAACAAGGAGAGAAATGAATTACAGTAGATGGGGTAGAGAGAGAAGATGGGAGGGGAGGGGAGGGGGGATAGTAGGGGATAGGAAAGGTAGCAGAATACAACAATAAAAAAAAAAAGAAAGAAATGTAGTATCAGGACTACCACATTGAAACCAGTTACCAAGACCCAGTGTTGGGTGAAGCTCAACAGACTACTCCCAGGTTGCTACAGTAAGAGTCAACCTCTGGAACTATATTAGACAAGTGGCCAAGGGACTGTTTCTCAAAACCTGTCTTCAATCAAAAGCAGCTGAGTGGGGAGCAAGACTCAACATGCTGGGGAGAAGGGCATAGAAGGGCCCCTTTGTCTGTCTGTCTCTCTCTCTCTCTCTCTCTCTCTCTCTCTCTCTCTCTCTCTCCTGTGCCTTGGAACTCAATACTGAGCACACCTGCTCAGTGAGATAAAGAATCATACAGAAACCAAAAGTCTCTATACCCAAGCAACAGCTCACCCATGTTGTCTCTGAATGTGCTGCAACTATGGGGTAGTGAACTGCATCCTGGTGGGATAGATGAGTGTTTCAGGCTGAAACACTGCTGGCCTTGGAGTAGGTCTGGGACACACCACCCCACCCCATGCCCAATATTGTATAGGCCTTGCCACTTTGAGATTTAGGTGCAACCCAGATTAGATCATTCTTAGTGGCCAGGGGACTCACTCCAACACCCCTCTTCCAACTTCAGGCAACACATCTGTCACCAGAACAGCACTCACAGATGGCACTCAATAACTGCCCTGTACTAGATAGAGACCTGTATCCCAGTGGAATAAACTCCTGTTTCAGCCTGCATCACCACCAGCTGTAGCAGGGGGCTGCAGGCCCTTCTGTGCAAGTCTGAGGATATGAGGCTCAGTTGCAAACCAGCCTACTATTGGCCTTGAAGGCCAAGGAACTGCCTTCACTAACACTGTCCCAACCTCAGGCACCACAATATGAAGTAAAACTCCATTCACTGGAGGTATGTGGAGTAGTAAACACAGGACTTCCCTGTGTTATGATTGGTGTCTGACTTTTCCTCAAAAGCTCGGGTGTTGAAGATTTGGTCCCTAGCTGTTGGTGCTATTGGAAAGTGATGCAAACTTCAGGAAGTAGTTCCAGGTTGAAAGAAGAGCTCACTGGGGTCATGTCCTTGAAGTATATATCTTTTCCCCCTCCCTTCCCCCGCCTCTCTCCCTTCCTGCCTCCCTCCCTCCTTTCTGGCTCCCTTGAGATTAGGAGCTTTGTTCCACCACACATGCTTCCCACCATAATTTTCTGTCTTGCCATAGGCCCAGAATCAATGGAGCCAATTAACCATGGACTGAAACATCTAAAATCATGAGCCAAAATAAATCTTTCTTCCTCTATGATAATTTTCTCAAGTATTTTGTCACAATAATGGAAAGCTAATACACCCTTGAACTCAGTGCTAGGCTGGTGAAACCTAACAAATGAATTCTTATCTCAACCATCTCAAGGCCACTGTCCACAAACAGTATCTTGAACAGCCCCAGAGCCAGGTGGACACATTGGGACCAAGTCTATAGGACTGGTATTCCAGCCAGTATCACCTGTGACTGGTTGCAGCAGTCTTAGGCAATGAGTAGCAATCCATAGCATTATAGGTCTTGGTCCTACCCAGTGCTGCACTGGTCCTAGTAGTTTTAGATTCAGGGTGTGACAGTGTTGTGGCACTGGGGACACACACATGCCACAGGAACTTGGATCTGGTTCTTTAATCCTGACTACAAGCCAGTGTCTGTGGACAAGGTGTTTGTGCCTACCCCAAGGGAAGACTTGTCCAGGATGGACCACCCTCTCTAGATACTTCCTCAGTTCATAACAAACCAGCTACAAACCTGGGCTTGGATCATTCTTTTATGTTAAAACAACAGCAACATACCAAAAGTGGATTTTCAGAAAATCTAGATGTAAGGCCCCATCTAGTAACTAAATACAGGAAGTGATTTCAGGATCAAGGAAAATGAAATTTCTGAAGAGACAGTCACAAAAAAAAATCTAGATAACAATAAAATGAACAACTAAACATTCAATATGCAGACAATGTTACTGACCAACAATCATCGAGAACTTTCAGAGGACTGTGACCTCAATTAATGATCAAAGTAAGGTTCTGGAGACTAACTAGGTTGTAGTTAGTATTGACAAGGTCTCCAATGTAGAATTTAAAACAGCCGTGATAAGGAAACTCAATGAGCTTCCTGAAAACACAGAGAAAGGAATTGATATTTTAGCACAGAAACTTAACAGAGAGATAGAAGCAACCTTTAAAAAATGAAGCAGAAAACTTTAAGCTAAAATATACACTAAGTAAAATTAAAAACATGAAAGAAAACATGAATAGAAAATAAAAATCAAAGAGAAGAAAGAATCAGTGAGCTCCAAAACAGGCTATTTGAAAATACACAAAGGAGAAAAAAGAATGAAGAAGAATGTAAAAAACCAAAAGAGATTTTTGGACAGCATTAAAAGAACATATATTTGGGTTATTGGGGTTCAAGAGAGATCAGAGAATGCCAAAGATGTAGAAAGAAAGCTTATTCAAAGGGATAATAACAGAAAACTTCTCAGACCTGGAGAAGGATATTTATATCCAGGTACAGGAAGGTCAAAGATAACCAGATTTAATTCAACCAAGCTTATCCCAGGATATATTATAATCAGACTTTCAAAGATGAAATATAAAAAGAAGATTCTCAAGGACTCAAGAGAAAATAAACAAATAACACACAAGGGTGTTTCATGTGCCTAACAGCACACTTCTCAGAAGAAACCTTACAGGCCAATAGAGTGGCATGAGATTTGCACACTACCAAAGGAAAAAAAAACTGCCAACAAAGAGTACTATACCCAGAAAAGTCATCCTTTAGAAATAAAGAAGATATTCAGAATTAAAAGAAAACAAAATCATTGCATCTGCAAGTAAATGGATGGAGTTGGAGAATATAATATTAAGTGAAGTTAGCCAATCCCCCCAAAAACCAATGTTTTCCCAGATTTAAAGATGCTGATTCATAATGTGGTGGGGGGAGGGGGAATAGGAGAATTAGATGAACTCTAGATAGGGCAGAGGGGAGGGAGAAAAAGGGAGGGGGTATGGAGAAGGAAAGACAGTGGAATGAGATGAGCATCATTATACTAAGTACATGTATAAAGACATAAATGATGTGACTCTAATTTGTATACAACCAGAGATAAAAAAAAATTGTGTTCTATTGTGTAATATTAATTGTAATGCATTCTGCTGTCATATATAACAAACTAAAAAAAAAAATAGGTCTCTTTCATGTTTGGAAGTGACCCAACTATGTACTTTGAAATGCCAAAAAGAAAAAAAGGAAGGAAGGAAGGAAAGAAGGAAGAAGGAAGGAAGGAAGGAAGGAAGGAAGGAAGGAAGGAAGGAAGGAAGGAAGGAAGGAAGGGAAATTAAGAAGAGATGAAGATGTTCCCAGAGAAAGAAAAGCTGGGAGACTATATCTACACCAGACCTGTCATTCAAGAGATGCTAATGGAAGTTATTCAAATAGAAAGAAAACAATGCTAATGAGTAAGAAGAAAACATTGCCCTGATATCATAAACACAGTACACAAACCGTTCGTGCCTTTACTAAAAAATAAAACAATTAATAATGATAATGTCTATATTAATATGTTACGAGATAGGCAATACAGAAAGATGCACAATGGGACATCAAAACTACAAAAAAATGGGGATGAATGCAGTACAAGTGTAGGGTTTTCTCATTAGTAATTTTATTTTTCTTTTTTCATGTTTCTTTTTTATCTATATATTTTGTTGCTATCATTGCAAAAACCTGTTACAAGCAAAAGATGTTTATGATAAGCCTCATAATAAGCACAAAGAAAAAAATCTGTAATAGACAAACCAAAAATTATAAGCAAGGAATCAAAATATACTATTATAGTTCATCAACTACCCACAAAGGGAGACTATACAAGGGGGATAAAGGAAAAATTAGTTATAATAAAATTATAAAATAGTTTACAAAAATGCCTGTAGTACAACCTTATCTATCAATAATTATCTTGAATTTAAGTGAATTAAATTCTCAATTAAAAGTCATAGTGACTTAATGGATAAAAAAATAATAAGACCAAACTGCATGTTGCCTACAAGATACTCACTTCACCTCTAATAGATAGATCTCAATTAAACAATCTGTCACTGTATCTCAAGGAATTAGAAAAAAAAAGGCAAACCCAAAAAATTAGTAGAGGGAAAGAAATAGAAATAAATGAAACAAAATTACAAAAGATCAAAGAAATAAAAACCTGGTTTTTTGATAGTTTTAATAACCATAAAACATTAATGAAAAATATTGAAGATTATCCTCCTCAAATGGAATGGTGTGTTCATGGATTGGAAGAATCAATATCACTAAAATATCAATACTAACCAAAATGATCTATAATTTCAGTGCAATCTTTATCAAAATAGCAATGGTATTTGTGTTAGTTCGCTCTCTGTTGCTATGACAAAATACCTGTGAAAATCAACTTAAAGAGGAAAAAATTTATCTTGGATGACGGTTTCAATCCATGGTCACTTAGTACCATCACTCTGGGTCCCCAGTGAGGCAGAACATCATGGTAGAAAGTGTGTGTGGAGCCGAGCTGCTCACTTTGTGGCAACCAGGAAGTAGAAAGAAAGAGAGAGGAAATGCCCAAGAACAAGATAAACCCTTCAAGGACATGCTCCCAGTGACCTACTTCCTCCAGTAAGTTCTTCCCTTCTTCAGTTTCCACCACCTAAAGATGAAAGCATAATATTCCACTGCCTGAACATTGGCTGTGACAAACAAGACTTCATCCAGGTGACCATGATCCATGCCAACAATCAAATCATGTTGATATGATAAATCCTTGGTACTACACAAGAAGATGCACACCTCACTTTGGTGATCTTCGTCTACAAAGCCAATAAGCACAGTCTAATCATGAGGAAAAGATCAGGAAAATTCTTACAGAGTATCATTCTGCAATGTATCTGTACTCTCCAAACTGTTATGAAATCAAAAACAAGGAAAGGCAGAGAAACCATCACAACCAGGATGTATCTAAAGAGAAATGATCAACCATTGTAATGGTCCATCCTGGCTGGGATCCTGGAACAGAAAAAGAGTATTAGGTGAAAACTGAGGAATCGGAATAAAATATCAACTTTTGTTAACAATAAATTTGTTGAGTGTAGCTGCTGTCTCAGCATTCCTTTTAGGTCTGACATAAGTTGTCTAAAAATCTAGTCACACAGTGTCTCCTTTGGTCCCGTTCAAACTTTCCCTCTACAGGGGTTTACATAATTGTGCACTTGTTCTTCATTCCACTGACCAAAATAAACAGCACACACCATAGCTGCTGAAGAGGGTAAGACCTCAGGGTCAACCTGAGAGTCAAGTGAATATACTTCCAGCTCTCTTTGTTTCCTTTAGCCCATCCACAACCCACAAGGGAATGTCTTAGGAGCTTTGTCACTTAGGAGAAATCCTTTCCTTCTGTTTTATTCATTGTGGTTTCACTTTGTCATTGTCACACTTGACTAACAGACATGAACCTAACCTTCCCCTGGGTCGGGGATCCCCTAGTAAATAGCTATCTTGGCTTATGATCACTCTCAAGAGAGTGACCTCAAGACCAAAATAGAAAGAAATTATAGCAATAATATACAGGGAATCTCTCTACTGTCTTGGGCTTTTTTTTTCTTTATATAAATCTAAAACCAATCTAAAGCACAAAAAATCATTTTAATGAATTCATTAAGGATAAGAAAGCTGATAATGAAAGGACAGTGGTCAGAGGGATTGAAAGGGTGGGACACTTATTTTTCATTGTCGACCCGGCTGCCAGAGAAGTTCCAAGACAAGAAAGACAGGTGTGAGGAGCAAAAGGAGCCCCAGTACCTTTGCCCATTGCATAAGTCAGGGGAGACAGATCGCACTCAACGAATCTGCCAAAGCAGATTTATTACTCACAGAGGCAGCAGTGATAAACAGAAGACTGGGATCCATGGTAAGCCAGTCCCCCAAGGTTCAGTAAAGCTGCTCAGGGTGGATGAGCCTCATCTGCTCAGGCCCCACATTGCACCATATCTGTGGGACTCTGAGAGTACTCCACCTGGGTTTATCTACCTTGGGTATAACTTGACTCACTGAGCAAAAGCACTGCAAAATATCCTTCTCTCAGAGGAATAAGGGTACAACCCAGATTACTCCAGCCATCCTACTTTCCTCAGGATGTTGCATCCTGAGCACATTGTGCAGTCATTCCAAGAACTGCAAGTGGAGGGGGATGGGCAGAGCTGGGTGACCAATGCTATCTAGGGAACTGTCCTCCTACAAAGATTGCTCCACAAAGACATAAAATTTCAGAAAGGAAACAAGCACTGGTAATCAAGATTCACAGAGGAAGGTGGTGACATCGGCTATCAGAGAGTCTTTAAAAGGGATTCTTACGCAACATAGGAGATTAAATTTTCCCTTATAGAATTTTTGATTCAGGATGAAGCCAAAGTTAAATCTACCAATCCAAAAAGTTAAAATTTAAGCTTTATTTTCTTCAGGCCCAGAAACTAGTCAATTCAATTGCTTCACCCAATAAATATTTAGGGATTATTTACTAAGGAAAATTTAATTCTTACTAAAACTATTATAAAGGATTGACACTATATACGTTCACTACAGGTCAAGCTTCGTTCTAAAATGCTACACATTTAGCATCTAACTAAATGCTCACAATAGTCATTTGAATATTACACTGTCCCTGTTTTGCAGGTACAAAAACTAGGACCCAAAGAGTTTAAGTGGTCGACATAATATAATAAATGCACAGACGAGAGTCTGAACACCAGAGATCTGATCACAGATCAAAAATCCATACATTGTGAATACAGAAGGATTTTTGAGGGGATTTTGGTACTAAATTTATATTTTCTCATTTATTTATTCTAACATGGTGCAAGTGAAAAGCTATCAGAAAAATATTATCTCAGCATCTGGATGACTGCTTGTTCATTCAACAACCTTCATCAATCCTTCAAAATCTTCCTCCTGGTTGTAAGATTTCTCAATTAACTAGCATGAATATAGAGCACTATCGTGGCTATAGGAAGTTTATTTATCTATGTAGTGTTACAATGCAATATGGCAAAATGATCTTTAGCATCAATCATCTATAAGGTTACAAGATAAAGTATCCCATCTACTAGACAACAGAGAAGTAAATTTCACACACAGAATTCATCAGTTTCCTTTGTTTTCAACAAAGAAGATTGACCAGTAAATTATCTATTCAAAATCTATTTTAAATTTAAAAATCCAAACTATGAACAAAGGTTTATGTAAAAACTGGTTAATTATAGTAGTGAAAATTTAAAATTATCTCAATGCGACACATTTCAACATGGCGGCGGGCGCAGAGAGATCAAGTCTCTGACCTCTTCAGCTGTGCGGGCATAGGGAGTCGTAAACAATCTAAATTCTGTTTGCTCAGGATCACTAGGCAATGTTGAGCTGACGTGGATCTGGGGCGAACAGTCTGGGCCTCTCAGAACACACACTGAGCCCGGATCGGCTGAATTCAAGCTCCTGTTCGCCTGCTTCCCGCAGACAAACAGCTGTGACTCAGCACTAATCCATCCAGCTGAAACAACTGGTCAGCCCTTCTCATCCTACGGAGGTAAATGCCAACCAAGCCTTCATAGGTAGTGGCCACAGGTTTGAAACGGGGCTTGGGAGAGACAGTAAGGACCCACCCGTTGCATTGGTCGCCCGGCAAAGGGAAACGAACTGTTGCCATTTGCAAGAGATACCACCATGGCTGAGAACTGACGTCATCAGACAGCAGCGGAGGGGATAACTTCATTGAAACCTGCAGGTACAGGTGTGTAATTCCATAGCCTTCTCTCTCCACACATCGGGGAAACCTTAAGGGCCCCTCCCAGCTCTCCCGTAAGGGCCCATGCCAGCTCTCCCGTGAGCGTGATAGCCAGACCGAGGGAATCAGATGTGGCGCGGGGTCCGTGGAGAAGAACTCCCGGCTACCGCTCCCACCAGTGCTGACAACTGAGGTCTCTTGCACCAGCTACCGGGGGCGTGGCTACCGGAGGGCAAGTAAAATTCACTGAGGATTCTCAGCCCCAAGCTCTACAAACTTAGGGTCTGAGGGAATGGCAAACTGGAAGAGTGTGCCCAGTCGTTCATGAAAACAGAGCTCCCAGGAGCAGCAGACCTGGCGTGTAGCCAGTATTGTGGTGAGCGGCACCCGTGAGAGGGGCCTGGCTAGAGGAAAAGTGGGAAGTGACTAGACACAAGAGGAGGCCCTAGGCACTCAGGATTGGAGACTCGCCCAGTCTGGGAGGAGCTGCTGCACAGTGATTGGTTCCCGCGTATTGACAAGAGAAACTTGGCCTGGTGGGCACAGCGCCACCTACTGGAAGAGAAGTTAATCAAACTCGAAGACTGCATTTATTAGGGTTTTTTTCTCTTTTTTTTTTTTTTGGATTTGGGTTTTTTCCTTCATTTTCATTTTTCTTTCTTGTTGTTTTTTAAATTTTTCTTTCAATTTTTTTAATTATTTTCTTCTAATTTTAATTTTTATCTTTTTATTATTTTTTTTTAATTTTTCTTTTTTTATTTCCTATTTCTTTTCTTCTTTTGTCTCTTCATTTCTTTTCAATTTTCCTATTCCCCCTTCCTTGAATTCTACCTGCTTACTCTCATTCTCTTTAGTGACTTCTTCCCTTCCCTTCTAATACCTTTCCTCCCAAGCATCTAATAAATTTATAGGAGTAAACAGTAACTCAGCAGTCAAACAGAACAAGAAGTAACATGAGCAGCTTGAAAAAGCAAGGAAGAAAAGGAGTACAAACAATGCAGGACAGCCTAAATATTCAGGAGGACCTAGAGTCATCA
Source organism: Spermophilus citellus (assembly GCF_964194105.1). NCBI lineage: Eukaryota > Metazoa > Chordata > Mammalia > Rodentia > Sciuridae > Spermophilus > Spermophilus citellus. Next base: position 43,863,692 of record NC_138191.1, on the reverse strand, counting down.
GAAAAAATGGTCATATAAAGAACTCAAGGAACACCTTAGACAGATGGAATGGAACCTTAAAGAGGATACAAGACAGCAAATTCAAGCAGCAAAAGAACACATTGAGAATGAATTACATAAACAGATAAAAGAAGAAGTTAAGCATCTTTATAGGTAGATAGAGATTATAAAAAATAATCAAACAATAATTCTAGAAATGAAGGAAAGGATAAACCAAATTAAAAACTCAATTGAGAGTATCACTAACAGAGTGGAGCAAGTAGAAGCCAGAACGTCAGATAATGCAGACAAAATATATCATCTTGAAAACAGTCTAGCCAACTCAGAAAGGCTGGTAAAAAATCATGAGAAAAACATCCAAGAGTTATGGGATAACATAAAAAAAAAAACAAACTTACGAGTCATCGGGATAGAAGAAGGTACAGAGATTCAAACCAAGGGAATGAGTAACCTGCTGAATGAAATAATTACAGAAAACTTTCCAGAAATAAAAAAGAAAACAGATATACAAATTGAAGATGCATACAGGACACCGAGCACACAAAAATCACAGTAGACCAACGCCAAGACACATTGTTATGAAGATATCCAATATACAGAACAAAGAGAAAATATTAAAAGCTACAAGAGAAAGAAGGCAGATTACATTCAGGGGTAAACCAATAAGGTTAACAACGGATTTTTCATCACAGACACTGAAAGCAAGAAGGTCCTGGAACAATGCATTCCAAACACTGAAAGACAATGGATGCCAACCAAGAATTCTGTATCCAGCAAAATTAAGCTTCAGGTATGACAACGAAATAAAAATCTTTCATGATAAACAAAAGTTAAAAGAATTTGCAGCCAGAAAACCAGCATTGCAAAGCATTTTGAGCAAAACACTACACGAGGAAGAAATGAAAAACAATAACCAAAACCATCAGTGGGAAGTGCCTCGGTAAACACAGAGGGCGAGGGGAAAGATAATCATGGAGAAACAAACTAAATTTTTTTAAAAAAGGATAAATAATCAAACATGGATGGAAGTACAAACCATATATCAATAGTAACTCTGAATGTTAATGGCTTAAACTCTCCAATAAAGCGACATAGGCTGGTATCATGGATTAAAAAAACAAATCCAACAATATGCTGCCTGCAGGAGACACATCTGATTGGAAAAGACATACACAGGCTGAAGGTGAAAGGATGGGGAAAAAATATACCACCCACACGGTCCTCGTAAGCAAGCAGGGGTGGCCATCCTCATATCAAATAAAATCGACTTCAAGACTAAGTTAATCAAAAGGGATAAGGAAGGACATTATATACTATTAAAAGGAACCATTCACCAACAAGACATAACAATTATCAATATTTATGCACCAAATAATGGTGCTGAGACATTCATAAAACAAATTCTCCTCAAGTTCAAGAATCAAATAGACCACAACACAATAATTATGGGTGACTTCAACACACCTCTCTCACCATCGGACAGATCCTCCAAACAAAAGTTGAATAAAGAAACTATAGAACTCAATACCACAATCAATAACCTAGACTTAACTGACATATATAGAATATACCAACCATCATCAAATGGATATACTTTTTTCTCAGCAGCACATGGATCCTTCTCAACAATAGACCATATATTATGCCATAGGGCAACCCTCAGTAAATATAAAGGGGTGGAGATAATACCATGCATTTTATCTGATCATAATGGAATGAAACTGGAAATCAATGATAAAAGAAGGAAGGAAAAATCCTACATCACATGGAAAATGAACAATATGTTACTGAATGATCAATGGGTTACAGAAGACATAAAGGAGGAAATCAAAAAAATTCTTAGAGATAAATGAAAATACAGACACAACATATCGGAATCTATGGGACAAAATGAAAGCAGTTTTAAGAGGGAAATTCATCACCTGGAGGTCATTCCTCAAAAAAAGAAAAAACCAACAAATAAATGAGCTCACACTTCATCTCAAATCCCTAGAAAAGGAAGAGCAAAACAACAGCAAATGTAGCAGAAGGCAAGAAATAATTAAAATCAGATCAGAAATCAAGGAAATTGAAACAAAAGAAACTATTGAAAAAATTAACAAAACTAAAAGTTGGTTCTTCGAAAAAATAAATAAGATCGACAGACCTTTAGCCATGCTAACGAAGAGAAGAAGAGAGAGAACTCAAATTACTAACATACGGGATGAAAAAGGCAATATCACAACAGATGCTACAGAAATACAGAAGACAATTAGAAATTATTTTGAAAACCTATATTCCAATAAAATAGAAGATAGTGAAGACATCGATAAATTTCTTAAGTCATATGATTTGCCTAGACTGAGTCAGGAGGATACACACAATTTGAACAGGCCAATATCAATGGATGAAATTGAAGAAGCAATCAAAAGACTACCAACCAAGAAAAGCCCAGGACCAGATGGGTATACAGCGGAGTTTTACAAAACCTTTAAAGAAGAATTAATACCAATACTTTTCAAGTTATTTCAGGAAATAGAAAAAGAGGGAGCTCTTCCAAATTCATTCTGTGAGGCCAACATCACCCTGATTCTGAAACCAGACAAGGACACCTCAAAGAAAGAAAACTACAGACCAATATCTCTAATGAACCTAGATGCAAAAATCCTCAATAAAATTCTGGCGAATCGAATACAAAAACACATCAAAAAAATTGTGCACCATGATCAAGTAGGATTCATCCCTGGGATGCAAGGATGATTCAATATATGGAAATCAATAAATGTTATTCACCACATCAATAGACTTAAAGATAAGAACCATATGATCATCTCGATAGATGCAGAGAAAGCATTCGACAAAGTACAGCATCCCTTTATGTTCAAAACATTAGAAAAACTAGGGATAACAGGAACTTACCTTGACATTGTGAAAGCTATCTATGCTAAGCCTCAGGCTAGCATCATTCTGAATGGAGAAAAGTTGAAGGCATTCCCTCTAAAATCTGGAACAAGACAGGGATGCCCTCTCTCACCACTTCTATTTAATTTAGTCCTTGAAATACTAGCCAGAGCAATTAGACAGACAAAAGAAATCAAAAGCATAAAAATAGGAAAAGAAGAACTTAAATTATCACTATTTGCGGAAGACATGATTCTATACCTAGAAGACCCAAAACGGTCTACAAAGAAACTACTAGAACTAATAAATGAATTCAGCAAAGTGACAGGATATAAAATCAACATGCATAAATCAAGAGCATTTCTGTATATCAGCGACAAAACTTCTGAAACGGAAATGAGGAAAATCACTCCATTCACAATATCCTCAAAAAAAATAAAATACTTGGGAATCAACCTAACAAAAGAGGTGAAAGATTTATACAATGAAAACTACAGAACCCTAAAGAGAGAAGTAGAAGAAGATCTTAGAAGATGGAAAAATATACCTTGTTCATGGATAAGCAGAACTAACATTATCAAAATGGCGATATTACCAAAAGTTCTCTATAGGTTTAATGCAATGCCAATCAAAATCCCAACGGGATTTCTTGTAGAAATAGATAAAGCAATCATGAAATTCATATGGAAAACTAAAAGATCCAGAATAGCAAAAACAATTCTAAACAGGAAGTGTGAATCACGCGGTATAGCGATACCAGATTTCAAACTACATTACAGAGCAATAGTGACAAAAACAGCATGGTACTGGTACCAAAACAGGCGGGTGGACCAATAGTATAGAATAGAGGACACCGAGACTAATCCACAAAGTTACAACTATCTTATATTTGATAAAGGGGCTAAAAGCGTGCAATGGAGGAATGATAGCATCTTCAACAAATGGTGTTGGAAAAACCGGAAATCCATATGCAACAAAATGAAACTGAATCCCTTTCTCTCGCCATGCACAAAAATTAACTCAAAATGGATCAAGGAGCTTGATATCAAATCAGAGACTCTGCGTCTGATAGAAGAAAAAGTTGGCTCCGATCTACATATTGTAGGGTCGGGCTCCAAATTCCTTAATAGGACACCCATAGCACAAGAGTTAATAACACGAATCAACAAATGGGACTTACTTAAACTAAAAAGTTTTTTTCTCAGCAAGAGAAACAATAAGAGAGGTAAATAGGGAGCCTACATCCTGGGAACAAATTTTTACTCCTCACACTTCAGATAGAGCCCTAATATCCAGAGTATACAAAGAACTCAAAAAATTAGACAATAAGATAACAAATAACCCAATCAACAAATGGGCCAAGGACCTGAACAGACACTTCTCAGAGGAGGATATACAATCAATCAACAAGTACATGAAAAAATGTTCACCATCTCTAGCAGTCAGAGAAATGCAAATCAAAACCACCCTAAGATACCATCTCACTCCAGTAAGATTGGCAGCCACTATGAAGTCAAACAACAACAAGTGCTGGCGAGGATGTGGAGAAAAGGGTACACTTGTACATTGCTGGTGGGACTGCAAATTGGTGCAGCCAATTTGGAAAGCAGTATGGAGATTCCTGGGAAAGCTGGGAATGGAACCACCATTTGACCCTGCTATTGCCCTTCTCGGACTATTCCCTGAAGACCTTAAAAGAGCATGCTACAGGGATACTGCCACATCGATGTTCATAGCAGCACAATTCACAATAGCTAGACTGTGGAACCAACCCAGATGCCCTTCAATAGATGAATGGATAAAAAAATGTGGCATTTATACACCATGGAATATTATGCAGCACTAAAAAATGACAAAATCATGGAATTTGCAGGGAAATGGATGGCACTAGAGCAGATTATGCTTAGTGAAGCTAGCCAATCCCTAAAAAACGAATACCAAATGTCTTCTTTGATATGATGAGAGGAACTATGAACAGAGCAGGGAGGAAGAGCAAGAAGAAAAGATTAACAAACAGAGACATGAGATGGGAGGGAAAGGGAGAGAAAAGGGAAATTGCATGGAAATGAAGGGAGACCCTCATTGCTATACAAAATTACATATAAGAGGTTGTGAGGGGAATGGGAAAATAAACAAAGAGAGAAATGAATTACAGTAGATGGGGTAGAGAGAGAAGATGTGAGGGAAGGGGAGGGGGGATAGTAGAGGATAGGAAAGGTAGCAGAATACAACAATTACTAATAGGGCATTATGTAAAATTGTGGATGTGTAACCGACGTGATTCTGCAATCTGCATTTGGGGTAAAATTGGGAGTTCATAACCCACTTCACTCTAATGTATGAAATATGATATGTCAAGAGCTTTGTAATGTTGTGAACAACCAATAAAAAAAAGAAAATTATATATAATATTTATTTTAAAATTAAAAAAAAAGATTTTCAAAAAAATAAATTAAAAAAAATAAATAAAATAAAATTATCTCAATCCTACTAGAAAGGGGTGATGGTTAAATAAAAAGTTGTGGATTCATAGATTTTTATCCTTCCACTGAAAATTATATTTTGAAATACAGTAACTATCACCCATATATACTTATTGTATAATATTGGGGGGGGGATGTTCCCTATGCATTAAAAAATATGTATTAGGAACCCAGATCAGTGATTATACATTAGTGGTATGATTTTAGGAGATTTTACTGTTCTAATATGTATTTCTGCTTTTCAAATAAATAGCCATAAGTATAATATGTTTTTATAAGAAAAATTTATATCAAATTTTGATTACTTTTTTGAACAGTAAGAAGGCTTGACACTTTGCACATTTTTTCTGGAAATATAAGCACACATATGGAGCTTTATACTCAAACATACTTTAGCATGCTATTTAGTCTAGTCATCAAAATAAACCTCTGAGACTTCTACTTCCATCTAAGATCTAGTTAAATGGACTGGATTTACCCTGTTTCCTAAGGTAACCAATAAACTAAAATACAAAAAAAAAAAAAAAAAAACAGTGGTTTTCAAGACAGTGGACATCAGGCAGTAAAGAACAATAATCCCTGAGGAACAAGTCAAATGAGGTCATCCTTAAAATTACATCACTTCACTGCTTTGAGAGTTTTCCAGGGCATGATATGATCAATGGGAAGAGCCCAGATAGAGGGGCAAAAAAAATAACAGCTTAAAAGCTCAAGTTCACAGGACAGAACTCTGTAAAAGACACCTGCAGAGAGAGGGAATCGTGGAGATGAACAATGTGTCAAGAAAATACCTGAGACTTGAGAGAGGTCCACAGTGAAGTTTTAGGCAGACTCTGAGATGACCACATGGTCCTCATCTTGGTACTCTGGCTTTGTTTGATTCCTTCCTTTGAGCGTGGGAAGCACCTATCACTTGCTGCTAATCAATAGAATACAGCAAATGTGAAAGAATATATGTGATTTCCTGTAAGCAATCACATTACATAGGACGCTCCTCTTTAAATGATACTCTTCCCTGTGGGCTTCAAAGAAACAAACTATTGTTGTATGCGTGAACAGGGAGTGGGTTGCAGAGAAAGGTGCTTCTATACCACCAGCCAGCAAGAAATTGAGGAACTGAGTTCTGCAACATGCAAAATATTGAACACTGTCTTCAACTATGTAAGTTTGAATCTGAGTTTAAAAGTAGACTCTTTCTGAAGTGAGACTCATATCAGACTACAACCTAAGCCAACACTATGACAACAGTCTCCAGAGACCCTGAAGCAAGGGACTAAACTGAACAAGCATTATTGTATGCCCAATTCTCCAAATCCAAGTGACAGTACTTTTTTAAAATTTTTTTATTTGTTTTAATTAGTTACACATGACAGTACATTGACCTTGACATATCATACATTTGAATCAAAACTGCTAAATTTAAAACAATATTGTTGGGCTGGGGATGTGGCTCAAGCGGTAGCGCGCTCGACTGGCATGCGTGCAGCCCGGGTTCGATCCTCAGCACCACATACCAACAAAGATGTTGTGTCCGCCGAGAACTAAAAAATAAATCTCTCTCTCTCTCTCTCTCTCTCTCTCTCTCTCTCTCTCTCTCTCTCTCTCTCTCTCTCCCCCTCTCTCTTTAAAAAAAAAAAAAAAAAAAAACAATATTGTTATATAATGATAGAAAACCAAAAAAGTATTTCAGGAGATACAGGAAAAGCATTTCACCAATATCCAACACTATTCTTTATTAAAATCTTGGAAAATTGGGAATAAAGAGAAGAGGACTTCCTCAACTGGTAAAAGACATCAATAAAACATTAACAGGTATCATTTATTTAATGGTGACACATTGAAAAGCATACACTTCCATCATCATTACTTTCATTCCAGGTTGTTTTGGAGTGTGTGTCCAGGGCAACAAAGTAGAAAAAGAAATATATGGTATCTGGATAGGAAAGGAAGGAGTAAAACTGGCTATTCATAGTCAAGATGTCATCAATGTACAAAACCAGATGGAATTTACAAGTTACAAATAATCCACTAAAAATAACAAATAAGTTAAAGTTGTAGGATATATTTGCAAAGAAAAAAATATACTCATTTATTCTAGCAACAGAAAATAGATTAAAATGTTAAAATACTACTTGATATAAAAATATTAAATACATGATCATAAATTGGACAAAATATGTGAATGGTAGGCATATAATTTCTGGGAGATATTTCTAAAATCTTAGACCAATGGAGATATATTCTTCATTCATGGGTCAAAAGACTTAATGTTGCTAACATGTTAGTTTTTCAAAATTGATCTCAACAGACAACATGATCCCTACAAAGACCCCTGAAAACTTTTTGTAAAACATGGCATTTCCGTGTGGAAATGCAAAGACCAATAATACTCAAAACTATTTTGAAATATAAGAACAAAGTTAGAGGAATAACACTACCCATGCCTATAGTCATCAAAATAGAGAGGTATTAACATAAAGCTTTTTAAAACAGGTCAAAGAAATGCAGTAGAGAGTGTTGGCTTAGTCCCATATGTTTATGAAAACTGGTTTTCAACAGAAGCACTTTCAAAAGAGAACAGAGGTTTTTTCCCACAGATTGTTCTGGAACATTTAGGTATCTATTAGTGGAGAAACAAATTTGATCCATATAAGAATATTAGCTGCAAGCCAAGCTAGAACTAACTAGCCTGTCTTAACAATAAGAATAAAGCTGATGTAACATCAAAAAAACAAATAATTCAATCAATAAATGGGCAAAGGATCTGAACAGACACTTCACAGAAGAAGAAATACAATTGATCAACAAATATATAAAAAAGTGTTCAACATCTCTAGCAATTAGAAAAATGCAAATCAAAACTAAGATTTCATCTCACTCCTGTCAGAATGGCAATCATCAAGAATACAGGCAATAATAAATGTTGGCGAGGATGTGGTTAAAAAAAAAAGGCACACTCATACATTGCTGGTGGGACTGAAAATTGGTGCAAGCACTGTGGAAAGCAGTATGGAGATTACTCAGAAAATTGGGAATGGAACCACCATTTGACCCAGCTATCCCACTCCTTGGTTTATACCCAAAGGACTTACAATCATCATACTATAGTGACTCAGCCATATCAATGTTTATACCAGTTCAGTTCACAATAATCCACTAAAAATAACAAATAAGTTAAACTATGCAACCAACCTTGGTGTCCCTCAATAGATCAATGGATAAAGAAAATATTTTATGGGCTAGGGCTGTGGCTCAGCAGTAGGGTGCTTACCTATCACATGGGAGGCCCTAGGTTTGATCCTCAGCGCCACATAAAAATAAATAAATAAAGCAAAGATATTGTGTCTAAATAGAACTAAAAATAAAATATTTTTTAAAAAAGAAAATGTGGTGTATATACTCAATGGAATATTGCTCAGCTTTAAAGAAGAGTGAAATTATGGCATGTGACAGTAAATGGTTGGAGTTGGATAATATCATGCTAAGCAAAATAAGCCAATCCCACAAAACCAAAGGTGGAATGTTTTCTCTAAAATGCAGATGCTAATTCACAATAAGGCAGGGAAGAATAGGGAAGAGTAGTGTTACCTTAGATTAGGTAGAGGGAAGGGACGGGAGGGGAGGGGATATGGGAATAGGAAAGATAGTAGAATAAAACAGATATTATTACTGTATGTATATATGTGACTACATGACCAATATGAATCTGCAACATGTACACTCAGAAAAATGAGAAATCATATCCCATCTATGTATGATATATCAAAGTGCATAAATGCATTCTACTGTTATATATAATAGTTACTGATGTAATTAAAACAAATAAAAAATTTTAAAAAAGAATAAAGCTGAGAAAACAATAATTTTTCTTAGGTCTATCAGAGAAGTGAGGTCACTGGGCAAATAAATCACTTCCACCCAATCAGAGATCGCTATAAGCAAAGGCAAAGCCATAGAATCATGACATCACAGAGCAGAATCTCCACAAAAACTTGTGCAGAGATAGGGAAAACTGAACTATGACAAAGTGATGGAGGTTTGGTATGGAAAAATTTGAGAGAGAAAAATTCCACAGGAGCCCAATCATCAGAGACAGCCACATTTTTCTAATTTTTTCTTCCAGGAGTCCCAGGTTCTGACAGGGAATATCAGAGAAGAATCTCTTCCTTCCAGCAGGAAGAGAAAAAAATCATTTTGAAATGTGCCAGAGCATTCTGTTCTTAATGAAGACAGCCCTCAAAGAAAAAAAAAGCTATTTATCTGGAGCCTCATCTGCTGGTATTTTATCAGGGTTTAACTGACCTTGGGGAAAAAGAATTACCCAATCCCAGCCCAGCTGAGGTTCATGGTTCAGGGACACAATCTCACTAGAATTCTAAGATTCACTATAAGGAATGTAGAAAGGTTGCCCTTCCCCACACCTAACCACATTATTAAAGGCCTATTTACTGCACTTTTACCCAAATCCTGTTCAGACCCCCAAAATAAGAAATGCTAAGAATTACAAGAAATGCTAACATAGTTTTGAACACACTAAGCCAGCATCAGAACCAGATTCAGATATGGCAGGAATATTAGGATAATCAAACAGGAATTCAAAACAATGATGAGTAAGATGCTAAGGAAAAAGTAGGCAATAAGCAAGTACAGATGGGCAATGTAAGCCCAGAGAAGGCCATCCTAAGAACCAGATCGAAATGCGCAGAAACTGGACATGGTGTTTGCCGTAATACCAGCTACCCAAGAGGTTGCAGCAGGAGGATTGCTTGAGCCCAGGAGTTCAAGACCAGCCTGGGTAGCATAGTGAGGCTTATAGTGAGAAGTAGGAGGAGGAGAAGAGGAAGAAGAAAAGAAGAAAAAGAAGAAAGGAAAGGGAAGGGAGAGGGAAGGGAAAGGCAGAATAAAGGAAAACCTGTAACAGAAATGATAAGCCAACTGGTAGACTGGACACAGACTCTGTTCAATGTTACTATACAACTAAATTTTTGAAATCTGATATATATATAAATTATACCAGATGCATGAATGGGTTAAAAAAACAGATGGCTTTTAAAATGGAGAAAAGGATTTATTATAGATTAACAAATCAATCTATTGCACTGTATGCACTTTGATCCTGACTCAAGCATACCAATGATAAAAAAAAAAAAATTGTTTTCTATCAATGGAAGAAATTTGCCAGCACACTAGGTATTAGATGATGTTAAGAAATAATTGTTAAATTTAACAGATGTTTTGATGATAGTGTGTTTTTAGAAGGGATTATCTGGTATACATACAGACTCAAGGAGGAAAGGGTGTAATAGGAGGAATAGCAGATAGCGGAGGAAAGTGACAGTATAATCGATGAAAAATTGTTAGTGATGTAAATCAAGAAAAAAACAACAGGTCTTGGTATTTATTGGTGAGGGGAAGGTTAAGCTAACCAAATGCAGATATTATGGCTTGTGTGCTTGAGTTTATTTTTAATTTATTATGAGATATTTCTTTTTCTCTTGTCAAGTTACATATTTGCTACTATGAACCATACCAACAATGAACAATCTGGCATGTCTTCATTTTTGGCCCTTTAAACTTCCTTCTGAATTTAAATATCTTGTTCATTTTTTCCTATTGGGTTTTTAATCTCTACAGTAATTATTTGTAGGAGGTTCCTAAACTCTGCAAACCAACCCTCTCCTGGTTGCATGCAATAAAACTGTCTTCTATTCCATGACTTATACTTCTAGTTTTCTGTTGTTGCTTATGACATCTCTTTACAAATACTGTTTAAATTTTAATTTTTGTGTAGCCAAACAATTTTTCTTTATTATTTATGCTCCTTGGGCCCTCCCTATTCCCCCCTCTAGGTATATTAAAAGATATATTCCAACAGAGAAATTCTTTATAATTTCTAAATGATCCAAACATTTAATTTGCACAAGTTTTATTAGTCTGCCTGGTATTAACTTTTGAGTGTGGTAAGAGGTAGGAATCAAATATATATTTTATTCCTGATGGGTGAATCATTGTTTGAGTATGATTTTTTTCTAACTAGATCAACCTTTCCCTACAGATAAAAAATGCCAACTCTGTCATATATCAAGTTTTTGAGTCTGGTTCTATGATCTCTATATCTGTCTTTTCTACTTCTGCACAAAAATACCTTAATAACTTGAAAATATTTTCCTTAAAATCTACTTTGTCTGATATTAATAGTCCAGCTTTATTTTGCTTAATATCTGTTTACTGTTTTAGTTACGATTTTTCTGTATCTGATTGAGAATGTAGGCTTTTTTTCTTCAAGTAACATGTAACTATATATTTTTTTAAAATTCTAGTCTGATAATTTCTTTTTCGACTAACAGGTTAATCTGTTCACAATTTTTGCTTTTGTAGGTATATTTGGGTATCTATCTCATTTGGTTCTTTTTATTTGTCCTAATTTATGTATAATTTGGCACCTTTTTAAAATTTTTATTATTAGTTGTTCACAACATTACATAGTTCTTGACATATCATATTTCATACATTTGATTCGAGTGGGTTATGAACTCCCATTTTTACCCCACATACAGATTGCAGAATCACATCAGTTACACATCCACTGTTTTATATATTGCCATACTAGTGTCTGTTGTATTCTGCTACCTTTCCTATCCTCTACTGGCACTTTTCTTTTTCTGCCTTGTTTTTGATTAATCAATTCCTTTTTATTATGATTATAATTATTATTATTTCTCCCCTCAACTTGTTTTGGAGTTGTTATTGCCATTTATATTATTTTAAGTGCTTATAATAGCCTTTTAGTGGTTTCATGTGTAACCAATTATTCAAATGAGACTTTCTGTCCTGGAACTTCAGCTAAAACCACAAGATCATAACCAGTAAGTGCAAGTAACTTCTTTATTGAAAAACAAACACATAAAATAATTTATGATGAGTTTATAGCTGATCATGTCTGTTATCCCAGCGGCTCGGGAGGCTGAGGCAGGAGGATTGCTAGTTCAAAGCCAGCTTCAGCAAGTTAGAGAGGCCCTAAACAACTTTGCCAGACCCTGTCTTAAAATAAAAAAGGGGGAGAGAGGTTGGGAATGTGGCTCAGTGGTTAAGCAACTCTGGATTCAATCCCTAATATCAAAAAAAGAAAACGTTTTTAAAGTGGATTGGCCCCAAACTCATTTTACTACTGCATAGGCCACTACCATGTCATGTGAATGCTAAGGATTCATTAGAGGTGGAGTAGATCTGGAAACTTTCTTGGAGGTATTGTTTTTGCTGTGCTCTTCACTGTATCTTTGCCCTTTTCTACAAAGCCAAGTAAGATGAAGTTGAGGGATGCCCAGAGAAACATTTGGGAAGCTGAGTTGTATTCCTTGGAACGTGGGGATCACAAAGCCACTGGAAACTGATGCTCTTCTGGGGAGTCTGAAGGTGGTGCTGATGGATCCATCTGTCAGCAGGGCAAGTAAAGAAGGCAACAGTGCAGCAAGCAGACACTTGGACTCATGGGTTTATGGAAAATCACATTTGTTTTAAACAAATCCATCCTACCCAAGAGACCCCAAATGAGCAAAGCGACCTACTAGAGAAAAATCCATGTAGATGAACTTTCAGAAGACAGAAACTCTCTGAAGAGAGAGGAGAATTAAGCCTGAACAGAGCATTCCCCATGTCAGGGCATGAAGAGGAGAAAGCTCTCAGGAGCAAAGATCCCAGGAAAGCCGACAGAAAAAATAATGACATATCTGCAGCACAGAAGGTCCAACGTCTGATTAAACATTGGAACCTGAAAAACACTGGAACTGGAAGCTTAAATGTGATGATAAATATTTTATTTCACTAAAGAGTAGCAACTTACTCTAGCCAGCATGGAAAATGTGGCACAGTTCATTGGCATCCAGAGCTCTTACTATTTCTTCCTTTTCTCTTTGTCATGTTCAGCTTCTGAAGAGTGAACTCCAAGCTTTAAACATCAAACATTATACAGACAAGAAGCCGGAGGTTGTCTGTGTGTGGTGTATCAAAAAAAGCCTCTGCCTGGAACTGGTGAGCCTGAAAGCACTGCCTACCTGCTACCTGTCTCAGTCCCTCTCTCAGGTGATGATGCCTTTGCTACTCTGTACGTAGGAATTTCTTTTCTGCCCACTCCCTGCTCTTTGACTCAAGTCTAGGATTAAATACCTCAATACATTAGCCAAAAGAAATCCTTAATTGGACAATATACTCATTTATAACAAGACTGTCGTCAGGAAAGGTATTATGGCTACTGGCCAAAAATGGCGAACATTTTAATTACTTGTGTGACTGTGGACTGCAAGATATTAAATAAGATAAACAGATAAAATAAATAGATGCTTGTATTAGCCAGGGTTCTCCAGAGAAAGAACCAATAGGATAAATGTAAATCTATGAGAGGATATTTATTGTGAGAATTGGCTCACACAATTCTGGAGGCTGAGAATTCACACCATATGCCATCAGCAAGCTGGGGAACCAGGAAAGCCAGTGGCATGAATCAGTCTGAGACCAGAGGCATATGCACCAGAGGAGCTGCTGTTAACTTTCAGAGTCCAAAGGTCATAGAACCCAGAGCTCCAAGGGCAGGGGAAGACGGATATCCCAATTTATAAAGAAAGAGAAAATTCACCCTTTCTCTATTTGTTCTATTTGTACCCTCAGAGGATTGGATGATGCCCACCAATGTTAGTAAGGGTTGATCTTCCTTACACAATCTTCTGATTCAAATGCAAATCTTACCAAAAACGTTTTCATAGATGCACACAGAAATAATGTCTCACAAGTTATCAGGGCATCCCTTCCAGGCAAATTGACAAATGGACACATCACAAAAGCTTTTTTTTTTTTTTCTTTTTCGATAAAGCTCTTATTATCCCCTGTTTTCATAAATTTTTTGATGGACTGTCTGCCACTTTTAACATGAAGACTGTAAAGACAGCTAAGAATTCATGATTCTCTCTGCTGCTGAACACTTTCACAGATTAAAAATGCACCCTTGCATCATTGACTAGGATAGCGATGGGGCGTGTATAGTGCGACTTGTGTGGCCAACACCAGTGGCAGCAATTGCCAGTCAGTTACCACCACTGCCAAAGCTCTATTTCTTCTTCTTTTAGGTTCTTCTCTGAAATCTGAAATTCAATTGATATTTGTTAAAGTGTAAAGCTTTCACTAAGCCTTGGCTCATTTTTGGTGTGAAATCAAGCTTTCCAAATCATGTTTGGATCTAGGCTGGATTCCAGCTTCTGACACTCCCTATCTTTTTCCATCCTTCAAGAATCCTCCTCCCTTCCACTGTCTCCTTCTGGGGAAAACCCTTTGGCTTCTCGTACTCCTTCTTATCTGATGTACAAAAGCCAGGTGGCCTTCTTCCCAGACTTAATTCATTTGCCAATTCTCTCTGTCATCTTTTGAGGACAAAATAGGGGAATCCTGTCTCCTTGTAACTTTAGAAGTGTTGTAAAATATATTTTTTTAAGAAGTCCAAAGTGAAGATTTAGAATCTCTAAATTTCTGCCAATCTTATGATTGTCTGTAATTATTTGGGATCAAGTACTACAATAGCAGTAAATCCTCTGTTTAAAAAAAATACACTTTCAAAAATAAACTTTCCATTTGGGTAATTTAGGTTTAACTTACATTTTTAATGTAAAAAAAAACCCAAAGTTTAAAAAGTAAAACCCCAAAGAGGTCTTTTTAAATTTCTTTTAAAAATTTGCTAGGAGAGTTGATCACTGTAGACAAACCAAAGGCTCAAACAAAATCTCTTTTTGAGTCTCCAATTTAAACAATTGTTTAAATGCTTCTGTAATTCTTAAATTTAGCTAATTGCATCTCTGTTCCGCTCCACTTAATTGTATGTGTCTGGTTCACATTCCCTTATTTTTGTTTCTCAGCCATTTAAGGCTGGCTAATGTCTTAGGTTAGGAGAAGCCAGGCTGAAGTAACAAATAATTCCTCATTATTCAGGGCTCAGGCCAGAACTTGGAGAATTCTCCATGTGACTCAGGCTTCTGGACAGCTTCCATTATAGAGCCATGTTAACTGGACCATGAAAGCTGTAAAGATACCATAGCAGTAACAGATGTACTGGGTAGCCTACAGACTCTAAAATTATTTAGACTACAGTGGAGACACTTAACATCCCACTTTGTAGAAAGAACAAATACAAGGGAGGTTGAGAAGTGTAGACAGTGAATGGGTAGTTGGTGTTAGTCTTCTCTGACACAAAAGTGAACTTCTGGAACTGTTTTCACAATTCCCCTCTTTAACTGAGATTTTCTAATGTTATAGCTTTGCTCATCTTAAGAGACCATTTTTGTGGTCTTATTCCTATTGAGAAACTCTTACCCTTAGCATACACAGAATTTTACCAGAAGCTGGCTAAATACAGGTTTTAGGAAACATTTGTTCTTCTTGGGTCATTGAGTTAGGCTAAAGGCAGGGGGATGCATAGCTTGTCAACAGAAGTCAATCTCCTCTTTTTGTCATAGAAAAATGAAAGGAGATATGAGCTCAGGCATAAAGGGCCTTGTTTAATTTACCCAAAGAACATGTCATGTGAATCTATTTCCATGCATGCAGAAAAGTTAAAAAGACAAAGTCCTCATGCATCCATGTGGAATATACCAGTGTAAGCCTACTGCATGTTATTACTTGCTAACACATATTTTTTTATGTTTTAATAAATCACAAAACAGCATTCGAAGTCTGAGTCACTTGGAAAAAGTAGAAAACAGTTATCTTGTTCTTTCACAAAAAGAATTCTCATCAGCCAGCCTAGTGATCAGTTTAAGCAGAAATGAATTCAAAATTGCCAAACAACACAGGAGAAAATGTATGTTGCTATATTAAAAATGTCTTTACCTCGTGTGAGCAGAACATAAAACCACTAGCAAGTGATATTCAGCCTGAGTTACAAAAAATGTGAGCTCAGAGTTGAGAGAATAAAGAGAATATCAAACAACAAACAGCAACACAACAGCTAATGACTACAGTGTGAGACCAAGATGTCCTGCAAGCCGGTTAGGCAGGTTAGGTCACCTGTGAAGATCATTATCCTTGGAGACTTTAGTCCACATCTAAAAGATGAGCAAGTTGATAAAGACACAATACAAAGGGCCTTTTTCTATATATGCAGAGAACAGAAGAGAATTCAGTGAACCCCAGGAATCCCTGTCAGTCACAACTGTGAAAGATGTTTCAAAATACATTGTGACATCAAACTAGTTAGTTTAGTTAAGCATTGGAATTTTTTATATCTCTCTCTCTCTCTCTCTTTCTTTCTCCCCCCAGTGGTTCACAACCAAGGGTGATTTTGTGCCCTGGGAATATTCAGCTATCTCTGCAGAAATTTTAAGTTGTCAGATTATAAGATTGTTCTTGGCATCTAGTAAGTAGTGGCCAGAATGACAATAAGCATCCTCCAATGCACAGGATAGCTCCCCACCAGAGAATCTGCCAACCTAAAATTTCAATAGTGCGACTGTTGAAAAACTCCAATCTGAGCATTAATAATTGTTTCCCTGGGTAATGGAATGAAGAGTGACTGTTGTTTTCCTTTTTTGCTTTGTTATGTGATGGATTATTTACTAAAAGTAGGTATTTTAGTTTTACTTATTTTGGTAACTGGATGAAAAGAAATTCTATTTGAAGAAAAATCATTATTTTAACCTATTTGAATAGATTAAATTTAATACCTGGAAAAAATTTTACTCAGATGATGTTGAAAACCATAACTGTTAGATAAATACTTGACAGTCTGTTATATGACCTCCCCAATGCAGTGAATTGAAGTTGTCATCGCTTTTATAGCTACTCTTCAGCTTCTCAGAATCATTGTTGTCATCCTAAAACAGAATTTCATTTTGTGTTCTTATAGTAAGAGGACAATGGAGGGAGGATTCACACATCAGATGGTGATGGACTGCCAGGAAGTGGGAAAGAGTATTCCTCATCATCCCAAACCATCCTGAACCTGGTAGCCTGCCCCCACACTGCCCCCACCCACTAACTGCCAACATGACCCCTCTCAACATGACCCCTCTCATTCAGTCATGTAACACCAGAAAATGCCCAAATGCTGCCTTAGAGGGACTCTCCCAACTCTGGGTGAGAATCTTTTGAGAGAATGGTTCCTCACGACTCTTTCCAATCTGTTTTTTTTTTTTTTTTAAGAGAGAGAGAGAGAATTTTTTAATATTTATTTTTCAGTTTTCGGTGGACACAACATCTTCATTTTTTTTTTAATGTGGTGCTGATGATCGAACCCAGCGCCCCGCACATGCCAGGCGAGCGCGGTTACCACTTAAGCCACATCCCCAGCCCTCCAATCTGTTTTTGAATTTCGTCATACCAATCAAAAAAACCTGTCTTGGGCTAGGGTTGTGGCCCAGAAGTAGAGCGCTCACCTAGCATGCATGAGGCACTGAGTTCTATCCTTGGCACCACAAAAAAATAAAATAAAGGCTATTGTGTCACCTACAACTAAAAAACAAATATATTTTTTAAAAAACTTTTTTTATTCTTTCATTCTGTACATTTTCCTCAAACAGATAGTGTTATCTAGACTCTAATGTTTAAGAAATGCCATTTGAAGGTAACCTGGGTTTTCACAAATTAAACCAAAGGGAAGTCAAGAGCCAAAACTACAGATGATGTCATAAGCCCTAACCACAGCCAGTGCAACTGAGTGATTATCAATAAGTCTTGACTCAACGTGATGGATAGCAGCATGTTCGTGAATTTGATATTTCCCTCTAATGTTACTATCTTAAATTTTTGCTTCATTGCTTCTTATTTGTGAGTTCTAAAGTAAATACTATAAAAAGCCAAAATGCCCTAATCTTCATGGAATATTTTCATACCCTTGGTCAGATCTAGTATTATCAAAGAGTTACCTTTGAAAACACTGTGAGCTAATTTTTTGCATTACTCTGAGTAGATCTTTGTGGCATTTAAAAACAAATTTGATGTTTCAAAAATTTACATTATATACAATATAAAATATAAATAAATAGAATAAATTATATACAATATAAAAATAAAACAGATTTTATTCCATGTGGGGTATCTCCTTTTCTTAGACAAATTGTAATGCCCATAGATACTTGGTGACTTTGAATTTATGATGGTATAATAAAACCCTTTCCAAGTCAGTCTCTTCCACATGTCAGATGGCATGCAGGGAAAGCATATTACACTAAAATAACTCCCTTCAAGGTCTCTGAATTCCAGCCAGACTTCCATTTCTCCACTTTTGAATAAGAGACAAGTGAGTAATACCAGACATCAGAGGAAAATATTTAACATGAAAAATTGAGGTCAAAATCATCAAACAAGAAAAGAAAAGAAATTTGGAAAGCAAATAGACTGTAGAAGGGTGAAATTCTTTTTAAAAAAGCAATCATCAAATCATCAATATTCTCAGGAAGACAAAAGAAATAAAGCATGAAGGCAGCATGTGGAAGAAACATCCACACTCTCATGTTTATTGCAGTACTGACCACAACAGTGAAGAACAGGAGAAAACCTAAGTATTCACTCAAATGATGAATGGAAAAAGCAAATCTTGCACATCTGCACCATGGAATACTATTCAGCCATTAAAAAGAATGAAACTCTATCATTTGTGACAACATGGATGGAACTGGAGATCATCATGTTAAATAAAATCACCCTGCCACAGAAAGAAAAGTACTGCAGGATCTCACTCATATGCAGAATATATAGAAGAAAAATTGACCTCATAGAAATTGAGATTAGAATGGTGGTTACCAGAGGCTGAAGAAAGAAGAAGGAAGAACGGGGAGAAGTTGATCAAGTATAATAATTATAATTAGATAGGAGTAAGAACATCTGATCTACTATTCCACCAGGAGGATGACTATAAAAATAATCTACTGTATATTTCAAAAAAAAAGGAGAAAAAAAATTTAATGTTTTCACAGTAAAGAAATGTTTAAGGAGATATGCATGTTTACTGTTTTTAAAACATCACACAATGTATACACATATCAAAATATCACAGCACATCATAAATACATATAATGTTTATGTTTTATGTATTTGTTTGAGATCTTAAACTTGAAAAGCAACAAATGCATTATGTAGAATCACCAGATAAATTCCACATATGCACTCGTTCAAATAGAAAGATGTTTAAAAGTGGTAAAAGTAATTTCTTTGAGGGAAAATGGATAAAAAAGTGGAGAGGAAGATGGTCATTTTTTCAGACTAAAACTTATTATCGACTTGATTAATGAAATCGTTTTAATTACTGCATTCCTAACATCTGACAGATCTGTAATTTTGGTAGAAATTTTGAAGCTGCAACATTGACAAGGAAAAAAAAAAGCAAGAAAGAGCAGACAACTGTGTTCGACGGTTTTGTGCCACTCCTAAATGGACGCTGGGGTTGACTTCCTTGGAATAGATGCCCCATTTTCTCACTTTCTGGAGGCCCGCAGACCTGCCTGGATGTGAGCTGCTGTCAGGCTGACATGAAAATGCATCTTGACAAAAGTTATGAAAGTGAAACAGGAAAGCAAACGCCCCATGTGGCGTTTATTTAATATGTCTGCTGGGCACACAGACATTGAATTAACTGAAATGTGTTGACAAGTTAAGACCTTCCCGATGGCTCCACAGCTTTCCAT
The DNA here is from genome assembly GCF_964194105.1 of Spermophilus citellus. NCBI lineage: Eukaryota > Metazoa > Chordata > Mammalia > Rodentia > Sciuridae > Spermophilus > Spermophilus citellus. The sequence goes on along the minus strand of NC_138191.1, from coordinate 43,843,672 downwards.
TGGAAGATCCTACAGAACGCGGGCTGCACAGCGGTGTGGCTGGACTGCTCACCAGCAGGTCCCGCCATCAGCCTGTGCTCCTTCTCCGCAGCATTGTGGGGTTGTACAGATCAGGAGCAGGCATTCAGGAGATGACAGTTTTCAGCCAGTACAGGCTCAATGAGGAGGGAAAGTGCTGATGAGGCTACAACCCTGCTCCTAGTTATATGTCGACAAGAAGTAGATATCCAAGCCCTTCTACGCTGAAATCTTAATTTACTCTCACTGACTTTTTAAAATAACCAACAACTTATCATCCCCATGTGTTTCAGGACGCAGGCTCTCATTCTCCACTGTCCCTGTAGCCACCACCTCCGTAAAAGACAAGAAGGGCATTTAGAAATAAGTGAACTGGGATTTAATTCAAAAGGAAAGTAGAATGCGTCTGTGAGAATCAGCTGCTTTTACTCACTGGATCTGCTATTTTGGAACATGTCTGAGGAGAGATGAGAACAGTGTGTTGTTTTTAAATAGATTAATATTTTAATATTTATACAGGGCTTATGAGTCTTCTAAATTCTAAATTACAAATACGCACATGGAAATTTCCAACACAGTTCAAATAAAATGCAAAATTGTCTAAATTAAACGACTTAAGCGTAGCACCAAAGCAAAAAATAGAATTGAATGTTTTTATTTATGATGTCTGTCGCTAGATATTCCAATCATTAATATTACACTGAAAAAATAGTATTCATCATCTTACAATTACAGGAGTGCAAAATGCATAATTGTGTCTTTATGTTAATAATTTAAGTTAATACAATGAAAATCATTTCCAATAGTTCATAATTTGCATAGCTCTCTTATTGTTAGATTTATTTTCTTTGGTCTTCCAGACCATAGCAAGCTCTCAGCAATCAAAGGGTGGGGACTGAAATGAAATAAATATACTTTTAAATTCCCTTGAAGCTCTTTTGAGAGGGTTCTGGGTATTTAACCCAGGACCTCATGCATGCTAAGGCATGAGTTTGGCACTAAGCCACACTCACAACCCCTTTGAGGCTTTTTAAAAATGTAGTTAACCTTTTCTCTCTTTCTTTCTTTTTTCTCATATGATAGAAACATTTGACCCTGGACTCTTTGAATCTAGTTTACTTCACTTAGCATCATGTTCTCTAGTTCCATCTATCTACCAGCAAATGACATAATTTCACTCTTTTTAATGGCTGAGTAGAACTCCATTGTGTATATACCACATTTTCTTTATCCATTCATCTGTTGACAGGCATTTCAACTGGTTCCAGAACTTAGATATTGTGGATTGTACTCCTACAAACACCAGTATGCAAGTTTCATCATAATGTGGTAATTTTTGTTGTTTGGGATAAAATCCCAAGGAGTGGGATAAAGGGTACTATGATGATACCATTTCTAGTCTTGAAGAATATCCATATTGCTTCCCAAAGCACTGATTTGCATTGTCACCAACATGTATAAGTTTATCCTCTTCCCCACCTCCTAATCAGCAATAATTGTTATTTGTATTCTTGAAGATTACCAGTGTAACTGGTATGAGAAGAAATCTCAGTGTAGTTTTGATTTGCAAGTCCCTAGAGACTAAAGAGATTGAACATTTTTTCATATATTTGTTGGCCATTTGTTTTCCTTATTTTGATAAATGTGCTTATGTCATTTATCCATTTTAATAAAATGAATTTTAAAAAGAGGGAGATCTCATGGAAATAGAAGGGGGGCCAAAAGAGGTAGGGGATTGAAGAGAAGAAAAGAGTACAGTTCATGAGAAAGTACTGGAAAACAAATCTATCCAATTATGCTAGGCTCATCTACGAAAACACCACAACTAATCTCACTTATGTATATTATTGTGCACTAATTAAAAGAATAATCATAAAAGACAATGGAGATCAGTAGAGGGGAATAAGTGGACCAGGGGAAGGAGAGGGGAAGGTAGTAGGGAATGAGATTGATCAACTTATGTTATGTGCTTATACAAATGTGACATAATGAATCCCACTATGATGTATAATTATAATGCACCAATTAAAAAAGGAGAAAACATAGTCAGCCATATTCATTTAAATAAGACTCTCCATGCTATAATCTTGCTATGAGATAAAAATCATGTATGTGGAGCTTATCTATCTATATACAATTTTTTATTATTTAGAAACTGTGATATGGTTGGTATCACCAAATTGTCTGACTCTATGTGGGGAGAATTCTGCATCTTTTTATTTCTAAAAGGTCCAAGGATACAAGGGAATCATCCAAAGATCCAAAACACATTCCAAATGATTACAATTTTATTTAACAAACATTCAGAAACTATTATTTCATAATTCATTTTAGAATCCTCCCAATATTCATTAAGAACATTAAAGTTGAAGAATGAAATTTCATCTTTTTAAAAGATATTTGTTGCCTGTTTATTGAGAGTAGAGGGTCAAAATTATTAGTACAAAAATCATACATGACATAAATAAGCAGTCAATAAATATTTGTTTTAAAAAAGAAGCAAATGAGAAGGAAGAGAGGAAAGAAAGGGGGATAGGGAAAGTGAAAGTAAAGAAGGTAAAAGAGAGAGAGAGAGAGAGAGAGAGAGAGAGAGAAGACATTTTCTGCAACAAATGGCAAGGATTGATGCTGTACACAACACTGAACTGAAGGAGAGCATCAGTAGATGATGAGGGACCTGAGGTCCCTGTTATGGTTTGAATATGAGATGTTCCCCAAAAGCTCATGTGTAAAACAAAGTAAGGTTTAGAGGAAAAATGATTGGGTTATGAGACCCTTAACCCGATCAGTGAGTTAATCTCCTGATGGGATTAGCAGAGTGGTGACTGAAGGCGGGTAGGGTGTGGCTAGAGGAGGTGGGCCTTTGGGGTATATATTTAATGAGCTAAACTTAGTCTCTTTGCTTTTTGATCATCATGTGAGCTGCTTCCTTCCACCATACTCTTTTGCCATGTTGTTCTGCCTCACCTTGAGCCCCAAAGATTAAAGCCTGTGGTCTATCAACTGAGACCTCTGAAACCATGAGCCCCCAAATAAACTTTTCCTCCTCTAAAATTGTTCTTGTCAGCTCTTTTAGTCACAGCAGTGAAAAATATGACTAAAACAGTCCCCCTTTGCTGCAGTCATATAATGCCAGCTTTGTGATCAGATTCAAGCATATAAAAATCGACGTACTTGACTTGGATATGAAGTCCTTTGTTGTGCATATTCTCTACTTCTTTCACTCTATGTCAAATGTTCTTTAATCTGCCTCATCCTTCAGGTACATGAGTTTTTATGATAAGTGAATATTGCCCTTAACAAATGCCATTAGCTATCTTTGCATACTATATCTCAGAAAATGTAAAATTAAATATAGAACTCATATCACAGTACGATTAGGCAGAAATTCCTTTCCATAGACAATTTTTTTCTATTTTATCATACTATATCTCAGTAATATCTCCAGATTCCTATAACCTTATAGTGCATATTCTACCATGTTTAGTAATTTTTTATTCTTTTTATATATATATATTTTTATATCCAGTGGCCCATTGAGAACTGTCTCTGTTTTTTAACTGGGTATATCTGCCTTGTCCAACATGAGAGCCAATAGTCAGTAGATTTAGTATGAGAAAAAAATAATGCAAACTAACTTGTTAATAATTTTTATTTGATTGCCTGTTGAAATGTTAATATGTTGAATATATTGAGTTAAATGAAATGTATTAAAAATATTAATTTGCCTTTTTTCTTTTTACTTAATTAATATGTACCAAGAGTTTGCCAAACTGCAAAGTTGGGGGCACAAATATGCAGACTGCCACGAATACACAAGACTTCTGACACCAATTACAAGGAGTTAGAGTCCAACTACAGAGTTCAAGGGAAAGCCACTCTCACTTCAAACTCACACTGCAAGTTCACAGAATTTCCAAGACAGCCCTTAGTTTTGACAATTCCCTAGGAGGATCTCAGAATTCACTGGAAGCTATTATACTCATGGTTATGTTTTAACAAAGATGAGGGTTACAAATTGCAATCAGCCATGGAAGAGACTCATAAGGCAGTTTGGGAAGTTTCCAGATGTGAAGCTTCTCTTGTCCTCAGGCCATGTCACACTCCTGCCATCAACACTGATAACATACACAGTATTTTCAGTCAGGTAAGCTCACCTAAACTTCTATGTCCAGAATTTTTATTGGGACCTTGCTGCATAGGCATGACTGACTTTTTCAACAGGGTTGTATTCAGCCTCCAGGTCAGCTGATATTATATGACCCAAACACCCAACTACATCATGTATCTAGTCTGTGGCATGGATAGCCCCACTTAAAACTGCTGGGTATGGATGTCACCACGTTAAGATCTGGTGTGAACAGACCCTAGTTAAACATAGACATTCCTCTCAGGTATGACACTGATCACTTCCTAAAAACTAACACAAAATCTAACCTTCACTTTTGGCAAAGTCAAACTCTATATTATATAAAAAGGCTACTAGAAAATGTAAAATTAAATATAGAACTCATATCACAGTACGATTAGGCAGAAATTCCTTTCCATAGACAATTTTTTTTCTATTTTATCATACTATATCTCAGTAATATCTCCAGATTCCTATAACCTTATAGTGCATATTCTACCATGTTTAGTAATTTTTTATTCTCTTTATATATATATTTTTATTTCCAGTGGCCCATTGAGAACTGTCTCCATTTTTATCCCTATTTCCAAGTGAGCTTAGGGTAGCTACATATATTTCATTTTACAGTCTCTGTGATCCATCTTTAGCTGGTCAGTCTGTAAGATTTCTTAGCAAATGAATTTTCTCCATCTTTTAAGCTCAATTTTCTCCATAAATTTGGTAATCTCAAGCCATTACTAGGAAAATACTAACATAATCTATCAACCAAGTTCTTAATTGCACACATTATCCCTTCTCTTCTATAATATATACTTTATATGGAGAAAAAGGAATTCAAGGATTTATAAACAGTGGATATGTTCTGAAGTTTTATTGATTGTTTTAGTCAGCTTTTTCACTTCTGGGACCAAAACACCTGACCAGAACAATTTGAGAAAGAAAAGTTTATTTTGTGGCTCACAGTTTCATTCTCAGTCCATAGATGGCTGACTCCATTTGTCAGGGCCTGAGGTGTAGCAGGGCAGAAGTATGTGGCAGAGGAAAAGCAGTTGGGGACACAGCACCAGGAAGCAGAGAGAGAGAGGGGGGGGGGGGAGAAGCGGGGAGAGCCCTCCTCTAATAGAAAAAATATAAACCCTATGAGGACTCCTGTTGACCCACTTCCTCCAGCCACACCCTACCTGCCTACAGTCACCACCCAGTTAATCCACATCAGGGGATTAACTCATTGATTAGGTTAAGATTCTCATAACCCGTTCATTTCACCTCTAAACTTTCTTGTATTGTCTCACACATAAGCTTTTGGAGCACACGTCATATCTAAACCATAACATTCATTTTTAAAAAAGATAATGAAATCAAAGTCATATTCCATATCTTTCATCACATCCTCTGTGTAAGACATAGTCCTCTTTCTAGCTAAGCATTTCAGGATTCAATAAAGCTCTTTCTCAATATATATTTTGACCGTTGATCAGATATAAAATTTTGGTTCATGTACCATTTATTCAATGCCTATAGGGTGCTATTAAGTAAGAATGACATAAAAAATGGAAGAGAAAATTTCTTGTCTTCTTGAGTTCTCAGCCTGGAATGGAGACTTGACACAAAAGCCTTGCATGGTCAGTGAGTGCTGAAATTATGAACTCCATATGACAGGCAATCTGAAGACAAACCAAGAACAAGACCAATCTGTTCTCAGATTATAGAATCCCTGAGGGATTTATTCCACATTATTCTTAATCTATACCTTGTCAAAAGGAAAAGTTGCTAATGTTAATTAAAAAAATCCACTCTTAAAGAATGTGTGTTGCAACAACTGGGTAAAGGCAACTCAATTAGCTATGGCCATTCCAAATGGGATTACTAAATCCTGGATCTTGTGAGGTTAAAACAGGCCATTAATTATGTTTAGTTTTGTTCATCTTCTAAACCACTTCATTCTGTCATGGGACATATACCAATTGAATGTATACAGATTGTTTTATGAACACATTAAATGGGGATGACAATCACTAATGCAATACCAAAACAACCAAGTTGTTCTGCTGCAATGAGCTCTAGAGGTGAGCAGTGTGAGATTCTGCAGCCTCCAGCAGTTCTGTTGATGGCTTCCATTCCCTGACAAAACCACTGAGGATGACTCTAATGGATGTTGCATCTGCACATATGCCATTAGTTGCCCTTCCTTCACGCTTACTCTGCCCTGGCTGACTTTGCACATCTGTTATAATTTGGTGAATAATAATAAATACATATTTGCAATGTGTGATGCTGCAGAGCACAAACAACTGAAAATTCATGAGGCAGCTAAGAGTGGGGAAATAAGTACCTTGTCGTAGCTATCTTGTGCCAGATGAGGACTTCAGAAAGCTGAGTTCTGATCTAACACTTCTATTGCTCCTTTGTTGAGAAGTCTTGAAAAAATTTCTTAACTTTTTTGCCTCAATCATTCGTCCAAGGAGTAGGAATGTGTTTTTTTTTTTTCTGCTGCAATTTTCTGCACAGAATGATTACAAATGTTAATTGAGTTTGTTTTTTTAAAAAACATGAAAAAAGAGTCTCTCACAAGCTTATGTGTACATCATTTTCTTCAAGATTTTATTGACCTTAGGCAGATTTTCATATTCTATAAATAAAATGATTTTTTTTTTTTTTGCCACCACATAAGAATAACCAGTATATTTCAGGTTACAGGTTTGAAATTCCCAATACTGGGTCATAAGGCTGAAGTCATCTTCTGAAACATAAGCCGTGATATTCTGATCACCCATAAAAAAGGCATCAGTTAAGATTCTTTTTAGAGTCAGAGAAACCTCAGTGATGTGACTACAATTGAGGACCCCAAAGATTTCACAAAGCTTACTATTTCTACTTTCCTACCAACAGGTGGCTGTAGTTTTCCTCCTATGAGTGATGTGTTCCCTCACAAGTAGCTGTGTTACCAGTGAGTGGTTAAAAAAAAATAAAATAAACCCACTTCTACCATTTTTTTCTATGCCCATAGAAATGTTTTCTGCTGTTAACTCATTTCAAATTAACTCAGTGCTAAAATTAATCACCCATACTCTTTATTTCTACTTAGAAAAATAGAAATTTCTCAGTTTTTTTGTCATTGGTACTAGGAGGAGCCCAACATAACTTCTGCATCATTTGTGGTTCTCTGTAATTGCCTTAATAGATTTAATTAGTATTCTGGATTTTGTTTTCCAAGAGCTTGTATATTTTTAATGGGTTTGCTCTCTTGTTAATGGTCTAAACGACTTGCCATGAAGATCATATCCCGACAGAGGCAGACAGAATATCAATAAAAAGACTACTAATTTTAGGATGGTGTTTCCCCATGACTTTAAGTTCAAATACTTAATGATAAGTTTTTTGCCAACTGCAAGCAAATAAGCTAAATTAGCAGGAGAATTTCAAATGTTTTAAGAATGTTCATTTTCATTATTTTAAGTTTAAATATTTACAAGTGGGTTTTCAACAGTCCAAGTAAATGTATTTTGTTTAAAATAAAGACAAAATATCTAATGTTGGCTTTAGAGATATTTTCCAAATAACTGTAACAAAATATTAAATGATAATGTCTTTTACCTGCAAAACACTTGAAAATACTTTCATAAGCATTATTCATATTACTGCATCCTGAGTGTTTGAATTAATGATGGAATATAGATGCTCTAAATGTTTTAACATAGAGATAAATATTCTCCTTTTGGTTCTTTTTAGTGAACAATTTTCATAATTTATTTTACAAATTAGAGCACAAGGTTGATGGAAGTTCTGACAATTTATTTAAAAGAAATAATTTGACCCCATGTGTTGTAAAAGAAGAATGACAATTGAAAAGATCATGAAAGATACCCATATTGCTAGGGATCACACCATCTATCAAAGATATAATGTATGATTACTTTGTTTAGAGAAATAAAAGACTGTCCTCTATAGATCAAATATTTTGGAAAATGAAAAGATAAAGGAAGAAAACCCACAAACATTTACACACTAAATACTCAACACACTAACAAATGTTTGTGTAGTTCCCATTCGATCCCAGACACTACTTTAATAAAGAGTCAAATTAATTAACAAAAATAACCTCTGATGTATTTGATTTATATTCTAGCTGAAATATAGCAATAAAAAATAAAGATAAAATAATAATGTGGCAGTCTTGTATAAATGCATAAAAGCAGAGTATGGGCTGCAGGATGAATGAAGTAAAAAATCTTTTAGGCCAGTTAGAAAAGACCTAAGAAAACAACAGATGAAAGAAAACCCAACTAGTAGAGCAGAGACATGGGAATTTGTGGTGTAAATACATTGCAGTGCAAAGAAACTTATGCAAAGGTCCTGAAGCAGTAGATTGCTCAACAATTTTGAGGAGTGGAATTGAGGCCTTTGTAACTAGACCACAGTAGGAAGTCCATCTTTGATTAGATTACTTTTGACAGTGGCCATTAGTTTCCCATGAACCGGCTTGAAATACTGATTGCCAAACACAATGCAAAAAGAAAAACTTCTTAGTAAATAGTTAAATATACTGAATAAAAAACATGTGATCAAAATGTGGACCCATGTATAGTAAAGAAAAAGAACACTACCTAGAAATTAGAAAGTACAAATACCTAGAAACTAGAAAAACCTAGAAACTAGGTTTTTTTCCTAATGTCTTGGAAAATTCTTACATTTTATACATCAAATAAATATATGTTACATTCAATTTTTAACTGGAAAAAATATTTAAAAATCCACTCATTATTTGTGAAAAAAAATTAGAATACAGACTTCAGAACATGATAAAATTGTACTTTAATTCTCAAATTTCCTCAGACATTATTAATAAAAAGGTAAGTAATTTATAATAGCCAAGTAAAAGGCCCTTCATTATGTATTTTTGTTACTGAGATTTCCATAATTCTGGGTTTCTTGAGATTAAAACCACAATATTTTTTGGCTTTTTAAGAATATCTTAATTTATAGAAGTAATTCATAATTACTTACAAAATTTTATTCTTGCTCAAGATGGATGGATGGATAGATAGATAAAAGTATGTATACATGATTTTACAAACACATTAAATGGAAATGACAATTACTTATGTAAAAGCAAAATAAAGTGCTCTTATATTATTTGCTCTTGGAGGTTAGTCTTTTATGATATTATCTCTGTCATGACTAATCTAAACAATATTTAGCAGCAAAGTAAGAAACAAACAAACAAAAAAGGCCACTACTTTAAATAGAACCCCTAGAACATAGACATTGTGTTAAGTCCTAATTCTGCCTTTTACTAGCTGTGTGACAATTAGCAAGTTACTCAAATTTCCTGAGCCTTAGCATACTCTTCTATAATACCAAGACAAAAATTTCATATTGATTTTAAATATACACTATCAAACTCCTAGACATAGTATCAGGCATCTAGGGAGGTACTCAAAAGTTGGCATTTATTTAATTATTAGCAATATTTTTTTTTGTTTTGTTTTGTTTTTTAAATCATCATTGTTACTAGCACTAATCAACTGTAAATCTCTGGTTGTTGACAGAAGTTCCAACAGTCTATGCCCAGATGAAATTGTAATATCTGACCCTGCAGGGACACACTGGTTACTTGAGAGAAGGACAGGCTCAACCCTGCCTTATTGACTTACCTTATGGCAGATGGCAATTTGCAGTAGTGTTACTCGTGGGAGTTACGCTGGGCTGCTGTGTCATTGTTTGATAGGGAAGGCCAAGCTAACACAGAAAACAGTGACCAACATCTGCAGAAACACAATCCCAGTGAAGGTCTCTCTCATAATATTTTGTTACAATGATTCTTTTATAACATAAAGAAATTTTAATGACTTCTATCATTCCCTCTAGCAAATGGTATTTTTACACTTTTATGTCCTACCTTTTGAGAAAATCACATTAACAAAAGACTTCTACAAATTCTTAACATCTATTTTATTAATCACAAAAGCTTTAAAACAATATGCATATGGAAATACAGAATACATATGGAAATGTAGGTTTTCAGCCAACTGGATAAATATCAAAACGAAATTTTGTGAAATTCCTCACACAAACAGAATGAATTTCTAATTGATCAGAAGTAAAGCAGTCAACACATTTAGTGTAATAATCTGCTTCCCCAGATGTCTCCAAGACTATCACCAGGAGGTCCAGACAGCACATTCCGAATAAGATCACAACCACTCTATTCAAGGTCAAGAACTGAAAAACATATGCTGGAACTTTTATCTCCTCAATCAGAAACTCAACTCCTCCACAACACACCCTCCTATTTAAACTATGCAGTTTGAAGGGGTTTTCTGTTTTGAATACACCCAAATTTTATCCCAATTAAGGGATCACCACAGTCTTAGAACTTTTATGCTCTATTCACAATTTACACCTTATTTTCTGTCCCTTTCTCCCAAGCCATTCAGCTGCTGAAACGCTTTCACTCTACCCTCTAAAATCATGGGTCCATTGCTAGCAAAATCCTATTCCCTTCCTCTTCTTCCTCAACTCTTTTCATTTTCTTCTACCTGGTACTGAACCCAGGTGTATTTTTACCACTGAGTTACATCTCCAGACATTTTTATTTCTTATTCTGAGACAGATATTGCTAAGTTGCTGAGTCTGGCCTCAATCTTGCAATCCTCCTACCTCAGCCTCCCCAGTCACTGGGATTGCAGGCATGCCCTACCAAGCTTCCTCTGCCTTTGGATCCTGCTTTCCCTGAAGATATCTGAGGTGGTGGGTATTTGACACATTGCCCACTGCCCCTGAGCTTCTGGGTGATGCAGATATCATCTTGGAGTCACTTCTGTTTTCAGACCATTCTCTTCCCTAAAACACCCTGCTTTGAATCTATCATTATCAGATCTCATCACCAAATACTCCCTATTTGTGTCAGTATGGCATGTGCTCTATTCCCCTAATTTCTCAACAGGGTTAAAACTTGATTCATCATCAATCTCTCCTCTACAATTCCTTCCTTCTTCCAAGATGATTCAATAAACATATTGTATTGGTTTGCTGTGGCTGCCATAACAAAATACCAGACTCCATGGCTTAAACAGCAGAAACTCACATAGTTCTGGAAGCTAGAAATCCAAATTGAGATGCAGGCAAGTTTGGTTTCCTGTAAGTCTTCTCTTCTTGGCTTGCTGCTGGTGGTTTCTTCTCTGTGTGCATACATTCCTGGTGCTTCTCTATGTATGTCCTAAACTCCTCTAAGGACACTCTAGTCAGCTTTTCTCCCTATGACCAAAATACCTGATGAGAACAACTTTAGAAGAGGGAAAGTTTATTTGAGGCTCATGAGTTCAGAAGTCTCAGTCCATAGACAGCCATTGCTCTGGGCTCAACCTAAGGCAGTACAACATGGCAAAAGGGCACAGTGGGAAAAAGCTTCTCAGTTCATGGCAGCCAGGAAACAGAGAGAGCTGAAAGTACCACAGAGAAGATGCACCCTTCCCGGGCACACCCCCAGTGACCATCCTCCTCCAGCTACACCCTACCTGCCTACAGTTAACAACCAGTCCATACACTCAAATTGGGATGGACTTGTGAGGTTACAGCTCTCACAATCCAATCAGTTCACCTCTGAACATTCCTGCATTAATCCAGGAGCTTTGGGGGGGGGGGGACACCTCATATCCACATAACAGATTTACCTTAATTACCTTTAAAAGTCCTATGTCCAAATGCACTTATATTCTGAGACACTAAGTTTAGGGCTTCAAAATAGGAAATGTTGGGAAGACACAATTCAGTTCATCAAGTGTACAGATGAGTCATCTCATATTTTTGTCTTTTTCTTGACCTCATCCTGTTTAATTTACTTGTCATCAAAGCGTGTCCTTTAAGAGGGTGTCTTTTTTTAATATTTATTTTTTATAATATTTATTTTTTAGTTTTTTCAGCGGACACAACATCTTTGTATGTGGTGCTGAGGATCCAACCCGGGCCGGGCCGCTCGCAGGCCAGACGAGCTCGCTACCGCTTGAGCCACATCCCCGGCCCAAGAATGTGTCTTATATTACACCATTCACTTTTGCTCAGCCACTCGCTCTCACATCACAGCACAGGTGTCCTTATAACTTTAGCTCTCCATAATCTCAGTTTCCTGCTGCCCACTCCGGACCTTTCCTCTTCTGCCGTATTCCTCCTAAAAACTTCACTTTCAATAATTCCTCATCTCCACTAAAATAAATCCTGTGACATTTTCTCTGGGCTTTAATAGCCTCAATCTTCACCTGACTCAGCTTAAGTAATTTTGTCCCCTTAAAACATGTCATATTTGTTACTTCTCTACCAAAACTCAACAGTGATCCCCTCATTTCACTCAAAAGAAAAGCTAAGGTCCTTTGAAGTATATAGAAAACTCCATACACTGTGATCCCTATGGTCTTTCGTGTTCATCTCTATCTATCCTCAATCATTAAACTCCAGTCCCTTGGCATTCTCTTGATTTAGGATCTCTGCTTAGAACATTCTTCCTCCAAAGCTTTACATGAAATTCATTTATATTCTTCCTTGGCTTTGCTCACATGACATGTTTTCAGTGAGCTCTAAATTGATCATCTTACTCAGAATTTCAATTTATACTTTCCACTTGACATCCCAGATCCCCTTCACCTGCTTTCTCTACCTTAATTCTAATACTATCCATCACTTTCTAAACATACTGTGAAATTTACTTGTTTATTTTACCCATTTCCTTTCACTCGAATATATGTCTATCTCCCTCCCCTGGAATGTGAGGTCCTCCTCAAGGGCAATGATATTTCTCTGTCTTGATCACTGATACATCCCCAATACTTAAAATGGTTCACAACCCATGGGACTCAATAAATATTTGTTTTATGTTGGAAAGAAGGGAATAGAAAAGGGTTTTCTATTGTATTTCGAGATCCTAGGTCCAGAAAAAAGTAAATAAGTCTGAATGCATTAAAACAATTAAAAAAATAAACTTTTGTACAAACAAAATTCCATACATAAGCCAAATAAATCTCAAATCACAAAAATCAAAGATAAAGAGCTTATAATAAACAGCATCTAAAAATTTATAAGAAGAAAATCTAATAATGCAGTAGGAAAATAGGCAAAGGCTAAATTCAAATAAAGGAAAATAATGATAACTTTTAACCATTCTAGACTGCTCTCATAATAAGAGAAATACATATTGAAACTCCTCTGAGGTTTTTATATTTATCCTTCAGAATAACAAATCCAAAAGCTCAAGGAAGCACTTCACAGGTGAGCTGGATATTATCACTGCTGCACCTTGCGGATTAGATTATAAACTGGCATGACTTCTGTAGACGGTGATTTACTGATATCTGACAAAATCACAAATGCATACACCTTTTGACCTAGTAATACCTATTTCAAATCATTATCCTATACAAATCTCTCTGGTAAATCTGGCATGAAGTCTGTAAGAGGTTATCTGTTATAATATTTCATGTTCTAGTTAAGATACTAGTGAAAATGATATATGTGAATACAGCATTGGTTATACACATTATAGCACCTAAATCAAATGAAATACTACTCAAGTATGTAAAGAACACAGATCTTCTATTTTGATATACCAGGAACTCTAAGATATAATATTGTGACAACTGTAAGGTGAAGTACAATGGTATCTTGTATTTAAAGAGCAGAGAAATTATAACATATTTGCAGTTGATTACATATTGCCTCAATCCATTTGGGCTACTGCAACAAAATAACAAAAACTGGTATCTTACAAACAACAGAAATTTGTTTTTATACTTCTGGAATCTGGAAAGTCCAAGATCAAGGCATCAGACAAGTTGGTGTCTGGTGAAGACTCCATTTCTGGTTCATAGTTGGCACCTTCTCACATGGTAGAAAAGGCCCAGAGGCTCTATTAGACCTCTTTACATAAGGTATTAATCCTGTTGATGAAGGCTCCATCCTCGTGATTTAATCATCTCCCAATTGCCCCACTTCTTAGTACCCTCACTCCTTATAATTGATTTCTACATGTGAATTTTGGTGGGACACAGACATTCAAGACTATACCACATGTACTTAAACAGACACTGAAGGATCTAAAACAAATTATTTACCCGTGGAGTTGCATAATAGGAAACAGGCAAAGGAAGAAAAAGGTAGATGTGAAACATTTCACTTTGTAATAAATATTTTGAAATTGTTATGTTACTTCTACATTACAAAAATATTACCTATTCTGTATATTAAATGACAAAAATAATTGCAGAAAAATAGCTCATAAGGAAAAGATTCCCAACACTATATTATCTTAATACAAATCAACTTTGTTTTGTAAATACCTTCACTGGACAATTTACATATACTAAATATGAAGTCAGGTAAAAATAGGTTTGTTTGTTTTCCCTCTTTGACTTCAGGAAGATTGTAGAGAGAAGAATAGGAACTGGCGAAGAATTCATTATTGTTATTTATTAGATACTGCAGGCCTGCAAACATGTCAGGAACTCAGATAAAACAAGGCAAGAAGCGGTATTAGCATCAAAAACAACCACTGACAGTAAGCAATGCTACTTACAGAATGAATAAACAGGTGTATAGCCGCTTTAAGCATAATTTCCACATAATAGGAACAAATGGATACATAAAAGAGAAGCCTTCCTGCTGATACTAAGAGAAATTGGACCACAGAAAAGAAACATGGCCCTATCGTTGCAATAACAATGAAGATAGTAAGTGATGGAAACAGAAGGAAAACAGTGAAACATTGAGAAAGCCCTCCTTTATATTTAGCATCAGTCCATTCTTTTCCAGGTACATACAGTTGAAGGCCAATCTTCAAAAAGGGACCTCCACCCCAATGCTCCTCATTTGAGTCCTCAAGTAGACTGTTGAAAGTGGTGAGCAGGAATAAGCAGGTACGTCCCACTACGACTGAAAAGAGGTATCACCAAAACTTGAAAGATACAAGTAAGGCAACCTAACAAATTAAAAGTATAAGAATGAATTAAGGCTATTTAACCTAAAAAAGAGAACAGTAAAAGAAATAGCAACTAAAATTTGCATTAGCAAGAACAAATATTATTTGATCACCAACCAGTTTAGCACTTGGAAATTACAGAATTAAAAAATAATACAAAACAAAACACAAACTCAGCCTTTAAGGAACTTAGGAGATAGGACACACGCATTAAAATTAAGGTTATAAACCAATCTCTCGTGGGTGTATCCAGCATAGAAATGTGTTAAATAATACCACAATATAACAATATTAAAAATATTGAACTATTTCATATAGAAAATCTGGATGTTCAACTCCATTTCAAAAAGTAGGACAAGAGAGGGTTGTTGAGTATAGAAAGCAGGAGATGATTCCCATACCATGGGAAGGATTTTACACTAGGAAAGGGGAAGATAGAGGAACTGATAAGGTCCTGAGGACTAAAAGTTTAGGGCAAAATAAAGTACGATGTGAAGAACTAGATTGTTTGGTTAGTTTGGGCTACTATTGAAATGCCATAGACTGCAGCTTACACAATGGAAACTGATTTTCTCACTTTTCGGAGGCTGGAAGTCTGAGATCCAGGTGCAAGCTTATTTGGGTGCTTCTGAGGGCTCTTTTCCCAGTTTGCATACTGCCACCTTCATAGCATGTCCTCACATAGCTGAGAGTGATCTGATCGTGCTTTCTCCCTTGTCTTATATGACCCCTAATCACATCATAAAGGTTCCACCTACTTCACAACATCTAACTCTAAGGACATTCCAAAGGCCCCAAGTCCTATACCATCACATTTGGGGCTCAGGGATTTAACATATGAATTTGAGGGAAACAAAAACATTCATTTCTTAACAAGAAGCTATAGTCAACTGCTTGCTGGGAAACAGATTTACATATTAATGAAGCCTTGTTGGAAGAGATAAATTTTAAATTATCTCATACCACCCTTAAATTCAGTGCATTTAATAACCTTTCTCCACTCCAAACTTCACTTTATAAATTTATCTCCTCCCAGTCTTATCTTTTACCCCTTCTTACTCCTATTCATACTGGTTATGGACATAGAACCATGAGGAATTTCACAAGCCACACAAAAAATTCATCTTGTTATTTTATATTTATATTTTTCTTGTTTTGGAAAATAATATTTTTAATGAGCAGGGACTTAAAACCAGTCAATTACAAAATCAGCTAATTATGTTAGTTATGCCATCTGCAGTCAAATGAGGTTACAAGTTTCACTTTAAAATTAAGTACCTGCGCCCAGCGCATCTTTTTTTAATATCTCTTTTAAAGAGACTGGAAAAGTACTTTAAAATTAAGTACCTGTGCATCTTTTTTTTTTCATTTATTTTATAAAATAGCTGTTAAATATTTAATTTTTTAAAACATACTGGTAAAAATCTGCTTTTGCCCATAAAAAATAGTCACCATATTTACATCTCTATTATTCTCCATCCGCTCCTTCCTTTGAAAGCAGGTGGCTTGAAGTGCAAAATTAGTAAAATACAAAAATATATCATCAAATGCAACTTTGTCAAGATCTAAAAAAAAAAAAAAAAAAGAATTCATATCAGAATAGAGTCTAATCCATAATAGTGAAAAAGAGACCATAAAGTCAGGATACAGGTGTCTCATAGCACTCTACACCCTATTTTTCTGTTACTTCTTCCTACTGTCAAGAGTCCCTAAGGCTGAGTTTGGAATCAGTATTAGCTCTGACAAATGCGGGAAGAGAATAAGCTTGTGTTTAATAGCAATGTTAGCCCAAAAGAGAACTCAACACACTTATCTGCAGAATACTCACTTATTAGCCACACCTCTCCCACTTACCCACACTAACCATTTAATCTCACTGAAATTCAATTCTTAATCTGCAAAAATGGTATAATAATTTGCCTGGCACCTAGAATTATTATGAACTAAGTCCATAGAACAAGAGTCCTACAAAAAAAGAGGACCCTAAGATGCAGGTAAAAGAGTGGACCAAACTCATGAAAATCTCTCCTTCCTGAAACCATACCATGGTAGAGTGTTTTGGCTTGTTCAAGGCACAAACCCACAGGACAAAGAGAACAAAAGAGAAAAGAAAATTTTTAAAAGTTTGGAAGCCGGAATGTGAATGATAACCAACTAATAACAACAGACAGCAGCCGTGGGAAGACAAAATGCAAAGCTAGCATTGGAGGAAACAAGAAGCTACACTATATAGCATATAACTGCCTTCCTCTGGAGATATAGGTCGATAAAGCCAATATATGAGGACTGGTGAAAAGTCTTTCTAAATAACATCTGTGATGTTATCTCACCATAATATCACCAGATGAGCTGGGTGAATGAATCTGTAAATGTTGAGACCCATCTTCTCACCCCATATACTTGATAAAAGTTGAAAATTAGGCCTAGGATGTTTCAGATAAGAGAATGGAAAAGTTTTCCCAGAAGAATCTGACTTCTACCTTGAAAATTAGGGAGCAAAACAAAATGAAAAGGCTTATTATCAGAACAGAAACTATCCAAGGAACAGAAATTTTCAAAATATTATTATTATGACCTTTGGAAATATAATAAAATATAATGCATCTATTAAAAATGATAGAATGCTTTTTAAAGAAATAAATATCAGAGAACAAAGTAGAGCTGCCTGGTCTCTGCTCTAGGCAGTGGTACAAGAAGTGGAATTAGTGTGACTAGTTGATATCCCAGGTCAGCAATAGCCACATGTAAGCATCTCCTGGCTCAGATGTCCTGATTTTGCACCGTTTATTTTCATCTTTCCTGACTGTCTATTCTGGTTTGGATACCTCTTATCTGTGTACCCAACTATCCTGTATATACATCTTTCATAGCACATATACAATATCCCATAATTGCCTATTTCCTACACTAGAGTCTGAAGTTTCTCCAGAAGAGATAGAATGTTGACAACACATAGCATAGTGCCTGGTATATTAATAGGTGCTTCCAAAAACTTTGCTCAATGTATAAACTGAATGGATGAGTAAAATGCTATCACATCAGTTTGGCCTGTCACCAGGATGGAGAATCCAAAAAGTCCATTATCAGTTTTGCTGAACCTCCTTGCTGAACTCAACTATGCCATTTCCCAAAGGGAAAGAACCAGAAAAATATTCCTATAGAAAAAGACAGAAAGGATGGGCTTCCCTGCTTCATTCAAGAACCTCAAATTAACAATGAAATCCACTTCTGTATAAGAAAAACAACTCTGTGGAGCACCCATGGAATTCTGCTTCCATTTGCAAAGATAAATGCTCTCCTCACTATGGTTTGACTATAAATTTCCATCTAATATTTTTAAATATTAGTAGTACTCATATCTGAAGTTATTTTTTGCTTCTGTATTTTCTGATGCTTCTATGACACATAGTATTATTTAGATAATGAAAATTTATATGAATAAATTTGTAAAATTATATAAATTCAAATTGATACCGAAATATACATAATTTTTTTAAAATTCCCATCTCCTTTTGAAATACACTTTTAACTGACAATGGTATAGCACTCTCAGTCCTGTTAATCCATCATAATTACTGGTAGAGCTTGTTTAAAGATGCAATTGCCCTAGCTTTTCCCAGATCTATAGAATCAAAATGGGAGAGAGACTCAGGCATTCATGTCTGATAAGCTGTGCAGAGGTCCAGGAAGCTGTATTTGTAGATCACGTGGAGTCTCACTTCATGAACTAGGACTCCACCAATAGCTCCTTTCAGAGACATTATTCACAACTGGTAGATTGGAAAGTAATCTGTAGTCAGATACAAAGAGGGGTGGAAGAAAAATACATCAAGAATAGGATTTATCAGGGTGACTACTGAACATAGTTAATTCCAGATCTAAAGTATCTATTAAATGAAGACAATGGGTAAAATAGGATTTATCGGGCTTACTTCAAGTTTATCTTGCTTTTCTATATTTCTAACTGCTGAGGAGTAATTTTTTAGAGGATTACCTCCATTAAAACCCACCCTCTTATCCTTTTTGCCAGAAATTCTTTCCAAAGCCTATAAAAGCTAATTTCACTTCTTATAAAGCTAGTTAATCAAATGGGTATTCAAGTTCATTTGCCTAGTATCCTTTGCTAAGAGTTGACACTGAAATAAGGGCTTATAGAATATGCATTTGAGCTATTAACCATGTCTTCTCACCACTGATCTTCTTTTTTCCCCTAGACTTAAAGCCTAAAATTCTGTTACCTGGCTCTTTATTTTTATTCATTATTGCATTCAAATAACATCACTATTATATCAATGTGATGGATCATCTCTGTAATTGAGTGTGAATACTTTTACTTTTCATTCTTCTAGAATTATTAATTTCAGCATATTTGTTGTGGTTTTGAATGTGGCTAACCAGTAAATAATGCAACACAAAGAGGTTTTAACCTATTCCCAAAGCCCACAACAAGGTTGTAAAGCTAGTGGTGTATTAACTTAAAAAATAGATCAATCTTATCTTGTAAAAAGAAGATAAAAGGTAATACTGTCAGTAAGAACAACTGTGCTTGAGGTTGTAAACCATACTTGAGACTATAAAAAGAAGCTTAGATGCATGTGTTAAATTTTGCTTCCTGTCCTTGGAGAAAGTCTTCAATTCAATGGACATTTAAAAAAATAGATCAGTCATCCAGATATTTTCTCATATTGCTTATACTGATAAAACATAAACCTACACGGTAACAATAACAATTCTACCCTCATTACATAGCATTTTACAAAGGGCTTTATATGAAAATTAGTTCTAAGGCATATACATTAGAAAACTAAGTAGAAAACATAATTGTATTCATCAGATGACAAAAAAAAAAAACACTAACAATTACCTCTAGTGACACACTAGCAAATATTTTTTTCTCTTGTTTCCCTGATTTATGCTCTGCTGACAGAGAGGTCTTAGTTCCAGAGATAGAAATGTTGCCACCAAAAAGATACAGTGATAATTTCATCAAACTGGAAGTTAAGGCTGTTTTCTCTCCACTTTGGGACCCTTATGCTTCTGAGTCAAAGGCTAAAAAAGAAGTTACAGGGTTGACTGGGATGATTAATCCAGACTACCAAGTGGACATAAGGAAGAGGATGTGTAGAATACATAGTATTACCATGCTCCATGATTAAAGTCAATGGAAAATTATAGCTATTAAATTCAGGCAGGACTAAGAAGAGCTCAGACCCTTCAGGAATAAAAACATGGGTCATTCAGCCAAACGTGAAAAAATCTAGGTGCACCCTGTAGTCCAGCTACTTGGGAAGCAAGGCTGGGAGGATCTCCTGAAACTCATGAGTTCCAGTCCAGCCAGGAAACCTGCGAGACCAATCTCAAAAAAAAAAAAAGGTTGGGTCATTCTGCCAGAAAATGAACCAAAAATCAGTTGAGGTGCTTGCTGAAAGCAAGAATACAGAATGGCTAAGAAAAGAAGTCAGTTATAAATATCAGCTATGAAGATTATAATTGTCATTGGTGTTTTCTATATATTTTAAGAATACATTTTTTGTGTGTATATCAATACATCAGGTAAATACTTTTGTTTTCATTCTTCTATTTCGTTATCATGTAACATATATTGACTTTACATGAATATCTAAGTATCATTGATTTTACACCATCGTATTTAAGTTATGGGATATCAGAAGAAGAGTAACATTATCCAGTGACTTTATCTCCTCTTTTGTATGGATGCAGGATAGTTGTATCATATTAGGTGGAAACATTACTTTGTTATTGCCTTTATTTGGCAATTAAATCTGGTTTAAGGAGATGCAAATAATTGATGAATCGACAAAGGGTGAATTAGTGATTATTAATTTCAGATGTCAACTTGACTGGTCTAAGGAATACCAAAAGAACTAGCAGAGCATTATTTGTGTGTCTGTGAGGGTGTTTCCAGAAAAAATTGACCCGTGAGTCAGTAGAGTAGAAAAAATTCACTCTTCATGTGGACATGGACCATCCAATCAACTGAGGATCAGGGTAGAACAAAATGAGAGAAAAAGATTTGCTTTCTCCTGGTGCTGGACCTCTTGCCTCAGGCTGCCCTTTGGGCATCAGAATTCCAACTCTCCAACCTTGGGAATTCAAAACTCATACAAGTGGTCACCCAAAATTTCTGGCCTTTGAATTCAGACTGAGAATTAATCATCAGCTTTCTTGGATTTGATGCTTTCACACCCATGCTACCAGCACCACACAGCATATTATGGGACTCCTTGGTTTCTGTAATTAGAGTCAGTTACCCTAATAAAACCCCTTCCAACTATCCATCCAGATGCTCCTTGATTTATAATAGAGTTATGTCCTGATAAATTCATCAAGAATTGAAAACATCAATTGAAAATACACTTAATATACCTAATATACTCAATACTATAGCTTGGGAACACAGGACATTGTGGCCAACTAGGAGCTGTGACTTTCTGCCATTCCCCAGCATCCCAAAGTAGTACCATACTGTATATTGCTGAGAAAATTTTATTAAAATCCATATGTGAAGCATGTTTTCTATTGAATGTATCATTTGCACACCATTATAAAATCAAAAAATTATAAATCAAACCATAAGTTGATTCTGTCTCCTGGAGAACCCTAATAAGACACTATATAAATTTTATAAAAATGGGAGTTTTTTCTCCATTTTGTTTATCCTTTATTTTTAGAGATGACAGAGTGCCAGGTATTAAGTAAATATTTGTTGAATGAATGACTAAAAGCATATAACGCATTTAAACCATGCCCAGAACATAGAAAACACACAATTTTGCTTTCATTAGCCACTCAATATATAATTATAAAAAAACTAAACTATCTAAAATTAAAAAATATTAAAAGTTAGAAGAACAATGCAGTAAAGTTACCAAAAGAACCTTTGAAATTCCTGGCAGGAATGATTATTTCCATGTACAACAATGGAAACATGATTTTAAAAATTAAAGCATATTCATGATTTGGGGAAAAAAAGAAAAACAAAGCACTGAAAGTGAAAAAATATGTTTGGGACAACATACCATATGAACTTGTTAGTAAAAAAAGGCGGGCTCTAATAACCCCATAATGTTAGGAGGAGTAAGCTAATTGGAAAATGGTGTACTATCATACCACAGGACCATCCTGCTGGGAAGCTGATTTAGGAGTGATTTATTTAGAAGATGAGTGATGGCTGACCCATGAGTACCTTCTCACAGGTGAAAGTTTGTGGCCAAATGATGCATACCTTAATCTTAATCACCTAGTGACAAGATGTTTTCTAGTTTTGAAAATTTTAAGAGCAAAGATTATTATCACCTCAGGCAATTCTCATCATTGATTAGTTTGCCTATATGCAGTTCCTGACATCTTAAGCAATGAACAGGCTAGAAGAGGCAACCACTGCCCCAAGGCCCTCTTGCTGATCACCAAACTCAAGGTAATGAAATAAAACATACTTCACTGATTATTGTGAAAGACAAGGATCAAGTGAAATTAAACTGGATGTTAGGCCTCAGTGCTTACCATCAGTTCTGAAAGATTCAAAAACCAGGTCACTAAGGTTTTTTTTTTTTTTATGGTATTATTAGGAATGCCTACTTTTGAAAAAAAAAGAAAAAGCACAGAATTGAAAGTACACGGGAAGACTCTGATGCTAGTAATGTTTTGTCTTGACCCAGGTAGTGATTTTATAAATATAATTCATTCTGTATATATATTGTATTAATTGGCTTTGTTTTGCTGCAGTTAAATAAAATAGCCTGAATATATCAGTGCTTACAACAACAAATGTTTTTGTTGTTTGCTTCCATTACATGAAAGCTATGGACTATTATGTTCTCCTGGGTTCACTTGGCCTCAGCTTGACTTCATTCCAGCTATCTTCTCTTCTGAGATGCAGACTAAAGGAGTAGCCACTCTTTGGGGCATGCTTCTCACATGTCAGGGTTCAGAAACTCAAGGATAACAGAGGCAAACTAAACTGCTAGCTGCATTAAAATTCTCTGGTCAGATGTGGTGTGTATCTTTTTCAAAACTTTGTTCTATTTCTATTTGATGGAGTCATTTCCACATGCCATGAGCTACACCTATATTTCTAGGATACAGAGACTTTTTGCAGATATTCTGAGTTTATCAACTTTCAGTGGGAACACAGCCTTGGTCTCTTTAACTTGAGTTATTTTCTACAGCTTAACATATCATTTTACAGATGTAATGATGCCCTAAATCAGTTGGTTTTGAATTAATCAAAAGGTAAATTATCCTTGAGTGAGAGGGGCAGCTGACTTGGACTAAGGACTTCCTGAGAATACAGAATCTTGAAGAAGTAAGCTACCCTGTTATGAGAGATCCTGGGAGTGGGTTACATGGGAGAGAACTACCTGTAGTCTCTAAGATCTGAAAGGAGCCCCTGACAATCTGGTAAAAGAGAACTTCAATCTTACAAATGCAAGGAACTGAGTTCTGTCAACAATCACAATAGCTTGGAAGAAACCCCTCAGGTCAAGAAAACACAAGAGAGACTTAGAGAGGCTGCCTTTGCTAAAAAGAAGTGGCTCTTTACTTAGACCTACAGATGCCCGATGAGGTACTAAAAGTAGGATAAAACTTGGCATCTCTGACTTCATTTTGTATCTGTCTCCTTCATTACTTTAAACTTTGTGACCTGCTCAGTTCTGCACATCGGAATGTTAATCATTTAAAGTGTGTTCACCTAAAAACTGGTAATACAAGTTTTATTAGCCCTAAATTTACCTGACCTATCTTGTTCCCCTTCAATACTGGACAAAATTTGCAAGGACATTTATATCACCCTGTTTAACCGCCCCCCCCCCCCCCAGCGGCGCCTGGAAGTATCTAATCATTGCTTTACACCTTCTAGTAACAGTTGAGTTTTGTAGGCACGTGACTTCCCTAAACAGTAGCAATCATCTCATGGGAACCAAATTGCCCTCTTCTAGGATCATTGGTCTTGATAAATAAACATCCTGAGCATTACAGAACTAAAATAATGATCAGACCACAATTTAGCCAAGACTGCTTAATTATGCATATCTTTCACCCCCGTCCCAATTTTTCTTTCATTCAAATCTAAAACTCATTCTGTACCCCAAAGACAAGGCTGAGATGCTTGATCTTACTTTGCCTTCCAAAAGGGCATATTGATTAAAGTTTCTTTCCTGTTTTCACCATCACATTTTCTGTCTTGTTTGGGGAGCAAGAGGCTGGTCATGATTTTTTGAAACCCTGAGAGTCAGGTGTCTGACCTGTGACTCTAGTAAGAAAAAATAAGGCTGACAGGCTAACACCTTGACTGCATTGATGGCAGCCTTACAGATGGCATTCCTGAGCCACACCCAGACTCTGAACTCCTGAGGACATCAACAGCATATCAATGCAAAGTTTGTAGTAATTCATTAAGAAGCAGCAGAAAAAGTAATAAACTGTTAATTCCACAAACTGTACATGACTTTACAGTAGCCATGGTCCAGATCTAGGTAGTGGTTCTCAATTTTCAGTGTGTCCCAGAATCACCTGAAGAGCCCATTAAATTAGACTTGAGAATGCCATCCCCAGAGAGGCTAATTTATTAAATCTAGGGTGTGGTCCAAGATTTTGTAATTCAAGTAATTTCCCAAGGAACACTGCTGCTGTAGGTCTAGAGACCGCACTTTGGGAAGCACTGGATCACCATGACTACAATTACTTCTTTGCACTTATGCCCTCTGCAACAAACTACTGTGAGAATACGCTTCTTCTGAGGGAAGCAAATGGTTGTCTTCTTTTGTATTGAAGATTTTTAGAAAATGCAAATAAACAGAAAGATCTATTACATGATATTCAATAGGCTTAATCCCTGCGTTTCATTAAGATACCTGGTTCTTATTATGCCTAGGGCAAATGAGCAATGCTTATTTTGATGGATGCACTGATTTTTTTGTCCCATATTACAATTTACATTCCCACTTTACTATTTCCATTATGGTGGCCTGACTTATAGCAGAGCTTGTTGAAATGCCCTAGACAATATTTATACTTGAAATTGTTAAAACGCCATATCCTATACTCGATAGGCTCAATAAACGGAATTGATAATTGTGGATTAAATTCATAATATCCTGCCGCAATCTGGCTGGGCACAAAATAACCGAGCCGCCACACAGCCTTGTAGGTTCAAACAGCAAGCTTTATTCCCGAACTCTCACTGGCCCTCTACACACACTTTCCGGGAACACACTGCCTCCACCGGCTCTGTGCGCCAATTCTCTCAACCCCCCTCCCCCCTCCCCCTCTCCCCCTCCCCCTCCCCCTCTCCCCCCTCCCCCGCCCCACCCAGAACTCCAAAGTAGCAGGCACCTGAGGCAGCAGGATCTACCCTAATCCCAGCAGGATCCGCCCTAATCCCAGAGCAGGGTCACCTTTCAACCATTCCCTCTGGCCAAAATGCCAGGCATCATTCTGACTAAACTGTGGCTCTCAACAATATTCCTAGTATCACTATCTAAAAAATTCAATAAAAACATTTTAAAAAAGAATTATCATATCAAAATAATATCATCAGGGAGCTATGAATTTACAATTTATCTGTTTTATCACTAGGTTTAATGGCTGGGTCAGTACACAGCAAATCTAAAAGATATCATATATATGAAGAGCATAACATACATAGGTTTTTATGTTTGATATTCCAATCTGTTTAAATACAAAAATCATCACCTTTTGTCTTTATTTTCTACAGAGATTTTTTTTTCTTGATAGAAGTACCTCTTTTTCTGCAGCTTCCTTGTAACTGCAGAATGGCAAGAACTACATCATTTAATGAATATTCATATCAAAGAGATATTTATAACATTTCTCATGCCATTGCTCCTTTACCCTTCCTCTATACACACTTTGAGAATTACAATGAATTCTTTAAATCCTGAAAGAAAAATCCTCAATCTTTATACTAGGCTTTAAATACAATTTTAAACAACAGATCTTCAAATTAAAGAGAAATTAGAAATAGGTTTTTGTGGAAAGAAATCATATCAGCAAATCCAAGATAAATAATAATTATAATTATAAGAGGTGAGATTTCAGTGGTAAATAATTAACTAGTAAGAAAGTATAATAATAATAATAGATAACATTAACACAAAAATATAAACTTTTGAGGGGAAGAAATTTTTCCTTTTGTTATGATCCATGTGTTCAGAGTAATATTTAGTGCAGGATAGAAGTCCAGAATGTTTGTTGGGGAAATGAATGATTGAACAAATTAATGAATGTATGGGATGCAGAAAATTGATCATGCTTCTCCTGCTCATATAAAAATGCATCTATGATCCCTTGATTCCAGAATTAACAATCTGAAATGTGAAAATGGTTCAGACTGAAGAACAGTTAATATAAAAGTGAAAAATGCAAAATCTTGGTGTTCAAATGTCCACATATTAGAATGGGAAAGCCTAGCATGTAAATAGCGCTGATACTAGGATAAGTGAAAAAAGGGTTGTAATAAGTATTCTGAGGCCATATACTGGTTGAAAAAGCTACAAGTACACTACATGTGAGCATTACTAAAATGAAGAGGGAGAGGACAAAACAGTACAGGTACCCAAGGCAAAGGCACAAAAATGTCAAATAGCACAGTATTTTTGAGAGAGTAAACTGTGGATTTTAAAAGTTTTTAACCAAAACGTGCAAGCCAGGTGCAGTGGCCCACTCCTATAATCCCAATGACTCAGGAGGCTGAGGCAGGAGAAGCACAAGTTCAAAGCAAGCCTCAGCTCCTTAGCAAGCCCTAAGCAATTTAGCGAGACCCTGTCTCAAAATAAAAAATAAAAATTGTTTGGGAATGTGGCTGAGTTGTTGAGTGCCCTGGGTTCAATCCCTGGTTCCAAAAAAAAAAAAAAAAAAAAAAGTGCAGCAAGAAATACACATATATTTAACTGAAACAAATTTTATGAATCATACCTACCTTTTCTCATTTGATATATTTGATATTTTCTAATCTATTTCATCCTCTTTATTGCTGGTCAAGGTGTACTGAATCAATTTGAAGACCCATTTGTCGGAAAAACATTGATTTGAACATTGAATAGATAATGTTGAATAGACCACTGAAGTGGAAGCCAGCTGCCAGAATAGGTACAACTCTTCTCCCATCCAGGTGATTTGTTGCTGAACTGCAGTACTTACAGAACTCTGCTGTAGGTCACTCTCCTACTTAAAACTACACAGTGTGGTAGAACAAATCAGTAGTGAACTTCTCTATATCAGTCCAAAGTATGAGACAGTAAAGTACCATGGGGCTTTTCTTCTCTGTTCTAGATATGTTTTGACTGTAACAATTATTTTATCTAGCAGTATTTTTGGAAAATGAAACTATTCTCATTTCTAGGATAATCCCAAATTCAATCTATACTAAAATTTATCTCAGTTTACCAGAATCACATTGCATTCTTAAAAAAAAAAAAAAAAGCAGGACTCTAATCATTCCTTCACGAATAATGATTTATGTATCCACAATAGTCTTCATTCAAGACTATTTATAGGTATTTTCTAGATACCAGGCCTTCTTCTAGTGCAAGAGTGGGGAAATAGGAATCCAAGTCTCCTAACCTATAAAGATCAAGTTAATAACAAAAGCTATGAAGCTATGCAGGAAAAAAATAGTGTTTTGGATTAGAAAGTATTAATTACTTCAAGTAACCAGGGAAGGCTGTTATTAGGAGACAACATTTTAAATGATACCTGAAGGAAGAGAAAAGCCAATTAAAGTAAAATTCTAAAGGGAGAAAAACAATTTTCCAAGCACTGGACATGCCTAAGTGAAGACCTCATGCAGGAAAGATATGTGGTATGAGAAGACTACTGTATCTCAATCACAGTGTGAAGTTGGGAACACTGATATAAGATGAAATAGGAAGTTACTTGAAATTACTGGATTGTTCTATTAACTGGAAGGGAAAGTTATTGGAGAATGAGGTGATCCAATATGGGTTTTTAAAAATCTCATGCTTGCAGCTCTGTGGAGAAAGGATTAGACAGGGATTAGAGGCTCAAAGTTCCCTTTGGGAGACTGATCTCCAGGGAAGAACCAATGGAACAATGGAATTAGGTGTTGGCTGGAGACAAAAGCAGTTGAACTTGAGATGTATTTGGGAGTTAGAACAAACAAAGCAAATTTAGAATTTTCTTAAGAGGCCACAAGGAAGTTAATAAAAAATTGGTGGATAAGTGAACACATAAAAAGGGAACGATAACACTGAAGGGGAAAAATTATACTCTGCAGAAAGAATGGGAGACATATACACAAAGTAACAGGGTAAAAATAATCTTTCACCTCTATAACTCAAATCCCATGTTTCTCTCTGGGCCTCTAATTTCTTGAAATAAGGTATTTAACCAGGGTAGAAAGAAAAAGAACTAGCTTTAAGAGTTTGGGGTCTTAAATGGATAAGCCCAGGCCACCAAAAAACCTTAACTTACCCAATGAAAACAATGAAGGCAATTTTAACTAAGATCATTTGTGGAGTATCTGATTTAATTGGTCTAAGGTGGACTCAGGCATAAATTGTTTTGTGGTGCTGGGGATTGAGCCCAAGGACTGCCTCATACTAGACAAATGTTCTACCATGGAACCATACCCGCCAGCTCTTTTTAAAAGTTTTTATTTTATTTTGAGACAGGGTCTCCCTAAATTGATGGCCTGAATTTGGGATCTTCCAACTCAGCTTCCAGAGTAGATGGGATTACAGGCCTGCACACTAGGCCAGCCAGCCATAGGTGTTTTTTTTTTTTTAAGCTCCTTAGAGAATTAATATTATTATTACACAATATCTTTGTTTATTTAGTTTTATGTGGTGCTTGGGATGGAACCCAGTGCCTCACATGTTCTAGGCAAGCCCCTCCTTAGAGAATTATAATGAGCAGCCAGGATTGAAAGTCCTGAATTAGAAGTATAGCTGAGGATGCCACATCAATAACACTATTCTGTTAATGAAAGAACAATAGAATGGGGTGAAGGAATTCTTCCCTCAAAGAACAGTATATACCCATCAGTTAAACAATTATATATTTTGAGACCACAAGAAAATAAAAGCTCATTTCCTTCTGTGTAATTATTATTTTTTTTAAGCTGGGAGATAATGTCATTGTCATCTTATTAAAAATACGGCCACTCATATACTTAAAATATATTTTATTCCCATTATGAACAACAATGAAAGAAGAGATTCACATCTGAAGGTTGACTGAAAGCAAAATAGAAGAGGAATAAATGTGTGCAATCTTGTTTATACAAGGAGACACAGGGGGAACGAAGTGCAGTGGAAAAGTGAGCAAAAGAAGTGAAGGATTTTGATATCTGGGATATACACACACACACACACACACACACACACACATATGAATATGTATACACACACATACACACATATATAAATAAAATTGGTCACAGAATACACTGGCAATGGGTTTGACCGTATTATACCACTGTTGCTTTTTTTAACTGTTTAGTGGGCGTCCTTCTTGGATTTAACCCCCAAATTAGCCACAGGATTACCAGAGCAGTTCCGTGAGCCAAGCAACTATTCTCCTGAAATAGAAGAGAGATCAGAAATACAACCCTTCTTCAGGTGGAAGGAAGATGCATGCCTTTGTTGCTTGGGGATGGTTGAAAAATTGAAAGCCATAGGGTTCCATTACTAGACCTAAACCATTCAGTAGATTAGTGGTCGCATTAGAATTACAAAGGTTTTACAAAGTTAGGTTTTCACTAAGTCTATTTACACCTTCTTTGAAGCCTAACTCCACTGAAAACCAAAGAGAGGAATGCGTAAGACAGTTTCTAACTTCTACGCTGGAGAACTTGAAGAATCACAGCTGTCTAGGCAAAGTGGTAGGACGCCGGCAGTGCAGCCTTAAATCGGTAGAAGAAAAAAAAAAAACAGTGAATTGAGCATAGAAACAATGGTGAATTTCTAGTCTTAAGTGGGCGTGTCTACTTCGGGAGGGGAGTGAAAGCAAAATAGAATTGAAGGATTAAGAGAAGGAGGGTGAACTCAAATAATCGCAAAACGCGGGTGTGGTGGGTGGGAAAGGCGTTGCCAGGACCTTAAAAGCGGCAGAACGCGGGCAGGCGAGCTAGCTCAGACAAACGCTGGGCGCCCCGCGGGAAGCAGGAAAGCGGACGGGAACTACAAGTCCCAGAAGCCTCGGGCTCCCAGCCGCGCCGCGCCTCGCCTCGCAAAGCCCGCCGGGAGTCGGCTGCGGCCGCCAAGATGTCGCAGACTAAGAAGAGAAAGCTTGAGTCGGGGGGCGGCGGCGAAGGAGGGGAGGGAACTGAAGAGGAAGATGGCGGGGAGCAGGAGGTGGCCGTGCCACGACCCCGGAGGACTAAGCGCGAGCGGGACCAGCTGTACTACGAGTGCTACTCGGATGTGTCGGTCCACGAGGAGATGATCGCCGACCGCGTCCGCACCGATGCCTACCGCCTGGGTATCCTGCGGAACTGGGCAGCTCTGCGAGGCAAGACCGTGTTGGACGTGGGTGCAGGCACCGGCATTTTGAGCATCTTCTGTGCCCAGGCCGGGGCCCGGCGCGTGTACGCGGTGGAGGCCAGCGCCATTTGGCAACAGGCCCGGGAGGTAGTGCGGCTCAACGGGCTGGAGGACCGAGTGCACGTCCTGCCGGGTCCGGTGGAGACCGTGGAGTTGCCAGAGCAGGTGGATGCCATCGTGAGCGAGTGGATGGGCTATGGACTTCTGCACGAGTCCATGTTGAGCTCTGTGCTGCACGCGCGGACCAAGTGGCTGAAGGAGGGCGGCATTCTCCTACCGGCTTCCGCTGAGCTCTTCGTAGCCCCTATTAGCGACCAGATGCTGGAGTGGCGCCTAGGCTTTTGGAGCCAGGTGAAGCAGCACTATGGTGTGGACATGAGTTGCCTAGAGAGTTTCGCCACACGCTGCCTCATGAGCCACTCGGAGATCGTGGTGCAGGGTCTGTCCGGCGAGGACGTGCTGGCCCGGCCACAGCGTTTTGCTCAGCTCGAGCTGGCCCGCGCCGGCCTGGAGCAGGAGCTGGAGGCCGGGGTGGGCGGGCGCTTCCGCTGCAGCTGTTATGGCTCGGCGCCCATGCATGGTTTTGCCATCTGGTTCCAGGTGACCTTCCCTGGAGGAGATTCGGAGAAACCCCTGGTGCTGTCCACCTCGCCTTTTCATCCGGCCACGCACTGGAAGCAGGCACTCCTCTACCTAAACGAGCCGGTACAAGTGGAACAAGACACGGACGTTTCAGGAGAGATCACGCTGCTGCCCTCCCGGGACAACCCTCGTAGCCTGCGCGTTCTGCTGCGCTACAAAGTGGGGGACCAGGAGGAAAAGACCAAAGACTTTGCCATGGAAGACTGAGCATTGCCTTTTCTCCCAGCCCCACCTCCTAAGGCAGCCTGGCCTGTTTGGGAGAGGCATAGGGAGGTCAGAGGAGAAAGGGAGATCCCATGTGCAAGTAGGGGACTATCTCTCTTTTCCCTCATGGTTCTTGGGGAGGGAGAGTGACTTCAGTCTTCCGTTTGAGGAGATTCTTCTGGCAATTTATAAAGCGATGTCCCCAACCATGGATACAGCGTGCTTATTGATAGGCTTTTAAGCCTTAAAAGCATGTGGAAACAAGCACTTGTATTTCCATTTTTTTTGT
The DNA here is from genome assembly GCF_964194105.1 of Spermophilus citellus. Taxonomy (NCBI): domain Eukaryota; kingdom Metazoa; phylum Chordata; class Mammalia; order Rodentia; family Sciuridae; genus Spermophilus; species Spermophilus citellus. Next base: position 43,811,879 of record NC_138191.1, on the reverse strand, counting down.
TTCACAGGGGGAAAAAAAAGACGGATAAAATGTCAGTTTATAATGGGTCCATGCACAAACCAAACACCTCACACTTAGATAAAGTCTGCAGCTGGGAAGAGGGTATAGGAATTAAGTTCCACTCCAGAAATTTCCACTATGACTTACCCTCTACAGAGCCTTATTTTCTTTGAATTACTCCCCCCCCCCCCCAATTCCTAGATACCTGTAGGCTATGGTACTTGCTCCTCAGTGTTTTCTAAATAAACCTCACTACTGGTAATTAAAGGGTGGAGAAGAGGAAGTAGTTTGAATAGCCCAGTTCTTACTACATCTATTGGGTGCTAAAGTTTATGAATACATGGAAATGGACTTTATATAAATTACATAGTATTCCTAAGAAATTCAAAATACAACATTTAGAGAAAAAAAAAGTCTGAAAAACTGCGAAGTAGCATGATTTTAAAATACTTATTACTCTTAAAACTGTACCAAGAAAATGTCTCATTATGTTCCATAATATTGGGGTAATTATGAAGCAGGCTGAGAGAAGGTTTCTGGACCTAAACCCAGGCCTTATTCATTACCATGTGTACATTATTTAAGCTCACTAAAATAAGGAAAATACATTCCCAGCTAAAGAAAAGTGTAGTCAATTTAAACATGTGAAGGGATTAAATGACTTGGCCTATTTACATCTAGTGAAAGTTCCTTTCTTTTCTTTTTTAATCTTTTTTTTTTTTTTTTTTTAGATCACCCAAATGTGAAAGTTGTGAATTTGGGAAAATGGCTTGTAATGAAGTGTGAGTCATGTCAAATTCATTCCACTGATGTTTCCCTCTTTATCTCTATGGCAAATAAAACATTTGCATCCCTATTATTTTTACAGATTAAGTAAGTTTTGTGTGTTGTTTATGAGTTATAATGCTTTTTGCCTTTTTAATATCAGTTCTTAAGTGTTACAAACCCTTCAGAACACAGCTTCAGGGCAATTCAAAGGACTAAAGGTATGGTTTTTGCATATTAGTAGCTTTTACGTGCTAATAGAAAAAGTGGAAATTGTGTTCTTAAGTACTCTAGCATTTTATTTGTAACTTGCATTTTCTGCTCTTTTATTCATTGCATATTAAAGTATTTAAGTCTAACTAATTTGTTAAAATTTGATATTGTTATACATGATCCATTTAATCTTCCATTTTGAAGGAAGGAAAACATACATGTACAAAGTCATCAATTTTACAAAATAATTAAACAACAAGCAGTACAGTTACAATGTCACCGTTTTAATACCATTATTCTAAAAATGCTACCTTGTAGGAAGCTAGGTTTGGTTTAAGTTAGAGGTAAGAGCTCCTTATTTTGGAGCCATCTATATACTTAAAATCAAATATTTACTTAGAGTTTTAATGTGTGGTTTGAGTAGATTTCTAGTGGTTTTGTTTGTTTAAACTTTTTATAACAATCTCTGTACTATGTGGCCAAAAGAAAGCATTCTTCAGAATTGCATATTTCACATACATTATAGATTTCTCATTAACCAATATAAGCACACAAAGAAAACTCCAGTTAAAACTTGGGAAACTATAGGTGTGAAGGTGGATATGTCATAATTAAAGTAAGTTTCAAAATTCATGTTACTCTTTCTCCAAAGAAAAATGAATTATAAAAACAGGCAATCAAGAAACAGCATAGTATAAAAGTTAAGAGGTTGGCCTAGGGAGCCAGACAGTCCATGCCTGCACCTAGGCCCCACCATAGTTTCCTTGGACAAATTACTTTAACCTCTCATTTTTCCCTTCAAAGCTCTGAGGCAAAAGGGAGATAACAATAGTACCTACTTCATAGAAATGTGAGAGTATAATGGTTAAATCAGGTAAACACATAATGCCTGATATGTAAAAAGTTCTCAGCACCCTCTCAATCTTGTGATTACATAAAATTCATGCAAATCTGGAGCTGTTAGATACATACAAATTTTGCTACAGAATAAATATTCAACATTTTGGTTTTTTTTACAGGTATCGTGTGATGGTATCATCATGGCTATACATGAAGAGCAATGTATGACCCTGGACACCAAATGATCCAAAGGAAAACCAAGACCTTTGGAGTGAGGATACTTCCTAAAGGATGCAAGTCTAATATATATCAGTATACAGGCATTGTTCTCTCTTGTGGACTGGTACTGATTGTTTGGGGCCATTAGGGCCCCAAGCAAGAACTCCTAGGCCCAAAGAAAAATATGGTAAAGTTATACTTGTTTCCCTCAAACAACTTACATTTATTTAACCCTATGAAATGTCCCAAATATTTTCATTATTTCATTGGACCAATGAATATTTTATTGATTATATGAAGTAATAGTCATTGTTATAACCATGTAGGATACAAACCAATAGAACAGATTCTGCCTTCAGATACATACCTTTATAAGATAAACTAAGTATAATAAACAACAGCCTAAGGACTGGGTTGGTCTTGGTGTTAGGAAGGACAGATAATTATCTTCCTTTCTCATACAGATTTACACAGATATTGAAGGATTTGTATAAGGTTGCATGTCTGATACTTAAGTCCTCCTAACCTCAAAAATTCACTTTTTCATTATATCAATCCTGCATGCTTCAGTCAAAAACATAAAAGTACATACCTCCTGAGTAGGTAACAACTATTTTTATCCTTTTATGACCAAGAAAGGGAAAACTCCTTAGCCCTTGGAAATCTCACTGGAGAGCTCTTAGGCCTTGAAAAACCACCCCCTTTAAGAATAGGGTCTCAAGGTTTGACAAATACTAAGCACTCATTAAACACTCCCAATCCCCATTCTGTAACAGCTAATCAAATGTGATACATATCCTGAGGCCCCCAGAAAACTGAATCCTCAACACTGTGAGGCCATTTGTCCTTGGTCCTTGGTACCAGAGAGAAAAGAACCAGATGAGTTTAAAAGTGATGCTGAAAATGGCCAAGAGTCAAGTAGGTAAAAATGTGAAAAGCATTTCAGCAAACAACTAACGTTTTGCTTATGGTCAGCCCTATTGTTATCTTCATACTTCACACTACCTAATGTGGCTGAGGGATTGGTCTTGGGGGCACTAATTAACAAAGATATCCCATTCTTACATGTGCATCTTTTGATGCATTGATTTATTCATTGATCCAATAAACCAGCAATATAAATTCTAAGATAAGTAAATTCTACTTGACTATAATATGGTAGGGAACTTAATTAACAACAACAATAATTAACATGCATTGTTGAGTCTGGAAAAGCTTCATTCAACTAAACCTTATCTCTGTTGAAGCAAGATTGGAAAGGCAGCAAAAATATAGCTTATACTCTCATATACATAATGAAATCCTCAGGAAAAAATCCTCTCTGACATTAATTTCAGAAACAAGTCTATATCCTCTGAATAACTGGTTTGTTTCATAAAGACATAGCATATTGGTTAGATGACCCTCCACAATGGCTGCTAGAAGGCTGAGCCAATTTTATGCCTCACTTGTCCTATTTTTTTTTTTTTAATCTTTGCATCTGGCTCCCTTCCACACTCTAATTTTTTCTCTGATTTTTCCTCTCACACTTGTAATACATCATATATGTTTTGTTGGTATTTATGTAACCTTTTTCTCTTCTAAATTTTTTTGCATTAAAATGTTTTCCTACTTGAAATACCTACAAGAGGCCTGAGGGTGAGGAGGTTAGAGAAAGGACCCGAGAACTCAGATATATGTCCCCGTAATTTCCTACAAAATGTGTTTGTCTCAGATTTTTTTCATTGGGTTGAACAGCTGATTTGATTCCCATACTTTTAGCCAACTTTACAGAATTCTACATTTAGTAGAATCAAAATTTCGGAGTATATGAAAACTCAGACATGTAGAGAACCTCGAATAAAATCGTGAATAAAGCTCTTTCAAAGCCTAGGACAAGTCTTGATTACATCTTAAACACACTAGTAAGAAGAATTATAGGTTCCTAAACCTTTTTCAAAAATGTGTCAAAATAGCTATGGTAACGATAAGGCGGTATATGGCATAATTAGACTATTTGTGAAAATATTGTACATATTTGCAGGAAAAGAAACGAAAATTTTGGACCTGATTAAATATTAAGAGGATTTTAATAAAAAATCAGGACATGAGCAGTAGCAGTGAAATTGTGCTCCTTTGGTATCTTTGATAATTAAATTCATCGTTGTTGATAATAGAAGTAGTAGGGGAAGACTGGTGAAGATTTCAGTTGATTGAGTAGCTTTAAACACAGCAGACATGTACAATACAGGGAACTGTGGTGGGGTGCTGATATCTTTTCAGTATGCTCCTTCAAGTACAAAAAAAGGAAGAAAATAGAGAAGGAAAGGCAGTCAGAAGGAAATGATCTCTGTACTTTTTAAAATCTTTGCAGGCACTCCACTAATGAAGTGAGATATGTGTTTGTGAAAAACTCACATTCTGCAAAATTGTTGGCTAAAAATAACAAAGTGATGGGAAACATAAGATGGGTCATCCACCAAAACCTATAAAGCTTTGTAACTAAGAGTACTAATACAGTACTATTTATAATAAAAGTAGTAGTAGTTAATTCCTAATAAATTCTAAAGTAAATATAAGTAAGGATAGCTCAATAGAAGGAAATAAGAAAGAACTTCACAAACAAAACCCGCAAAGATGGGGAAAAGGCTCAATAAATATTTCTAAGATAAAGAGAATATGGTCAGAGCCAGCAGGAAGAACCTAGTGCATGATACATTCCTCTTAGCTCACTGTATTGAACTACACCTTTGTGCTTTGTGTTCAGCAGCAGTTACCAGGGGGTGCTAAGTAATAATGATGACACTGATGGCATATAAATCAGCTGACTTCCACTTACACTGGCATTATTTCCCTACATACCAGTTGAATTCAAATTCATTTGATTTACAGAAGCATTCATTGAAGCAGAACACTTTGTCTTTTGTTCAATTTTCAAAAATTAATTTAAAATTCCATTGGGTTTATAGATCTTTCAGTGCAAATTTTGAAGGGAAGTAGAATGGAGAGTCACATGTGGCTATAACTATACTTAAGTATAAATTTATATACTTTATAGTTTTAGTCACAAGGAACATATATAGAAAGTTTGAGGAATGAAAATACTGACCTGTGTAGAGTGGAAGGAAAATGGTTGAATACAGCTACTTGAGTTTAGGTGTTAGTTGGATAGATGGGAATGGGGACAATAGCTGTTTTTCCAAAGTCACTGGACAGCATAAAAACCTCTTGGAGACATAGAAACCTATAGTGAAATAAGCAAATAAATGATTTGGATCCTGATTTGTATATTCTACTCATCACAATTTCCTTAGAGTAAGTTTTTATTTTTTCCCTGAAATTGTGGGCTTATAACAAAAGTAAGTATTGTGATTGATGGCAAACTACTGCTTATTTTTTGTCTTTTGGTTTTTGTTGTTGTTGTTGTTGTTGTTGTACTAGGGATTGAACCCAGGGCCACTCGACCACTACACTATGTCCCCAGAATTTTTTTTTTTTTTTTTTTTTTGAGACAGGATCTCATAAGTTGCTGACGTTGGCCTCAAAACACACATTCTCCTGCCTCAGCCTCCCCAGGAGAGATTATAGGCACATACCACTGAGCCTGGCAACTGCTGCTTATTTTGATGTTTGACTTTTTCTTTTCAGCTTAATTCCTAAAAATTCCTAAACCTATTTGATGATTTGTGTATTTAAGAACTATTTAATCCTCTCAAATTAGGGAACAAAATCTTCCAACACATATTATTTCAAGCTATACATAATTTGGTAATGGGTGGTGTGTAGTGATGTGACTACTAGACTGTTAGATCTTTTTAAATAAATACTTGCAGCTTTGCTCTTTTTAACACTATTATATATTACTTATTTTATATGTTAAGATAATCATATATTATTGTATTTAAATCATTATAAGAATAAAGTAAGGAATTTTGACCTTATATATGATGATGGGAAAAGATTGAGATCCACAAGTGGTTAACATTTTTATTTTATGCTTTCATTAGTATCAAGACTTTTTACCAGGACTTTTTATAAAAGTATCAAACTGCTTATTTGTCTTTTAATTTTTGTCATAGGGGTTTGAACCCAGGGCCTCATGCATGCCAGGCAAGCAGGCTACCACTGAGCCACATCCTCAGACCCCACACTGCTTATTTTATTGTGTACTTTTCATTCTATAATATTTATCATTTGGGGGAACTATAAAAATAGGAAACATTTAAATGGTTAGGAATGTACAGTAAGAGAATTGTAAAAAAGAGGATTTAGGAAATCCAAAGATTAAATATGCAGTCCTTGAATAATTGAGAATTTTTTCTAGTCAGAATAATTAGAGGAAAACAAGGAGAGAATGACGGCAATTACAACAAACAGATTTTAATACAAAATGAAATTAGAAACCACCAGGAAATGTGCTGTTTATAATAAATAGTATTAAATACCAGCCAGCTTTGCTTGAAACCTCAAGAGGTTTATAGAGCCCAGGCATTATTATAAGATGGAAACACATATAAATTAATTTTGTAATATTGGGTCCAAGAAAAATATTATGCCAAAGCTTCAGAATGGTAAATAAGTTCTTATGCAGGTAGGAGGTAGAATAGTTGAGTTACTCTGTACAATCAACATAAAACAAGATCAATAAATGATGTGGTCATTGCAGCACCCCATGAGTAGTGATGTTAAGACATTAAAATGATGTATTATTCAGTGGTAAAATATGTTATATGGTTGTTAATAGGCTATAGTTTTTCATTTTTGATCTGTTATGTCTGATTTATTTTATACCAGATGATAATGCATTCTTAGAAATATATTATGAAAATATCATATGCTGAAACTTTATACCAAATGATATTCCATTGCACCCATTACTACTTAGTATGTGAAATGTTTTTTTTATGCAAAATGTTATATTGCATCAAACCATGCAGTTTCATTAAAATCAATGACATTAACATTGTTTACTTCACATGAGTTATACATAATAAAATAATATCCCATAAAGAATGACTTTCATCCAAAAGAAGATTCCATATTTGTTACAAACGTTCATCTAAGCAAATACCTCCCTTGTCAGACAGAATAAGCAATCATGATACTCAAGCATCTTTGTTAATTTTTAAATCATATTGAGTAGCTAATATATACTTTAGATACATTATTTTATTTACCAAAATAGTTCTGTGAAGTAGTTCAATTATCAATCCTATCTTATAGATGAGAAAACAAAGGCATGAAGGAGTTTGGCAAATTGTCCCGGGCTACACAGTAAGTGGCAGAGCCTGGGACTCACCCCTCAAAATCTGGACACCTCATCTTTTCTACTGTATGTCCTATATGTGACAGTTGGGCTCTCAGAGTTAAAGTGACATTTATAGGCACTAAAAATATATTGGAACTTGTCTTAGGTTAGGTACCCCAGGAATGGATTCTTCAGCAAACCAGCTTGCATTCACGTGCTGACACACACATGCACATACTTATACTTTTTTTTAGAAGAGTTTGAAACAGACCCAGAAGACATCAATTGGCAAATGTAATGCAATTCTTGAAAAATACAGTGATGTCATCCCAATAAATGTCATGCAATTCCCTAGCTTTTCTTTGCTCATGCTGCCACCCCCTGCTTATCTAGAATGCCCATCTTCTCTCCTTCCCTTCCTATTTCCTATTCAAGAGTCTGCTTAAGTACTACCTCTTGTCTTAAGCTTTCCTCATCTCTCTGTTCAAAGGAGTCCTTTCATAATCTCATACTGTGCTTCATGCACTTTAAGCTTTTGGACCTTGCCTCTATCTACTTTCATTTAGTTTTATTATTCTTTCAGGAAAAGACACATTTCTTATACATCTTAGCATCTCCCATTTTACCTAGCACGTAGTACCTGATGGTTTTTATTCTGTTAACATATTCTGTGTTTCTTTGTGTTCCTCAGAAAAGAAGAGAGTATCTTATGACTTCAGTTAGATTTCCTGGCTGAATGAGTCAGTTTTCTGTCACTGTAACAAATACCTAAAATAATCAGCTTATAAAGACAAAAGGTTTATTTTGGTTCACAGTGGAGGTTTCCATCCATGGTCAATTGTTCCTTTTGCTTTGGAGGAGGTGGCACATCATGATGGGAATGTGTGGTCCCCAATAAACATCACCCTGGGGAGCAAGTTTTTACCATATGGACTTTTTTGGGAGGCATTTAAAATCCAAACTATAGCACTGGCTTAACTGAATTTGCTAAAGGTATTAGGAGAACATGGTGACCATATATTAATAAATTCTATTACTAAAAGGAAATCAATTATTTTATCCCAATCTGAAGGTAGTATATTTTTAATTGAACGATAGCTTTAAGGCTGAGTTCGGCCTGGAAAAATAATAAAATATCTAGCTATAAAACAAAATTGAACTTGTTATTGTTCCTCAAAAAAAAAAAAAAAAAAAAAAAAAAAACCTTAACCAATTTACGGCAAGTTTTATTGGGAAGAACTTCATCCAAAACTTCAATGCATATGCCAAGTTTTGGTATAGTGTGTTAAATTGCTTCAGCATAAGGTCTGTGGTTCATCATATCTAATCTATACATAGGAAATGTGACATTATTATAAAGTGTAATTATTTTCAGAAACTTTAAAATAAAGTGTTTTTAATTAAACATTTGTCTCACAATATATTACCTAAAAGACACTTTATCTCAGAAAAATTAGGCAATATTTTAAGTAGATCTTGACAAAAATGCATTAAATCTATTTTTTAAAAATGTTTTATTACTTGCAAGTTTCAGCCTGATGTAATTTTAAAATAGCCAAGTTATAAACCCCTGAAAATTGGAGTTTATAATGGAAATACTGACAGACCCTTAACTTTTAGAAGAACGAAAGTGCTGTTGTAATAACATTTGCTGGTGCTGCCTCAGTCAGTGTAGCAACATGACTAGGGTGCTAGATGTGGTATTTCAAATATAAAACTGGTTGAATGCTTGCTGAAATATTTTACTATCTTTCTAAATTTACAGAAAACTCATTTCTTGTTTTGGAAACTTTTTCTCTCGAGTTATTGCAATGAAAAAGTATGCATGCCCTTTCTTTCTCTTTCTGTAATATTTATCTCAATAGTTTTATTCTCCCCATAATTGCTTTTACCACCAAGTTTTCCTGACTCAATATAGGGCCCCTCCATCACCTCCTCATTCAAGCTAGAAAAAACAGATCTCAGACTCAACTCTTCACATTACTTCTTCCTCCACATTTGAGCCATTGCAAATACTAACAGTCTTACTGCCAAAATATATTTTGAAATCATTTGTGTCCCTTCATCATAGTGGCTTCACCTTAGTCTGTGCTACCACAAACTCTGGCCAAGGCAACCAACAAATCACCTGGATTATTTACTATCTTTCCAATGAACCCAGGCTTTAAACTGTGATCTGTGAGATCTTATGCTTACTGGCCTCATCCTCATTTCCCCTCCCCATAAGCCACATCTGCTTTTATGCTCTGCCTCGGACACAGAAGCCACACTGGCCTTCTAGAAGTGCCTAGAATATGCTCCTTAAAGCTTCCACATATGTTCTTTACTAAGAACACTCCAGCCATGAATGTGTCTTCCTTTTTCTTTAAGCCTAAATGTCATTTCTGCAGAGACACGCCTTGTCCACTCAAATGTACACACTCCTCCATGACTATGCCTTATCAGATTACCCCATTTAATTCATATCATTTTATTTGTGCTTTCTTTCCTACAAAAGTTTAAGCTTCCCAAGGAGAAAAACCATGTTTTTCCTCACAATGTACTTCTGTTGTTTAACTGTTGTTCAATGAATATTGGCTGACGATAAGGATGACTGCATGACACAATGGGTACTAATACCTAATATCTGTTGAGCATTTTCTATGTTCTAGAAACCACTGCATATGACTTGTAGTCCAAATTTCTTCATATTTACAATAACCTGATGAAATACATACTATTATTAATACTATTATTAACTTCGGTTTACTGAGGCACAGAGGGTGGGTAATTTGTTAGGATAAGAAGTTTATTCAGCTCACACTTCTGGAGGTCAAAGAGCATGGTGCCACAATCTGCTCAGCTCTGTTGAGGGCCTCCTGGTTACCTCACAGCATCAGATGGCATTGTGGTGTGAGTGTATATAAAAGGGAGAGATCACATGGGGAGAGAGGAAGCAAGAGGCTGAGGAGGGATCAGTCTTTTTTTTTTTTTTTTTAAAGAGAGAGTGAGAGGAGAGAGAGAGAGAGAGAGAGAGAGAGAATTTTTAATATTTATTTTTTAGTTCTCGGCGGACACAACATCTTTGTTGGTATGTGGTGCTGAGGATCAAACCCGGGTCACACACATGCCAGGTGAGCGCGCTACCGCTTGAGCCACATCCCCAGCCCCAGGGATCAGTCTTTTACAACAACCAGGTCTCATGAAAATTAACCCTTTTTTTTTTTTGTTGTTGTTGTTTTTATACCTTTATTCTATTTATTTATTTTTATGTGGTGCTGAGGATTGAACCCAGGGCATCACATATGCTAGGCAAGTGCTCTACTGCTGAGCTATAGCCTCAGCCCCAAATTAACACTTTTTGTCAGCCCAGCATTAATCCCTTCCAAGAGCCATGCTCCTGAGATCTGACTTCATTCCAATAGGCCCAACCTCCCAATGGTAACACTGCCTCAATACTGCCACACTGGCACCCAAGCTCTCAGCACGTAAAACTTGGAATATATACTTAAACCATATCCAGTCGATAGCACCAATATCTAATTATATTTTTTCTTTAAATATTTATTTAGTATCTGCTAGTTCTAGGACAAAATATGATAAATAAATTATATTAACCCCTTTGCCTCTGTGGAGCTTATATTCTTATAGGTAAATTACACACCAAGGTAGGTAGAAAGGACGGACAAAAATTAGATAAAAAGAAAGGAATGGAAAATAGAGAAAAGAGGATAAATACATCTTATAATAAGTGCATTGAGTGGAAGTACAGAGATGAGGAATCTTATAATTAGAAGAGGCAATTTTAGATCTGGTGGTCTGAAAAGTCTTCTTGCCAGAGGCAACATTTGAGCTGAAATTGTGAAAAAAAAAATCCAAATATTCAAGGATCTACTGGAAGAGCATTTCATGCAAATGGAACATCAAGAGCAAGACACAAACTGGCATTTTCCGGGAACTAACTAAAGGCTGACAAAGAGAATAGTGGAAGGCAATAGGCTTGGAAAAATGAACAAATTATACAAAGCTGGCAAGCAATGGATGGCATTTGTATTTCATTTTAGAGCAAAAGGAAACCATGAAAAAATTTCAATGTAGTAGTGCAATAATATGATTTACGTTTTTCCCCTAAAAAGCAACCTATACTTAATGTGAATAATGGATTAGAAATGGGTAACAATAGAAGAAAGGAGACCAACTAAGAAGCTGGGGTGTGGATAATAGTTAAACTCATAGAAGCAGAGACCTGAATAATGGTTACTAGGCAGAGGGGAGGTGGAATTGGGGAGTGTTGATCAAAGGGTACATAGCTTCATTTTTGCAAGATGAATAAACCCCAGAGATTTACTATAAAACATAGTGTATGTAGTTAACATTAATTGTGTACCTAATATTTTGTTAAGAGGTCATATCATATTCTTGTCAAAAAAGGAGGGAAGAAATTTCAAGAGGCAATTATTAAGCTTAAGGCATTATGTGTAGTGATATGTTCAAAGGTCTATCTCATCTTCAAATGCATTAAGATGTATTCATTATATATGTACAGCTATTTTGTAAGTCAATCATATCTCAGTTTTAAGAAGAAATCATCAAACAGATTGAAACAAACAAAATAACATAAAATCCATGAAGCTTATTATAAAAATTTTGAAACATACACACAGACTGATCATTATTAAAAGTTGCTAGGGCACAGCCTCATTTTTCTTAAATTGATAAAGGAGAGAAAAATAGCATTTTTTTTGCCTTTTCTTTAAAAGATGCATTTCAAGGTAACCAATCATTGGTGAGGGAAATTCTTATTTATAGAATTCTAGCAAATAAACTGTAGGAGACAATTAGAATATCACCATACAATCCATGATGGGTCTGTACAATGATCATCAGTAGCTGTTAAAACAGAAAAGGAGAGGTTAGTGGAAGATTTCATAATGAAGGAATCATGCTGGTATACGCAGAACCTGTCAATTGAACTAAGTGAACAGTGGGAAAATACAGTTGCAACAGAAAGTATACATAACATAGCCCACATGTTGAAATCAAGTCTGATTAATCCTCTAAATTATGGGAAGTAGAGGTAATGGAATAATAACTTAAACATCACCAAGAGAAGCAATCAACCACATCCACAATGTGAGACTTTCACAGAAAAACAATGTCTCAATTTCTCCAACAAATCAACAGCATACAAAAGTTGATAGTGATGAGAGGGGATTGTTTTAGAATAAAATAATCTTTAGAAATATAACAATGGAATATAATATGAGGACCTACTTGGGTGAGATTCAAATAAAACTCATATTTAAGGCAATCAAGGAAATCTAAATATAGAGAATATAAAAATACTAAATTATTAATTTTCAGCTATAAATATGATGATTGGGTTAATGACACATTATATGGGTTTTTCTTTAAACTACTCAGGAGAGAAAAGGAGTATAGGAGAAGAAAGAAGATCAAGATAATACTGATAACTATGAGAGCTGCATTATGCATGTGTGGGGTCCATTGTGTACTCTTTTCTAAATCTTGTATATAATTAAATTATCCATTAGGAAATTATTTTCAAAAGGCTATTTAAGCTGGGTGATGTGGCATATACCTTAATCTCATTAGCTGGGGAGGCTGAGGCAGGAAGATTACAAATTCAAAACCCAGCCTCAGCAATTTAGCAAGGCCCTAAGCAACTAAGCATGAACCTGTCTCTAAATAAAATATTTTAAAAAGAGCTGGCGATATGACTCAGTGATTAAGTTCCCCTTGGTTTGCTCCCCAGTACCACCTTCCCCACAAAGAAAAGGCTATTTAAGTCCTCTAGGAAAGAAAGATTAATGATTTAGACAAAGGTGGAAAGGAAGAGAAATATAAGAATTTTGGTTATATTTAAAATTTGTAGGAATTGTTAAAGAGTTGGAGGAGATAGTGAAAGAAACAAAAAGGAGATTGCTTGGTTTCTTATTTGAGCAACTGATTAGGTAAGGAGGCATTTTCTGAATTAGTTCAGACTTCAGAGAAAAGGTTGGAGAATGGATTAAATATCTAGTTTCAGGCATTAAGGCCTGCATTTATTTTCTATAGGTACAGGAAAAAATGCCATATATTTAATAGCTGAAAACAACAGAAATGCGTCATCCTGCAGTTCTGAAGGTTAGAAGTACAGTCTGTCTCACTAGGTAAGGTCAAAGTGTCAGCTGGGCTGTTCCTTCTGAGGCTTTAAGGGGGAATGCGGAGGCTGTCCTCTTTCCTCCGCTGGTATCTTTAAGGCACATCCTCTTTTCTCTCTACTTCCATAGTCATGTCACTTTCTCTGATTTTGACTGTCTTGCCTTCCTTTTAAAAGAATTTTTGTGATTACATTGGGCCTTCCTGGTTAATCCAGGTTAATCTCTCCCATCTCAAGATCCTTAACTTAATCTCACCTGCACTGTCTCTTCTGTCATGTTAGGTAACACATTCACAAATTCTGAGGATTAGGACATAGACATCTTTTGGGGGAGGCATTACTTGCTCTGTCTCGAGGCCTAATGTTGGAAACATGTATTTGATGTCCTCAAGAAGATCAAGTGGATAGTTGAATGGTGAGGCTAGACGTCAGAGGAAAGAACCAGGAAGCTACCTCTAGGAGTCACCAGCAGACAGATATGGTATAAAACAAATAATGGTTTACCATGAGGAATTCCAAGCTTGGAGGGTGTTTATCCCAGGTAACTTGAGAGCAAAGGGAAAGCCAAGAGGGCAGCCCGTTCATATAGAGCGTAGAATACTCTTAAATGTGACTGAGGTTAAACAAGAGAAGAAGTATCCATTGTATGTAGCATCATAAAGTAATTTTAGCAAGAATAGTTCCAACCTAATTGAAGTGGGCTAAAGTAATGTTTGGAATAACTACACTTGAAGACAAGCAAAAGATTTGGGTCAAGGAAAACGTGCCTTTCATTTCTCAAGAGAGGAGATGAGAGAATATGCTTGTTTGTTGATAAAAATGACCTATTTAAAGGAAAGATTGATAAGAAAAGAGTAAAAAATGGGTGATGGAAGGAAGTCCTTGACAAGAGAAGAAAGAAGTTCTACAGTGCAAAAGGAAGTCTTCTGTAGGAATTCAATAGTTCCCTGAAAGAAAGGAAGAAAAGGAGGCCAGGCATGGTGGCGCATGCCTGTAATACCAACTGCTCAGAGGCTGAGGCAGGAGGATCATGAGTTCAAAGCCAGCCTCAACACCTTAGTAAGGCTCTAAGCAACTTAGTGAGACCCTGTCTCAAAACAAAAAATAAAAAATCCCTGGTATCGAAAGTTTGTGAAGATATTAGAAGGGGTGTCCCCTTTGACAGCTCTATTTTCTTAGTGATGAGAGTTGAGGATTGGAGTTCGGGAGTCCCTTGATAAGGGAAGGTTTGAGGACGAACTGTTCTACTGAAAGAGATATTATCTGATCTCTTTCAAAGGCCTATCTCACACCCACAAACACACACACACACAGGATGAGTTGGAGGGGTAGAAGGAAAAAGCCTTCCACTTCTGATGAAATACATTTGGAAGGTCAATTTCATAATCCAATATTTATAAACAAATTATTTGGGGGCCATGATTGAATATGGCCAGCTATAATGAGCTAATTCACTAGAAAAGAATGCTTCCTACCTGGTGATGCAACAGGCGTTTTGTTGACTCCTTAAAATTCACCATACAGAAAGGATTTAAATATTCACCTTTTAATGAATTGTTAAGTAGACTTAAAAGTTAGTGAAATGATAAGACTCTCTGTAGCCTTAGATTGAGCACTTGGCCCTAAGCATTGCAACCAGTTAGTACCCCAGAGCCCATGAAAACAGTTGCTCTGCTTCAATTAAAATAGAGCAGTCATTTCAGTAGTCTTGCTTCCCAGCCAGGACAATATGTTGCCCATCCTCCTCATGAGCAGATGTCATCCCCACTTCTGAAAGCTCAAGACAGATATCAGAAAGGCAAAAATATACCATTTCCAGGTTAAAGTTCTCCATCCCAGTCATGAGAATTAGGACTTAGTGTTGTATGTGCCAGCAAGAAAGAATTAGTGTAGTTAAATTCTATTTCAAGGAGGGTAAACCTTTGGGACTATCTTTCAATGCTAGAACCCAAAGAACAGAACTGCGGTTTATCCTGGAAGGGATATCATGTGTCTCAATATATTCCTATTTAAAGAAGAGAGGTGTAAAATAGTTATTGTAGAAAAAGAAAATGAGTTTACTGAGAAAGTGCAATACAACTGATTGTTAAAATACAAACAATTAGGTTGCTGTTTTTCAAGAAATATTTTGATTACTTTCATTAGATTCACAGAAAGAATCTGAGTTCCTGATTTAATCCAGGAAATAACTTGATCCAATAGTATTAGTAAACTATCCCCTAAGGCATAGAGAGGATTATTCTAGAAGTGATTAATATCATCAATGACAGGTTGATTTTTAGTAATTTTATTTTAATTGGATAACACCTGATTGTATCTCTAAATTCTCAATGTTCTCTACTGTGGTTGCCTGTGCACCACGAAAAACAACATTAATATTTTGCTTCTGAATAATGCAAAACTCTTACAGATTTTTAAAAAATTTATTCTTACAATCTTTCTATTAGAAGTAGCAAAGTTTATTATTTCCATTTTTCTGAAAAAGAAATTAAAGCATAGACATTAAAAATACTATATCCAAGTCTATTGGGTTCCTTTGACTTACAGTTTAATTCTTATGCTACAATTTTTAAATTTAATTTTTGTGCTTCAAAATTTGTATTGTAAATATGAAACATATATGAGATCATCAAAATGAAGTTCCATTTCTACCAACTTCTCCTCCTGAATTCACTTCCTATAAGACATAATTCAATTCAAACATCACAGATTTAAAACTGTATTATGTGTAAGGCACTTGGAAATTTGTAAAAAGGCAAAAATATCAACTAATGTCCCTTCAAAATTGATGTAGGTCCAACATGTTAGTTTCATTCAGATCACTGTTTTTATTAAATTAAATAACCAGAAAGGTGAAGCTAGTGACACTGAAGAGGAAAGATGGCAATCCAAAGGGAACAGCTCAGGGAGTCAGTCTCCTGATCATTCTAACAATTCCAAGCATTCTGTAGAATCCAGGAAAGGTCTAAAACTGAGCCCAGAAGCAAATGTAACCAAGAGGAAAATAATACAGCATCAAAGCACAGGTTTTGTGTGTTAAGGCTGCCCAGGTATTCTGAGTTTACATGTTATTGAACTAATAGTTCTTAATGGAAATTTTGTTATTATTTTAAATCTTTACTACATGCAAAGCATAACAGCAAGTGCTTAGGGCTAAAATTAAAATTATGAACAAAATACACCAGGTTCTTCCTTCTTTAAAAAGGGATCAATGGGGGCTCATTTCGGGTCCTTCATAAAGTCTGTGTTCAAATGACACTACATCAAAGAGGTCATCTCAGATCACACTATTAGGAGTTCCTCAGCTCATTGCCTCAGAGTACATTGTACATAATAGCTTTGTTTATTATTTGCCCCCACAACAGAACATGAACATCAAGACAGTGGAACTTTATTCAGTTTACCAATAATAGCAACACATGGCAACCTCTCAATAAATGTGTTGAATATGATTGCATGAGTAAAAAAAGAATTAAGCATTTTATCATTTATGGGATATTATAATCAACTTTGGAAGAAAACTTTATTATGATTTACTTTTGCTTGTCTAATTTTCTTAAGACAAATCCTTAGAAGTGTAACTATTAGGTGGGTGTATTTTTAATGATGCTTAATGGAATGCCAAGTTTTTGATTCCGAAAAAGAAATTCAAGGACTGGGTTTTGTAGTTCAGTGGTAGAGCACTTGCCTAGCACGTCTTAGGCACTGGGTTGATTTGATCCTTAGCACCACATAAAAATAAATAAATAAAATAAGGGTATTGTGTCTGTTTACAACTAACACACACAAACAAATTATATATAAATACATTTATATAAAGAAATTTAAATTTATATACTTCAGTGTAGGATAATTTCTTTTTCTTATAATTTCCCACAGAAGGGCATTATAAATCTTAATAAGTTGTACCAATCTTATGGATGAAAAAATAGTTGCAGTGGTTTTATTTTGAATTTATTGAGTACTAGGTGGTTTACAGTTAAAAGTTTTTCATACTACTCTTATTACTTGTTCTTCTATGAATCATCTGTACAATTTGACTCATCCCATTTTTTGACTTTCACTCTTTGAGATACTTTTTCATTGATTTCATAGAGCTTTGTATTTATTAGAAATATTAACTGTTTGCCACATCTGTTGAGAAATATTTTAACCACTTCATTATATTTGTCATTCATCCTTCTTTACTATGGGGTTTGGCAGTAAAACTTTAAACTTTTATATCAGCAAAATTATCAAAATTGTCCTCAATGATTTATATCTGTGACCTGTGGGGAATTAAAAATTGCCAAAAGTCCTTTGTAGTTTCTCTCACCAAGAGGTAGAGTTTACTTTCCCTGCCCTTGAAATTGGCAGATATTATGACTTGATGTGACTAATAGAATAAATCAGAAATGACTATGTACACTTTTTTTTAAACTATGTGCACTTTTGAGCAAGACCTCAAAATCATTGCAGCTTCTGCTTTTCCCTCTGAAACCTTGAGATCACTATACCCAGCCCACCCACCTTGGAGATGAATGCATTAGTCAGCTTTTTCACTACTGTGACTAATGGCCAGAGAAGAACAACTATACAGAAGGAAGAGTTTATTTAGAGGGTCATGGTTTCAGAGATTTTAGTCCATAGAAGATCAACGCCATTCCTTGGGGGCCAGAGGTGAGGCAGAAGAAGAGTGTAGAAGAGTGTGCTGGAGGAAAGCAGCTCACCTCATACTCAGGAATCAGAGAGAGGTTTCCATTCACCAGATAAAAATATATAGCCCAAAACACGCCCCCATGCTCCACCTTCTCCAGCCACCGCCACCTGCGGTCAGTTACCTATCAATTAATCCCATCAGGTGATTGATTCACTGATTGGGTTAAGGCTCTTGCAAACAATCATTTCTCTGAGACTTCTTGCATTGTTTTACACGTGAGCTTTTGGGGGACACCGCATCCAAATCACAATGATTAAAGACTAGACATTTTTCAAGCTGCGCTTAGCCACCTTTTGACCTGCAATCCGATTACAGCCACGTGAGTAAATTGAGTCAAAAATGCAAAAGAACTGCCCAATCAATCCAGTCATTAGAAATAATACATGATTGTTTAAATCCACTGAGAGTGGTTTGTCATGCAGAAGAGATAATTGGTACAATGGCTTTGGTATATGCTCAGATAATTCATTCCCAATTTACCATTAGAGAACTATAGACCTACATTTTTTTTAGTACATTTGTGGTTTTTCTCATTTGTATCTTCAAGTGGAGATAACTTTTGTTATGAAGTAGAATTCCAACATGATTTTATCTTCCAAATAGTTATGTAATATTCCCATACCAAATATGGAATACCTTATATTTATTTCATCCATCTTAATGTCACCCAAATTCCCCAAATTTGGATCGATTTGATGATAACTCATAAAACGTTTTACCGATTTATTTATTTATTTATTTCTGGTCCAGCAGCATACTTACAATAAATGTAGCTTTAGAATATATTTTAACAAACCTGGTACTTGTTAGATAGTATGGCTAATTTGGAGACCTTTTGTTCCTTCTCAGTCTACTATTGAGTGTTCTACTATTCAGTGTTCAAATCAGTGTCCTGTTTGCTTCTTTCTGCTCAATGATAAGTCAACTTACAAACATTTTCTTTTTAAATTCAAAAAGTCTTAAATTCAAATAGGTAAGAACCAGAATATTTTACTTAAATATGGAATTTTTATTTCTCTTAGAAACCTGGATTATCTGGCAATACTGGCCTAGAATTCCTCATGCCAGCAGTCAGGTGGAGCTGAACAGCAGGCATTGCTAACTCCAGGCCAGACCCCTTTTATAAGCTATGGACCATATTTCCAACAGTTAGCTGACATTTCCTTGCCCATAGAAATTGCTTTTTTGGTGTCTGCTGTTGCAAAGAAAAAGTCTGAGGATGGCCTATTTTTTTTTCACTTTTTTTTTTTTTTTGGCCAGTAACCTGCTTATTTTCCATGAATGTTTGGAAAAATGTTTCTTTGCAGAGCAGATATATTGAGCTAAATCCCCTGACATACAAGTCATAATGAAGAGATTTATTTATCCTTCTCTAATTTGGTCCCCATTTCTCAACCTTTTTCCAAAATGGGAAATGTTATTGAGGATTTTTCAGACCTATTTCACTTGTTCCCTAAAATAATGAATTACTCCCTTTATAAAAAATGTTCTATGTAAATTATAGTGTTTTCTTTTAATTTTGTTCAGTATGTGCTATTCCTAAAAGATATTCCATAAAGTTTGTGGTATATGTTTGAAACTGGTCCCTAGTTTCACATTTATTGACTAATTTGTTTATTGTGGTAGATTTATTGATGGTAGCTAAGTTATAAGCATTCTTTTATTGCTAAATCTTTGCTGGAAATGCTCTCACCTAATGTTTGATATGCATGTCTTATTTTATGTATGGTTCATTACATATCTCAATGTAGCTTTGTGATAGCTGGGCTTTCTGTTATCATTCAAAGATAAGATGCATACCACCTGTTGGCGTTCAGTGAAATTGATTATATATATTTGCAAACAGTGTTTTGATGGAGTTGCTACAAGAATACTTGTGTGGTATTCATTGTTATTAAGCTTAGGGATATTTTCTCTTTCCTTCTCCCTTGACCTAAATCAACAAATAGGGCACTTTTAATCTTAATCTCTTAACATTCCAAGAAACCACTCTTAAAAATTATCCTTCAAATAGGTAGGCAGGGTGACTTTCCTAAGATAATTATAGGGTAATTTTACAATGTGATCATATTTATAAAAGTATGTTGTGTGGCATATCTGGATTATTGGAAAAGAAGAATCCATCCTTTGGTGAACCATCTGTTTGTTTACTGTTGATGTGAACTGACTGGAACCATAGCTATTTTAAACCAGCATTAACACAACATATTACAGGAAGTGCATATGCTGGTAAACAAAACTGGCCAGTAAGACATATTGATGAATAGTTATTGACAGCTTTTATTCAGGCATGCATTTTCAGAGACTAGCTCATATCTTTGCAACAGGCATTCTTATCATAAGGCCGCATAAATCTTAGTATACATACAGCACAAGCACAGGAAAAAAAAACGAATATACCAGTGTTGTTCACTGCTCACAGGTAACATCTGGAAAAATAAATATATAATTTTTTATGAACATATATAAAGGGGGATACATACTTCTGTGAAAAGCTTTTGCTTAAAGTTCTATAATGATATTTGAAATATCATTATATGATATTTTGAAATGCTTACTTTATATAACTGGTTTCTTTTTTTCCAAAGTAATACAAAAAATAACTTTTTTTCCTTCTAGAAATATTTAATTATTACGTACTCTGCCTTCATAATTTTTTGATCATTTTCAATTAAAGACATGAGTAACTTAAAAATAACAGAATATTTACTAACCACATAACATTTTTCTCTTAGCAGCAATGCCTTGAAATGTCCTCAACTGTTACTTAGGAGGCTGAGGAGGAAGACCGAAAGTCTCAAGGCCAGCTAGGTAATTTAGTGAGACCCTGTCTCACATCTTAAAAAAAAAAAGAGCTGAGGATATAGTTAAGCAGTAAAGTGCACTGGGTTCAAATTCTAATACCACACACACACACACACACACACACACACACACACACACACACTCACACACTTACACACTCTCTCTCTCAAATAGTCCTAAATTGTCCTACAGTGATGAAGAAGAGAGATGTAGTTTGCTTCCAACTCCTCCTGGAGGTATCTGCCATTAGGAGAAAAAGGACAGATGGAGGGAGAGAAAAGGGGGGAAGGAAGGAAGCAGGGAAGAGATGGGAAATAAAAGGGAACAAAAAAAGAAAAAGAAATAAATGGAATTTTAAAATGGAAAAAAAAGAAACATTACATATCCCAGGTCAAAGAATTTTGCTCTTTTCACATTGCATTGGGGGATTTTTCTTTTAAATATATTTTTAGTTGTCAATGGATCTTTATTTTTTTAATTTATTGATATGTGGTGCTGAGAATCGAACCCAGTGCCTTACACATGCTAGGCAAGTGCTCTATCACTGAATCACCACCCCAGCCCTGTTGGGGAATCTTATACAATCCTAAGACATCAATCACTGTTGCTACTCTGATCACCCAGATTCCCATTTCCAGCCTTTTAAGAACTATGAAGAGTCTGAGAATTTACCATGCTTGCAAGCTAACAATTAGAATGTCAGTTTTGTGGATATTGTCAGAAGAAACAAGGCACTTGGTTCAGAGGTGAAGAACTGTATTCCTCATAGTACAGCAAATGAATAGCTTCACGTTCACGCCAGTCCATGTTCATAACATTCTTGTACATCATAGAGTAGCACCTCTGCTTTCTACCCACTCACCTCTGATTCAGTTTTTACAGCTAAAATTATCTCCAAACATTGCCAAATGTCCCAGAGAGGTTGTATGAGAGATGAATTGCACCCAGTTTGAGAATTACTGTTTTAGAGCCACCGTCTGGCACTTTTCGACTTTCTTAAGTCTTTAAGCAGAGTGAAGTTTCTATACAAAGTCCTCTGATATTTACACATTCCTGGAAAAATACATTGTAGTCAGAAAATAGTAGATCACAGGAAAAATGGGATAAACTGATTCACAGAATATTCATATTAATGAATGGGATATTTACTATGTAGAACAAAACCAGTGAAGGTTATAATACTTCAAAAACTGTGCTGTGGTAAACCACATGGGCCATAATAACCACAA
This sequence comes from Spermophilus citellus, assembly GCF_964194105.1. Classification (NCBI taxonomy): domain Eukaryota; kingdom Metazoa; phylum Chordata; class Mammalia; order Rodentia; family Sciuridae; genus Spermophilus; species Spermophilus citellus. Next base: position 43,789,740 of record NC_138191.1, on the reverse strand, counting down.
CTGGCTTTCTTAAGTTCATAGAAGAGATTTATACTTCCTCCTCTTTTATAAAATAATCTATGTAGAAAGAGGTTTTTAAATTTTTATTATTTATAAGATTTTTTTCTTGGCTATTACAATTCTTATGGCATTTTTATTGCCACCATCAAAGGTTTATTTATTGAAGTACTAATAAATGTTTATGTGTTTGGTTGATCTTTTCTGGTAGGATAGTTCCAGAATTATTTTTAACAGTTTAAGTTCACAAAGAAGGTATCATCATATTGTCTAATTTTTCTTAGTGTTTTGAACAAAAGTGTTTGAAATTGCTGAGATATTGTGCTCTAGAAAATGACTTGAGTTTTGTGTGATAACATTTGGATTATGAGTCTTAACATTCACTTAGAGCATCAACTCTCATAGTTCCAAATATGCTATAAGCCATTTAGAATTTGAAAAGCTTTCATAAGTAAATACATACTAGAAAATGTCCAATTGGTTGGATAGATAATATACATTTAAAATTTTTAAAAATATCAAAATGCATATACACTTCAGTTAAATGGAATAAAAGTGTGTTTTGAATCATTTAAAAACATTGTTCATCTTTGGTGAACCTTGCAGAAACATTGTTTTTGCATTTCATAACAAGTGGTAAATAGTACACTAGAACAAGCAAATGTCAGGAACAATAGTAAAATTTTTCAATAAAAAATTATCATTCTGCTCTTTTCAGGAAAACTGAAAATCTGAAACCTGTTGCCATTTGTTTTTTATGAATATGTACAAAGAACATTGAAGAAAAATATAAAAATGAATAAAAACCTTTATTGCTTTGTATTCAGCATACACTGTATTTGGAAATAAGCAAATTAGATCACACCAACTGAAAATTAGTTGAGCAATGACTACTTTTTGTTGCTGTTGTTCCTTCTATTTCAGTCTTTATAACAGAAGAAATATCAATACTTACTTTCCAAAATCAAAATTTGTCCATCCATCTACCCCTCCTCCCGCCCCGCAGTTAAAGTCTATCGAAACTACTCTGCCACTTTTCCTTGCCCAGATCATCATAATGGGCCTTTTCAGAGTTTTTGCAAGCTTTATTTTTTGCCAGATATATCCATAAGTGTCTCTGTCACAATTCCAAACTTCAATGACATATGAGATGTACTAGGGTCACACCGGGCCCTAGTATGCTAATACAAATGTGTAACACAATCCTACTTGCCGGGCAATACCTGTGTCTTTCTAGGCTCAGAGTCTACTTACTTCTATCATCTTCTCAGATACTCTTTCTCATTTCCTTTCCTCTTTGAGCAGCCTCGCCTCTTTCCTTCACAAAAGTTTCAATGTGACTTCAGATAGGTTTTTTTTTTTTTTAAAGAGAGAGAGAGAAATTTTCAATATTTATTTTTCAGTTTTCGGTGGACACAACATCTTTTGTTTTTGTATGTGGTGCTGAGGATCGAACCCGGGCCGCACACATGCCAGGCAAGCTCGCTACCGCTTGAGCCACATCCCCAGCCCTTCAGATAGGTTTTTTAAAGTTGCTATTAATTATCATCAAAGCAAGAAAAGCAAGAACCAAGAGTTTGAGTTGTTATTCCATTCTTTCAGTTATCTCAAAATACTAAGAATAAATCAATAATTTTAACAGACCTATGAATTATATATTGTCTCTCCACACACATATCTACTCCTCACAAAACTCCTACAACACATGTGGCCATTTCCCAGATGCTGGATGACACAGAGTAAGTCCAACTATCTTACCAAAGAGCACAAAACTAGGAGATACAGTTCTGGTACTGAAGCTCAACTCTGTATGATTCAAACTCCTCAAACTCTGTCAATATCTCACATGGGATGGACCAGTCAATAAACAGCTAACACTGAATTTAAATTTGTTTGACTACAGAACAATATTTCAATCCCAATATTTGGTGTCTATGATAGGCAGAATAATGGCCCCACAAAAATGCCCACAATCTATTCCCACAAAACTATGAATACGTTAAGTTAAAGGGAAAAAAAAGAATTTAGTTTGCAGACAATTAAATTTGCTAATCAACTGACCTTAAGATGAGGAGATTAACTGGGATTATGGGGATGAGTCCAATATAATCATAAGGGTCCTTACATGTGACAGAGGGAGGCAAAAGAGTAAGCATCAAAGTAGTGTGATACGAGAAGGACTCAAGTGTCCATGGCTGGCCATAAAGATGGGAATGGGCCCACAAACCAAGGAATGCAGACTTCTTCTGGAAGCTCAAACAAGCAACCAAACTCCCTAGATACCTAGAATGAGTACAACTCTGAGGACATCTTGATTGGGGCCAGTAAGACTCCTTCTGTACTAAAGAACTCTATGAGAATACATTGGTGTTAGTGTTCCTTTTAGCCGCTAAATTTGTGATACTTTGTTATAGAAGTATAGAAATATAATACAGGGTCTATATCAATTTTATATTTTTAAAACATTCTAATCACAACCAGCAAATAATAAGCCAGAAAAAAAATAATCAAAGACCTTAATATTCTATTATGATGAAGAAATTCCTAGTTCAAGAGTACGTTAAAAATATAAATTGAAAATTTCCAGTGTTTCTGAATAACATACAGCTCTTCAATCAACAATTATTTACTGAGTACCCATTACTAACAGTGTTGAGGACACAGTAAGAGGCAAAATAACCTGTTTCTTGCCTTCATAGACAAATGATCAGAAAAGTTACAAAGCTCAATTCATTGGGTACTCACCAAACACTTACTTCATGTCTAAATTCATCAAGAAGACTGCAAGTTACAGAAGTTCACAGTGAAGTCACCTCCAGGTATAAAGATCCTATGACACAGAGTCAGGCTCAGCTACACAGCCCCTCACTGGGTCTGACTGAAGAGCTCTCACCTTCTCCATTCCAGAATCACCATCCAATCTCCACCCCCTCCCTTGACCTTAGAGTAGATTTGATCTGATAGTTTTTCCCCTTCTTTCAACCACTGAAGCCTAACCGGCAATTCCAATTACATCAGCAGCAAAAACAAGAGGTACAGATGTTCTTATTCCAAAGGTATTCTTCTACTATTTCTGGGTAGATTTCATATATTAGTATTACCCATTCTGATAGTGACTGTAGATATATTTAAGGTCTAAATGTGGAATCATGGTAGAACAAAAGCTATTCCTTTTATCCCAAGGGGGAAAAGGCATTTCTAAGGATGATGAGATTTAAAAGATAACACCCAATTCACTAGGGTGCTCGATGATGACACCTGTATCTCACATGGGTTAAGGAACAATTCAAGAAGGTTTGGGTCAATGAGGCTGTTTTTCAAACTTATTTGACTACGACTCGAAGGAAGAAGTGCAATTTAATTTGTGATCCAGTGTACATTCATAAACCACACAAAAATTTCACAAATAATACTAATCCCTTGTATTGAACAATGTACTCTGGTGGTTCCTTCTCCTCCTCTTCCTCCTCCACTACCACCACCCCTTCCTCCTTCATTCCCACCACTTCCTATTCACCTTTATCCTTCTTTTTTTTTTTTTTTTTTTTTTTTTTTTTTTTTTTTTTTACTACTGGCTAAATCACAACCTATACTTTGCAAACACTGTAGTGAACTATCATAAGGAATCAGTTACACAGTGCTTATAAACAAACATGGTCATTACAGTCAGGAAATTGGCTCCAGCATCTTCTGGGCTATATGTGAATTAATTCAAGTTACTTAACATCCCTGATTGTGGCTCCTCATATCTAATTCGTGAAAGTTAATATTTTATGGAATATTGAGAGTATTCCAATAAATAAATAATATAATGCCCAACGTTGACTCTGTGAAGGCCCCATGGTTTTTATGTATTTTGTTTATTGTATATATCAATAGTGTGTGGCAGCTAGCTTGCATAAGCTCACAAGACTAAGTAGGTACAACTTTACCCAACTTGTCATGCAGTGGCATCCTGTCTATGCTTGAAATCAGTCATGATCTGAGTACTTATATCAGAGAAAATAGCAAATGTAGTGAATCAACTCCTCAGTTATTACTAAACCTTTACTATCCCAGCTTTGCATATATTCCAGACATCTAGATCAGTCCTTGATCCATAGTTGGCTCATAATAAATATGATCAGATGAAGAATGGAAAACAGAAGTCAAAGCATTTCATAACAGCAATTAATATCACCATCAGACAACAGGTTTATAGAAAATGCTTTGGGGGCTGCTAGGTTGAAAAAACAGCCACCCAAGAATCTGTCCTTAAGGAAAATCTTGCCAATAAAATAATGTTACAAGACCCCATTTCCTGTTCTGTTACTATAGAATCAGTGAGTTGAGTAGTGATTAAACGATTTTTTTCTCCTTCATTCTCACCTTTGTTTCAGCTGAAAGTAACTAATTCTGAAAATGTCAAAACCCAAATTTGCTGCCTAACAGACCAACCCAGTATGTAACACCCATTGTATTATTTTTTACACACTTTTCTTCCAATGGTGGTACCTAAGTGGTGGAGAGTCTATGGCCTAATGTTAACTCTTTGAAGATACTGGAGAAATATAGATTATTTCCATTTTCTGATTGTGGCTCCTCACATCTAATTTGTGAAGGTTAATATTGAGAGTATTTCAATAAATAAATAATATAAGGCATATATATATTTGCTAATTAAACATAAAATCAAACATAATAAAAGCAAAGCATGTTGGAATTCTTTCTTGTATCTCTAAAGACTCTTCCTCCCAAATTATCACAATCTCTAAGATTTCTATATCTCTCTAGGGAAAAAAAGAGTGTCCCATCTCATGGTCTACCAGGGCATAATGTATAATACGTTCCTGAGTGTGTGCTGTACATTTGTCATATGCAACACTACAAAATGCTATAATTATCTGTCTCTTCAGTGTGCGCAGTTAAAGTTCAATGGATTCCTTTTGTTTTTATTTTATACACAGAATAATGATTGCAACATACAGAGTTCCCGCACACAATAAGAATTCAATTATATCTCCTAAATTCATTGTCAAATTAACATTAGTGATTTAATTAGTAGTCCTTTGTATCTTAAAGGTAAACTCAAGACTTTTGAAGAATTCAAAAATTAATTTATATATAATGTAAAACATATATAAAATACATATTTATAAGTACATGCATATATACATGGATACATACACATATGCATATAATCTTAATTTCTTTGTTATTTTGTTTTAAGGCCAAACCAATGCCCATTGATTCATGGACTTAATGATACGATGTCCAATGGATACAAGCTGTTAGGTGTTTGTTCAAAGACATGAAAGAGAAAAGAAATCCCAGGCATAAGTTTTCTGGCTCTATGGAAAGTTCAAGGACAAATGAATAGAAGTATGAAATTCTCAAACACTTATTGCATAGTAATATTTCTACTAAGAAGATATCTGGAGTTTGATTTAGAATCTCTGCTTAAGTGTTATTTCTACTTCCTTAAATTCAAGAAACTCAGAAATGTTCTAAATCTCCTTCAGAAACTATTTATACCGATTGTTATTGTTTGCATATATTTTATTCATGGATTGTTTGTACTCATTTATATTTTATCAATTAGATACAATCAATAAAATGTTAAACATGCATATTTTCACCAACATTTAGTTTGAATGATACACACAGAGATTCCTCAGCAAAATAAATAACTAAACCAATCACATGCCTACAATTCACAAAGCTGAACTGATTAACTTTCCCTTGCTTTTTGCCTGCTTAGATGTTACAGAAGTATTGTTCTCTGTGCCTCTTGATTTCTGCCAAATCATAGCAGCCAATAGTCACGGTAAATCAATGCATATTCTTCCTCTCAGTCCCTTAGGTGCTGTTGAATTGTAATAAATGCAACTCTCCACGTCAGTGAGCTGGGCTGTGGTCCAGGAGAAAGGAAAATCTTGAATTTAGAGTTGGCTCCTACTGCTCAGAAAGACATTCCAAAATTTACAGAAGATCCCACTAAAAAATATGGGTGAATGATAAAAGCAAAGATTGTCTTCACTGAGTATGAAGCACCATGGTCAGTTTGAGAATAAATTGCTTTTGTATGGTTAGGTTTCAGAAAGTTGTGCCATTACTTGTAGATATGCCTTTCTATCATGCACAATATATCTTTAAATAATATTTCCCATTGTTGCTGTTATTTAAAAATTTTAATTCTGAAATCCATAATATTTTATATAATAATTATTAATTTAGAAGCATGACATACTCTCTGGTAGTCCAGATATTAGTTGTATACTCATTAGGAAGTAGAGCTGAGCACAAGTAGAGGAATTATGTAAATGATCACAAGGGACATAAGATTCTTTTTTTTGGTCTTAAGGGATTTTTTTCTCTTTCCCCCCCAACAATTTGATCAGAGAATTTTAGATCAATTGATGTTTTTGTTTTCCTTAATTTTTAAAAATAATTTTGAAACTTGTAAAACACTTTAAGGTATAATTTAAATTTGTTATTTTCTCAAAAACTATAGTTCATAGAGATAAAAAAATGGCGTCTTATCTTAAAACCCCCTGTAATTTCCTATAAAAGTAAAAACCTATATCTCTTTGCATTGCACTAGTAAGACAACTAATACAAAATATAATTACATTTTGAAATGTGGTGGGGAGTTGTACATGCATGTGTGTAGGGGGTAAGTGCTGAATATCAGTTCATAGAAGCAAACGGTTTCATTTCCAGTTTGAAATAACAACACTAAAATTTATTTCAGAAGAGAAAAACAAAATGACAGTAGAGCCTGTTTCTTGCATTTCAAATGGACCCAAACTTGTTTATCTCTGATCCTCAGCAACTCACAAGGACAGAGTTAAAAATCTTAAAGAGAAAGGATTGTGCTCTACTTTTGTTTCCTTCTCTAGAACCTCCCATTCAACTGTTCTTCAAATATTGATTGTCTGGCACTCTGCTAAGCACCGATAATAATGTAGTGGACTATATGTTCCAAAGATGGCAGCAACAGTACTTCTTCTCCCACAAGCTCTTTTACAACGTGAAATGGACACCAGTTCTTCACAAGGGGGATTCCTCTACCCTTCATGGGAATGGTTTTACAACTTGCCTGTATCCAACTGAATATAAAAGAAATGAAAATACATAATTTTTGAGGCAGGTCAGAAAAAGTCACGCTTCTTCTACCTGTTTCTCTTAAACACTCTTGCCAGAGGGGAAGCCAGCCAATATTTAAGAAGCTTGATTACTCTAGGAGTACCTGGGGGAGAGACCATGTTCAGGCACCCTGGTGAACAGTTCAGCTGAGATAGGTCTTCCTAGACTGATAAAATTCCAACTGTAAATGATTCTGTTTTGGTCCCTCCAGTTCATGTCCTATGGAAATTATTCAAATAAGCTCTACTTCGATTTCTGACCTATAAAAATGTGATATTTAACAAAATAGTCATTGGTGTAAACCACAAGATTTTAGGATAATTTTTGATATAGAAATAGTTTACCATAATAAATGTTGTTGATAATAGCTAGCATCCATTGAGCTCTTCTTATGACTTAAGCACTTATTAAATCACAGGTAAGTGTTTACCTACCATTTTCTAATGGAGTCCAAATTAAATTGACTAGAGTCCACAGAGCTTGAAATAGATGAAGCCAGGAGGTTGTGGGGGGTGGGGAAGGTACACTTGTATGATGTTGGTGGGACTGTAGACTAATATAACTATTCTGGAAAGCAATATGGAGATTCCTCACAAAACTATGGATGAGACCACCATATGACTCAGCTATTCCACTCTCTTGTTATTTCCCAAAAGATCTAAAATAGGTATATTATAGCAATACAGCTACCTCAATGTTTATAGAAGCACAATTCACAATAGATAAATTATGCAATCAACCCAGCTGCCTGTCAATAGATGAATGGATTAAGAAACTGTGGTACATGTATACAATGGAGTTCTACTCAGCCATAAAGAAGAATGAAATTATGACATTTGCTGGTAAGTGGATGGAAGTAGGGAATATCATACTAAGTGAAATAATCCAAATTCAGAAATTCAAAGGTTGAATATTTTCTCTCATATGCAGAAACTAGAGTAAAATAAAGGAAAGGGGAGGAAAGGATAGGATAACATAAAGAAAAAGGGAAGATCAGTAATATAGAAGGAGATGGAGAGTCAAGAGTGGAGGGGTGGATAAGGGGAGGTAAGGCAGAATGAATTCTTTAAAAATCATGTTATGTGCACACAAATATGCCACAGGGAATTTCACTTTTATGCATAACTAAGTAAAAAGAACCAATCAAATGTAAATAACTCAATGAAAGGAAGTCTAGTAGAGTAGAGGAAGGAGATAAGGGAGAGGAGGGAAGACGGAAAGGAAAGTAGGTGGGAAAAGGGAGGAATCATGAACTGAAATAGAATTCCATGCATGTATCCAACTGCTATGTATAGCTATAAAGCTCTAATTTAAAAAAGAGAGAGAATTAAGACTACTAACCATAATTAAGGGTATATGGAATAAAGCAAAATCAGGGAAAAGAAGAAAGAAAAAAAGAGATAGAGCCAGGATTTAACACAAAGCCTGCACTTTAGCTGCTATGTTCCACAAGGCTCCAAATCTCAAGGCGCTCACAGTCCAGTAGAAAAATAGACCTGAAAATGATTAAAGTAAAATTGACAATTAATGTCATATGGACTTACAAAAGATGCCATGAGAATTTAGGAGAGAGAGTATAATTCTGTTTTTTTTTCCTCTATGGTGTGAAGGAATGAAAGGAAAAAATGTCTCAGAAAGATTTTGAAGAAGTAGAATTTGATCATGTGATTATCAGATACTTCATAGTGAAAAGAAGTATCTTTTCTTTCCCTTGTTCCTTTTCTTTCTTTCTGCTTTAAAAATAAGACATAAATATACCTGAAGCAAATAGAGTACCAGAATGGAACAAAAAATATTTGAGAAAATTCAAGAACAGTTAGTATGGACCATTTTATTCTACATTAAACCTTTTACATTTTTTTTTTTTGTACAGGTGATAACGAATTATTGGAGACTATTTCATTAGAGAAGTAGCAAAAAGGAGGTTGCACTTTTACTATACAATTCTAGTAGCAGTGTGGAAGATGAACTGAAATGAATTCAGAGATAGATAAACAAATACATATTTTATATGATAAAAATGGATTAATTTAAATTATAATTTTATTCTCTTCCTTCTCTGCCTTAGGCAATTTGACTTCTCATTCACAGCAAAACAATATAATGCATAAAACAGTACAGAAAGTTAGTAGTAATGATAACTAACATTTATTGAATATCTTTTATGTGTGTTGTGCTTTAATCCTCACAAGAAACTACATTGTGCCTGGTGCAGCGGAGCACGCCTGTAATCCCAGCGGCTCAGGAGGCTGAGGCAGAAGGATTGTAAGTTCAAAGGCAGCCTCAGCAAATGTGAGGCACTAAACAACTCAGTGAGATCCTATGTCTAAATAAAATACAAAATAGGGCTGGGGATGTGGCTCAGTGGTCCAGTGCCCCTGAGTCAATCCCCAATATCCCCCCAAAATAAAAAAAGAAACACTGTTGGAATTATTATGATCCCTTTTTTTACAAGGGGAACACTGAGACAGTACTCAAAGATTATATAGTTATTTGGTAGCAGAGACGAAATTCAAGCAAGCCAAGGCAGTTCAGTTCCAATTAAGGATAGAAGGCTGAGACAGAACTCAGTAGTAGCAGATCCCGAAGCAGATATTTTTCAACCTAATTTGGTAAAGGTTAATGTAGAGACATGGAGAATACTGGGAATATAAAAGGAAGAGGCACAAAGCCCAAATGGGAAACTTGATAAAGGCTTTTCTTTGGAGCTTATGAAAGAATGAATTTCAAAATGCATGAATGAATCTCAAAGGACAGATTTCTTCCTTGAAGCATTCATTCATTCATTCACCAAATATCTTTGAATGCCTGTGTTTTCAGGCACCTTGTCAGGAGAATGTGATTTTGCTATTTGAAGCACAGATTGTAGCACATAGAGTTAATAAAACAATAATTACAAGTTTAAATAATATTGTGAAAAACAAAGTACCTGGCTCGTCAAAAAGGAAATCCTCATCTAATCTGGAAAGGGAGTTTAAAGTAAGTGCTAAAGGGTGAGTAAGTTATTCAGGTGAAGCAGGAGATGTGATATAGGAAGACCCAGGGAGAATCCTGATGCAGACAGAGAGATGGGTGAGCTCGAGGAAATGAAACACATCCAGTCTGATGACAGCAGAGAGTGATAAGCAGAATTGCAATTGTGACAGGCAGTTCTAATCCATGAGAAATTCAGTGGCATCATATGGGCCATGGGGACCACTTGAAGGCATTTTAAAATCTGATTTAGGATTTGTTTGGTTCATTCTGATTGCTGGTCCAGAGTGGGAGTGGGGAAATGAGATAAGTGGACAGATTTTAAATATATTTTGGAAATACTGGTAAGCCTTGCTGATTGGTTACATATCAGGATCAAAAGAAAAAAGGGCAACTTAAAGGACCATTAATCCATTTCTAGATTGCATGACTGAATAGATGATTGTGTCAAACATGGAGCACTCCAAGAAAACGAAGAGAACCAGTGTGTGTGTGTGTGGGGGGGGCGGATGGATTCAACTAGAAGAAATGGTTCAGATAGATGATAAACACAGTTTGGATAAGCTTATTCTGATATATGCATGGAAGATGAGAGTTAATACATATATGGAGTTTGTACATTTGGACTGAAGATAAATATTTGAAAATACCTGACAAATAGATATGTGATATATGTGTCCTGCAATTGCTTAGGGAGGGAGAGTAGGGGGACAAGAGAAGATTGCCTTGATTAGAGGGCTGAAGAATGTTTCAGATTGCATGTGTTGTGAGACAAAGGAGACAGAGGAGCTTCCTGGAGAGTTAGAAATTAGAGCAGAACAAGACAGAACAAGCATGATAAAGGACTTTGCGGTGAAAGAAATTGTTTGTATGCCATTTGCGGGCTTGAGAAAGTAAAAGGAAGATGAAAAGTGTTGAAATTGGCCCATAGGATAGCATTCGCTTCGGTGGAATATTCAAGGTGGGTCACAGTGGGGAGGTAAGACATCCCTCAGAAAAATTTGTTTGTGAAGAATATAAGACATTAACTGGGGTGACGCACAGGGTCAAGGAAGGTGTGTTACTGTTTACTGTTTTGTGTGTTTGTTTTTATTTTTGTTTTACAGTGGAAGATTCTGGTGAGTGCTTGAATGTTCTAATCAGGGTTCACCAAGCAGAGAAAGGTGACATCTCTATGCTCCCCCACCAAGAAAAAAAGAGTTGTTTCAAAGAATAAGATCAAAGAGAGAAAAGAGATCACAAAGATCAAAATTTGCTTGGAAGGTGAGAACATGACCAGAAAATATATTGCTGCAATAATTTTGATAAATCTTTCTCCCAGAGTCACATTTTTCCCCTCCTAACTTCAAATAAATCTTTGGTCATTTGTACAGCCATTAATTCTTCCATGTGAGATTTGTGGTTCCTAAAATGGTTAGTAGCCTAAATGTTTATTTAGAGTTTATATATCAGTTCAATGTGTGCATGCTGAATGTGCCCAGTGAAGGTATGTTTTCATACCTGTATTTCCCAAATGCCTAAATTCATCTCCATGTTATAAACAAGAATATTTCTTCTAAAAATAATCCTAGATTACCGGTTCTCAAAAACAAAGAATTAGCACAGGTCCTAGCTACCTTTATTGGAATTCACTGCTTGATATGCCAAAGAAGTTAGAAAAAAATTCTCACTCTGGAAAGCTAACAACACAATGGAATCCCTGGGGAGATCATGGAGTGCCTCCCTCACTGTGAAGCAGAACAAAGCAGCTCTAGCCAGTACTTGGGATGGCAGAGGCAAAACACAGCAGCATTCAAACCCACATGTGTCATGAAGGACAAGGTAACATATGTAGGGAAACTGTCTCCTAGGAACTTCCTCTATGCATACTACTCTCTTGCCTATGCCCCCAACACCTGAGAGGTCATGGGGTGGGCATAAGCCCAGACAGAAGGCATCCTGGCTGTGTTTTGCTGTGAGAAAAGCAATTGATTTTGGTGAACATGCTCCATGAAATACTATGCAACTGTTAGAATCAGTGAATTAGATGCACATTCATACTTATAGATGGATGTGAATATATTCCTGAGTTAAAAAACTAAGAAACACAACCTGGTGCCATGATGCATGCCTTTAAACCCAGCGGCTCAGGAGCCTGAGATAAGAGGATTGGAAGTTCAAGGCCAGCCTCAGAACTTAGTGAGGCTTTCAGCAACGTAGCAAGAAACTGTCTCAAAATTTAAAAAATGTCTCAAAACTAAAAAGGGACTGGAAATTTAACTCAGTGGTTAATGCACACCTGGGTTCAACACCTGGTATCAAAAAAGAAAGGAAGGAAGGAAGGAAGGAAAGAAGGAAGGAAGGAAGGAAGACAGAGAAAAGGAATTGTGATCTATAGCACAATACCATTTACATAAAAATGTTTAAAAACATTCAAAACAGTATTTTGCAAAAATAGGATATTGAAATGAACATATATTAAGTAAATTAGAGTATCTGGTAAGAAGAGGGAAGAAGAGAAATGGAACTGGTACTTGTTGATAAAAGGAAGAATTTACATAAAATAAAAAGAGGACTGATAATGGCAGTGGACCATGAATGTAAATCCATAATTCAAACAAGTCTCTATACTACCATTCCACAGAGGTAAAAGAAATTATAGCTAAAAAAGCAAGTGAGAAAATTATATAATGAAATATATAAGATTGTCCCAATGTGAATATGGAAGGGGCTAGGTTTTCTGTACTGAGCCATTTCAGAGGAACAAAATTTCAACAGCCATTCCTCCAAGGCTACTATCGAGTCACTAAACTCTCCTTTTAGTTCCTAAAGGCACATAGTGAAAGGGTCACAGAGGGCACAAAATATGATTTTGAATGAAGTGACCCATTGGTGAAAGAACAGGAAATTTAGGAGAAGGGTTTAAAAAGTCTCAGTAGGCTAATGAAAACCTCAAGAAATTGATCAATTTTATCAAGCTCCTTTTGAGACTGCTTTCCTATAGTGCAACGTATTTTTAAGAGACAAAGACCTAAAGGCATTGCCAATTAATAAATACAGAAAATCTATATACTAAACAATTTTGCTGAATTAATATTTCATACTTGTGTTGAATGTCAATCTTGACCCAGACGATGCTATGACTTTGAGTAGAACAAAAGAAGGTTAAAAACACCCTTCACATGAAAGTTTTATATTCTGACAGCACAATGGAATGAAATACTTTCTCATCTGAAATAGCAGTTGTCTGGGAGGTTCTTTTATTCTTTCATTGGCACATAGTAAATTGAGTCTTTTCAAAAGTAATGCAATTGGGAACTTTAAAGATAATTAAGAAACATAAAATATGTCAGTCTTCTCAAACATAGTTGGAATATGAGTTTTAATCTCTCTCCTTCAAGAACATTAGTATAAGTTTAGTTCTATACTTTCATAATTCTAAAAGTGTATCATTTAAATATATATACCAGGGAAAATGTCTAATAACTGTGTATAGAAAAATAGAATATTTATGTTTTTATAAATATTTAATAAGAGCTGTACTTGAAATATATTGCTGATACATGAACAAAAATATTTTTAATAGGTTGATATAACATAGTAAAAATACAAAGAGGAGAGAAAGACAATCCTATAATAAAAATTAGCCTGGATGACTAGCTCTGGTCATCAAATTTTCTCCTGAATGTTTTGGAGGTCACAGACAACTCAGAGGACAACTGTCTATCTGTCCCTGCAGTATATCTGTGTAGCTAAATCAACTGCAGCCCAGCATGACACCTTGTAGCATCTGTGGACTCCATGAGGTTTCCAAGAGTCCTATCCAACTTCTAGAATCTGAGAAAGAGCCTTGTGATTTACACAAGCAGCATGGGCATAGATGGTGCTTGCTTGCCTCAACTCCACATCAAAAGAGTGAATTTTCATGAAAGTTCGTATAGGAAAAAACCTCTCCACATATTGCAGTCTCGTTCATAGTGCACTCTGCACCTCACACCCACGTACCACACCAATAGAATCTGTTATCAAGAGGGAGATTCCTAATTTAGAGGTGTTGAGCCCCAGAAATACATTTAGATCCCCCTTAAAGGCTCTTCATACATTAAGAACATAGAGCTCCAAGCAATCAACATTTGACAACTCCATCAGGGTCAACGCACAATCCATCTCTTGTTCTCAAAGTTCATACTCAGCACCAAAAGTGTCCTTCTCTGTATCCATCATAACAAAATTAAGCAACAAGATTACATAAATCCCACATAACACTCATGGAAGTAAAACAGAATCCCTGCTATCACTGTGCCTAATTACACATAAAATTATGCAATGCTTAAAATATAAGAAAATGCAGAGTCACCAGGAAGGCTGATCAAACCTGGGAAAGAGGTTTGAAATATGTCAAACCAATCTAGGACTACCATGTTAAGATTATGTTTTTTTTTAAATATTTCAAACATAAAATAGAGCATGCTTTTTGATGATGCACATACAGAATAATGTTCAGCCTTCAAGGCTAGGAGGTCAAGGCAAAATTCACCAGTGAGACATAAAAAGGGAGAAGAATTCTCCATTCTGTACATTTCTGAAGAGTATGAGCATGGACATCCTTTGGTTCAGGAGCCCTCTCTTAAAGTAGGAATGTATCACAAGTGGTTTAATTTGAAAAAAAAAAAGGCCTCTTTGGAATTATAACCTCCCATAGTGGAAAAGATGTTATGGTTTAGATATGAGGTTTTGCCCTGAAACTCATGTGTATCACAATAAGATAATGTTCAGAGGTGAAATTATTAGATCACAAGAACTATAACCTAATCAATGGATTAATTCATTTGATGGATTAATTATTTAATGTATTAATGGGTGGTAACTATAGGTAGGAGGGGCATGGATGGCACAAATAGGTCACTGGGGATGTGCCATCAGGGACTAGATATCGAAAACTCCTTGCACATAATCTCTCTCTGCTTCCTGTCTGAAATAAACTGAGCAGCAGAGATGAAAACATGACTAACAGAATAGAAATTGGTGTTTTAAATCCAATTTTGCTATTAATTAGTTATGGGGAAAAAACCCCAATTCTTCAACTCTGTAAGACTAAGCATGCAAATTTACAAGCTAAGGAATTTAGATTAGATGATTTATAAGGTACTTTGAATTTTGTTTTCATCTATTTCCTTATCTTAAATTAAATGTAATGATTATTTAATTTATTTAATAAGTATATCATAAGCATCTAGGGAATGCTAGCTATATGCTGAATATCAAAGTACAAAGTCAAAAACTTATATATTTTATATAAGTATCCTAATGTTCATTTAATATAAGTACCATATTGTTATACAAAAAAAAGCTTTAAAAATAAAAGGAAGAAGTAATTATTTTTCCTGAAATATAGAAAAAAATATCTCAATGAAAATAGCTTTGAATTTTATCTTAAAGAATAAATTATTTCCTGCAGATTGGGATGGGCGAAGATGCTTTCTCTATGTCACTTCAAAATCTGTGATTCCAAAAAAGTTACTGATATCTTTGGTCTTCAAGTATTAACCAAAAAATACCATCACTACTAGAAATAATGAAAATCTTAATATGTGCCTCAGTGTTAAAAGTCATGTAATTGAAATAATAAGGCCATTGGTTCACTGGAAAATCACCACCACAGTAAAAAATGAGACCCTTTCACATTTATAGCTCTCTTTTACTTTGTATTAGATCAAGATTTTTGGTGGCAAGGGACGGAAACCCAACTTGAACTACATAATGTAAAAGCAGGAATGCTGCTAGACTTCAGGGATAGGAGAAACCCTGTAAGAGAAAAATGAAATTTGCTTACATTCTCGAAATTGCTAATCTTGGCTTCATTCTCTTGGTCTGACTTCTTTCCACTTGATGGAAAACCTAGCCACCAGCCTAAAACTCTCAGTTACCAACTTTGATTCCTCTTCCTACTACTGTACTACTGATTCTTCTTTCCTACCTCTGATTTGGAAATGACAAGTTGCTGGCTTGGGTCATGTGTTCCCTATTAGAACAATCAACTAAGGGTTTGGGGAAAGATTATATCATTGGACCAGTTTGTTTCTGGTAACCACCATAGATTAAAGATTGTTACCCAGAAGGGAAGGTAATATAAAAACATGTCTGGGCCATACCATGTGCTGGCTGTCTGATATTTGTTGGAAAGGTTACTTAAGCTCTCTGTCTTGCTTACCTCACCTGTAACAAGGAAGAAGTACTAGTTCCCAATTTATAGAGTTCTTGTAAATATTAAGTGAATTACTATACAGAAAGTAATTGGAATCAGATTATACACTAAATGCTCAATAAAGTAGTGAATGCTATTGGTATTAGTCACCTTTTCATAACTATGACTAAAATACCTGGCAAGAACAATCTAGAGGAGAAAAGGTTTATTTTCAGAGTTTCGGAAGTTTCAGTCCATAGTCAGCCAACTCCATTTCTCTGCACCCAAAATGAGGCAGATCATCATGGTGGAAGGGTATGATGGAAGAAAACTGTTCATCTCATGGAAGCCAGGAAGCAGCAAGAGAGCGGGAGGAGTTCTTGGCATGTCCCCAGTGATCCACTTCTTTCAGTGACACCCCACTTACCTACAATTTCTATACAGTAGTCCATTCAAACTATTAACCCACCAAGTGGATTAAACCACTGATTAGGTTATAACTCTTATAATCTGATTATTTCACCTCTGATCATTGCTACATTATCTCCTGAGCTTTTGGGGGACAACTCTTTTTCAAACCATTAACAATATTTTTAAATTATTATGATCATCATAGAAGCTCCCATTAGAATCACATCACTGTAAAGGGGACCGTTGTGTTTCCCAGAAGAAAGGTAAAAAGTATTAGATGAACAAAATAATATTTGGCATTTACACCGCTAGAACAGCTTATTTTGAAAATAATTCTGTATCAGGAATAAAAACCAAATTAAATGAAAAGACTAATGTGTCTAAGGTGGAGAAGGAAAACAAAGACAATTTGAGCAAAATTACAAATAACTAGAAAAAAACACTCACATACACTTATGTCTGTTTTGTACAGTGTCAGTAGAAAAAAAAATATGTCCTTCTATTTTTCCTTTGATAATATAAATTCATTAGAGTCACAAATTTACTCACATTGCTTTTCAAATGTTTTGCCAAAGCTGTGAGACCCATGGATGCAGGGTATGAAAGAAAATAAATAAAAAATACACTTCAGTTTGAAGCTTTGTCAGTTATAGAATTCAGACATAACTTATATGAAATAAATTATATAATTGAGTATACTTTCAGCTGGAGCTCAGCTTCTCTTGGATAAAAGTGTTCAGTGATTAACATTCTTTTCCCTGCTTCTTTCCCTCAAATGTGCTCTGGGGAGATGGTTGGGGTTGAAGGCAGAAAAGTTATGTAGCCTTTTGTCCTTGTGGATTTGACAGGGGAGACAGACTCAGGTCCCACTTGGAACCTGCCCACTGGGAACATGCCAGCTCAGCTGACACTCCTGTGACTCATGTTTCTGCCTGCATTGGTCAGGGTTTGGTGGTCCACCTCACTGAGGCTACCAGGGGAGGAAGACAATTTGGTGACCTCCAGAGTCCTCAGCCAGTCAGCCAGGAATGGTGATTTTTCTGAAGCCTGTGCCTCTGTTGGTGACTAATCTGCCCCAACTGGTGGACCTCATAGCCAGCCCTCTGGTCCTCAAGGCAATGTTCACATGGCTGTTCTTGCGGATATTCACACATGAATTTATTCAGCTCTTTCAGGTTCTCTAAAGGGTCGTTTTTTCAGTGAGGCCTGTGTAGAGTGCACCCCACAACATTTACCATACCTTTGGAGCTTCATGCTCATTGCCATCTAATACTTAATGTGTTTTGTTGTTGTTGTTTTGTTTTTTGTTTAATGTATTTCTGTCCCACTAGAATGTAAACTCCATGAGGGAAGGGATTTTTGTCTTTGTTTAGATTACATATCACATGTCTATAATATAACCAGGTACAAAGTAAGTGGCAAATAAATGTTTTTGAATGAATGAATAAATAGTTAGAAACTGAGAAATGCTCCAGTCCCAAATTAATTAATTAATTAATTCTTTAATTTATTTATTCATTCATTCTCTCTCCCAGTCTCAATATACAGTCTTATTCTCCTAACTAGTTTTCCTTCTGACCCACAGTAAGTGAATAAATAAATACAGTTTACCATCAATATGTCCTGCAGTGCTGGTGATGACTAAATTAGCCCTTTAGTCCATGTCTAGCATTTGCTTGCATTCCTCAACAATTACTTGATGATTCTCCTTCTAGATTAATTGATTCTGACTTAATTTATATGTGTACCAATGGAGCATTCTTCCTTATACCATGGCTAGGGATATTCTATATCGCTTTGACCTGTGCTTGATTCCAACCTCTCTAACCCGTTGCCTGCTCAGAAGAGGAATTCCTTCAAAGTACACGTATGAAGACACAAATTGGGTGTCAACTTACTTTATATACAAACAGAGATATGAAAAATTGTGGTATATATGTGTAATAAGAATTGTAATGCAAAAAAAAGCATATGTATAAAGACATGAATTGGCATGAACATACTTTATATCCAAAGATATGAAAAATTGTTCTGTATATGTGTAATAAGAATTGTAATGCATTTTGCTGTCGTGTATTTAAAAGAAATAAAATCAATAATAAAAAAAAAGAATTTCTGCTTAGACAGGTCTTCACTATCCCAATCCTGGTTTCAGATTGTCAGCTGACTGTCTCTTTGTAATTCTGGAAGCCTTTTTCCATCTCTTCTGGCTCTTCAGAGAACAATTAACTCATTTGACCCTGTATGAAATTTCTTTACGTAGTCAGACCTAAAATTGTGAATCCTTGTTCCACTTAAAGACAAACCTATTATAGATCTAAATTCTGTAAGCATACCATGAATATTGCAAGGTTATATAGACTTGCAAATTTAAAAATAGCAAACATTTATTGAGCTTTTATTATGTGCCAGACACTATTTGTTTTATTTTTATGTAAATTTATGAATATTGTCATTTTAATTCATAAAGAATTTAAGATTCAGAAGGATTAAGATCAGATAGTTGGTAAGTAGCAGAGTTCAGGGTCACAGTTGTGTGTGTCATCAAGACCTAGATTCTGAAGGAACACACTAAACAGCCTTTATTATTCTTGGCTACAAAAGAGGAATTTTGCCACAATTTCACAATTCATTTATTAAATAAGTGAACTGTGTAAACTCAGAGCCAAGCATTGTGTTAATTTACAACATAGAAAAAAAAAACATTTTTGTCACTCAGAAATTTTTTTGTTAAATCTCCAGAATACAGATTACAAACAAGCAAATGGATTTCAATGAAGCAGAAGTATCTTTTTTCCTTTTATGCCAATATTATCTTTTCTTTACTCATTTTTCATGCTATATTGCATTCATATTCTACTGATTAAAAAAGACAATAGAAACTACTCTAAATATTCCCTTTTATGTCCCTTTACATATTTGCCTATTAAGCCACCAGGGTATATGTATTTTAGGGAGGGCAGTAATTTCAATTTTAATTAGAACATGCCCCGCCCCACATTACAGTCTGCAACTCACTATCAGGTTGTTTTCTAATCCTCATAATATTCACATTACCAATATGGCCAGGGAAAGAACACCATTTTGTTGTATTTTCTCTCCCTTTTTATGTGGCTCAGCATGGATAAGCTGTGAAATGTATTAGAAAACAATGTTCCTAATGATTTTATTTCAAAATATGTTTCAGATTCTTCATGCTGAGAAAGTTACCCTCTGAATGCTTAAACTGCTGAGATGAACTGAGCTTAGAAATCTCCTGCAATCATTTCTGAAATTGCTAAAATGAGAAACATCTTCAGAAAGGGAATTGCTGTAGGACCCAGATCCCTGCTCCCACCCTCGTGTTTACATGGGGCTTAATTTTTGTGGTCCCTTAAGCGAATTTTTACTCCTAAAATAGGAATAGGGAGAGAAGATGGTCAGTAGAAGATAAAAGTTAGAGGAATAGATTAGGGTTGTCTTAGGGACTACAGCCACTGCAATTTACAGCTAAATTTCCTCCATATCAAATCACTCAAGCATTGTTACCAAGTCTACACACACTCTTGCTTTCTCTTTGAGCAAATAGGGCCTTTCATGCCTCCTTCAGATCAGCAACTACTTTTGTCAACAACCAAAGCAGCTCACTGCTGTGAAAATAACTTGGAGTAAAAACCAGCCAACCAAATAAAAAAAAAAAAATATATATATATATATATATATTTGTTCCTCAAAATTGAAGTGGAAAGGAAAATACCTGGGGATACAATATTCAAAGAAATATGGTAAGGAGACTTGCAAAGTAATGCTGCCAGCCTTATTGGAAATATGGTTCAAGAGTTCAAATTCCTTGAGGAGGGAGGTCATTCTGTCATCCTGTGACCACGAATACTTGAAGGAATCTTCCAGATGCCGTCATGCTTTGGTAGATTCAGGAAGTGAGTGAGGAGAAGGGAGTTAAATATATTTATTTTATTTTATGATTCTAAGTATAAGTGTTTTAATGCTTTTATTAGCACTTTATAGTTATACATAATAATTTGGTCCATTTCCACTCCATCAGACATGAAATTTAATTTGCTCCATTTCAGTCCCTGGTGCCTCCTCTTTCCCTCCTCTCCTCCTCTCTCCTGTTCCCCTTCCTCTACTCTACTGGTCTTCTTTCTATTCATTTATCTATTTATTTTAATGGGTGTTTTATAGATATACAAAAAGGAGGAATTCATTTCATGTGATCCAGAAGATTTTTGAAATTTCACGTTTTCTGGAACTCCGGCACACAACTGGAAATTCATTACATGATTTTAATCATCGTTAGACTATAATTGAACGATTAGAAGATCTCATAGTAGAAAGGAAAGGCAGAGCTCAGCACGTGGAACTCTTCTTCTGTTTGGAGAACTGAAACTCATAAAATTAGGTGTCTGAAATTTGAACATTAATGTGTTCAATGACAAAGATAAGTTGTTGCTAAGAATCCTGAGGTAAAATTAGTACACCTGTGAAGTGACTGTGAAGCTGAGATGAAGTTAGGTGACTTCGTAGTTTATTTACATGAGCAGACAAAGTCCTGAATCAAGGGCTATGAGGCTTGCGAGACATTCCCTGAATGGTGCGTCCACTCATGACTCTTGTTGGGAGAACAACATGCATCTCTGTATTTACAAGCCCTGAAAAATTCATTGTATTAGTGAAATTTTGAGAAGTGCTATCTACTTCAGCACAGTAATCTCATGATATCACAAACCTGGTCACACCCTATTGTTTATAGATCCAAAAAGTTGGTATATTCTTAAACAGTTCTCCCTGATGGGGTTGTGATAAAACACAGGCTAACAGAGAGGAACATTTTAAAAATTCTATTTTGATTGAATCTTTTCTATTGAACAAGCACTTTTTCTGGTTCTTGCCATAGAGTCCTTCACACAAGCAAACCTCAATATAAAATACAGTATACTAAAGGTCCTATTGCAGTCTTTTTTTTTAAACAGAAAACATATAAGATTTGATGTTATTAGAATAATTAGAGTCACCAAAGTTATAGTATCTTCTAATAAATAAAGGAACAGGTTTATTTAGGTTAAAGTACATTGTTTCATTAGAAAACATGTATCAGATCCTCCTGGGAAAACAACTTTTTTTAAAAAATTTCTTACATATCTGACAATAGTAGAATGCATTACAATCATAATTATCCATTCATTCACAGCACAATTTTTCATAACTCTGTATATAAAGTATGTTCTCTCCAAATTATGCCATTATACATGAGCTCTCTTTTTTTGCATTACAATTCTTAATACACCTTTATACCACAATTTATATGTTGACACCAAATTCACATCTTCATACTTGTATTTTGTATAATGATGAAGGTTTCCTCCCACTATCCATGCTATTCCCCTTCTCCCTCCCTTTCCCTCCCACCCCTATTCCCTATCTAGAGTTATGAAAAATTATGCTGTGAATGGATAATTACCTTAGAGGTAATCTAAGGGGGAGTGACTCAAAATGGGGTAGGAGAACATCTTTTCTGACTTTCATGGTAATCTGAAGTTAGTAATAATTTGACTAAAAGCCTTCTTTCAAACACATTTCTTACTTTGTCCAGAGGCTTAAGGATTTGATCCTTATTAGAAAGTTAACTCTTTAATTTCTTGGATGCCATTTATAATTACACCCTCTATCTGTCCAAGTAGAGAAGCAGTACCATTAGGTGATGACAGATGATAGATGACAGATAGACAGATAGATAGATAGGTAGAGTTTGGGTACAAGGATGTGACCTTACACAATTTAGGTGAGTTGGTTAAGCACTCTCTGTAAAGCTGTTATCTTTATGTCTGATGCTCAAATACTGTGCAATAGCAATTTATGTCCCTTAATAATTAAGGCCCAACATTTCAGTCCAAAGAATAACCCCTTTCTTTGACTGTGGACACAGGGGTATCAAAACCAAAATGTCCAGGCAGCAGCTTATACTACTAGTTAAATGGCATTGTTGTTATATCCCCCACTGGAGCCAAAATTCATGATGATAGGAAAGAAATTTTGCTAGTAGATCACATAAAGTAATAGAGGAATCACTTTTATGCATTAGCACAATCTCATATATATTACTTCCATTTGATATTGGAGTCTAGTTGTGCACCCCAACTTTGTTCTTTTGTGGGGTAAGGACCATAAGACATTTGTGATTGGCAGTTCAGATAATATGTTGATTTGATGGTCAATAATCAAGAGGTCAGTCTATTATAGACCCTGTAGCAAGCCCTAAGCTGTATTTTAAAGAGAAGTTATTTGGGTTTGTTCCAAAATTCTAAAGGTACAAACTGTGCTAAAATACTGCCGAACAGATTAAATAGCATCCTTCTTCCCCAAGGACACTTGTATTGAATCTGATGGACTATATGGCCCAAGTAGCAGAAAAGTTTCCATGGCAGTCTGGACCTGTTACAGGACCTTCTGTTGTTTTGTATCTAACTCAAAACAGATACTTTTTTGGATCACTTCATAGTCAGAATAGGACACTCAAATGAGGTATATGCTCTCCAAATTCAAAATGCCTCACTGGTGATACATGCTTTTCTTAGTTGCATGATGTAGCAATATTTCCTTTATCTTGAAAGGGATAACTCATGCCCCATGCCACTGCAACTTTAGGAATTTCTCCAAGGTGTCAATCTCCTGAATTTTAATGGGATTTATTTTTTACTTACTGATGTGAAAGTGTCTTACCAACTCATCTAGATGCTGCTTTCAACTCACCATCTCCAAGAAATATATTATCATCAATGTAATAAAGTAACAATATAACTATAGCAGGGCATTTTCTTAAAAGGATCTGCCTCCCGCCTCAAGTGGCTCTTAATGTATAAACTGACCCAAAGCTGGGAATTAGGAAAGGAATGTGACTCTTTTAGTGACTCAAGTCAGTTTTCTGCTCTCTGAACCTAGACCTTGTCCATATATAATAGTCAAGTAAAACTTCATCAATGACCCTTTTTAATTTTCTTTTCAGTTTAGGGACACTGTAGTAAACTGGCCAACAGCAAAGACCTCTACGAGTCAGACTATTCTGATTAATGCATTGTCTCCAATGCCCATAGCAGTGACCATGCTACAGCTTTGGTTTTAGAGATTAAATGCAGCTACTTGTCTCCCAGGATCCCATCTTCACCTTTGCATCTTGAGATTTCTATTTCATGATAACAATTCTGTCATCTCTGACCTATACAAAAGTGGTCCAGAAACATCTTCAATGGTGCTAGGGATTCCCTCATAGATTTATTTCTTACAACCTCATAAAAAGAATGTCCTCTGGAATCTCCTGAAGTGGGTAGGAAGTCTTGGATGACAAAACCACATTAGTATTCTACTATAAGCTTTTTAAATATATATTCTTTTTAAAAAATTCACTCTAATTTGTTATACGTGACAACAGAATGCATTTCAATTCATAGTATGCATATAGAGCACAATTTTTCATGTCTCTGGCTGTTCACAAAGTAGAGTCACATCATTCATGTCTTCATACATGTACTTAGGGTAATGGTATCCATCTCATTCCACTTTCCTACCCCCATACCTCTTCCCTTCCCCTCCTTCCCCTTTTCCCTATCTAAAGTATCTCCATTCCTCTCTACTCTAAGATTTTGGATGCCTTTGTTTATAGCTCAGGCATTGTAGTCTTTTTATTATAGGTTACTTTGGATCCATATTTCAATCAACTATCAAAAAACTTTAGAGTCATTCCTAGATCTTCCATGTAAAACATTAAATCTAGATTCTTTGAGTAGTGAGTCTATAACAATATATTAGGTCTGATACAACTTTATATTCCTTCCACTTTGATCCCATATTCTGAAAATGTATTCCCATACATTGTCTCCAGATTTCTTTCAAGATAAATGGGAAAATTATGCATTTTTTCTTAGTTTCCTGCTTATCACCATTCATCCTCTCCCTTTGTGAACTTTCAGGACTTGAGTCTGCTTCTAGATCTAGGAGGATGGCAAGGGTAGATCCAGATCCTGAGAATGAACAGCAGTGCCTTGCAAGACAACTTTCATGAAGGCCACTGGAGGTTCTTCAGGATGAAGAAAAGAAACCTACCCAGAAAGGTAGAAGGACTGCTTCCACTGGAAAAGAAAGCCCAGGTTTCTGGAAATTAGGTTATCAGAATCTGTCGTATGTCCTATGTCAATTTTCCTTCCTTCCTAGTAAACACTATAACTTCAAGAAAATTTACATTATAGTTCATCCATCTAAAGGATTAGATCTTTTGTTCTTTTGTTTTGTTTTAGAAATCTTGGCCCAACATTACAGGTAATGAGTTTCCCTCAGGATAGTCATAGAAGTTTTCAAGTTCTTTATATAAACCTTAAGATGGGCATTTAAAGCATGAGCTTATTATTTTCTGGCCTCAAAATTTCCAGCATAGTTAGAAGCAATGAAAAAAAACCCTCTAATAGTATATATGCACACTAAAATAGTTTAGAGTTCCAAACATTTGGTCACATGAAACCTCATCATGCCTTCCAAAGAAAGGTACATGATTATAGGAATCTATAGGTCATAAATTGAGTTATTGTGTTGTCATGAATACATGGGATTCCCAGTGCCCTCTGCCACTGGGTGCAGGTCATTAATGCCTTTAAATTAATAACAGAGAACCAAGTTCAGAAAACTTGGGACCAGTACAAAGAACTCATCATTAAGATTTAGTTTCCTCAAATCTATTACCTTTAAGTACCAAAGTATGATTATATCTTATATTAATCAAGACATAAGCAAATAAATAGAACAATTAGAAGATAGTTAGATAATGGATGGATGGATGGATAGATAGATATAATAACACAGGGATTTGATTCTATACAGTTGTGAGAAATGGAATTAAGTAAGCAATCTCTGTGAGGCATTATTCTTAACATTTGATGGTTGAACCTTAAGTCTACAGGGCAGATAGTATCATAGAGAAGATGGACATAGAGTGGGAAAGGAAGATAATAAGTTGGAACCCAGAAGAATCAGCTAGAACTCATGGGGATGAGGCCCAATTCCTTTTCTCATTGCTTCTATTTGGTAGCATAGGTGTCTTTCAGGAGCCAGAACTCTTCATCTGGAAGCTTGATACAAATCTGCAGGAGTTAGAGAAGCAGAAGGAAGCAGGAGGAGCAGGTGTAGCAGTTACAGGCACAGCCACTTTCTCATGCCAACATGGTGCATCAACAAATTGGTGGTGTGTGTGAACTACAAACGACTGCCATTTTTACTTCTGTTCTCCAAATCAAAGAATAATCTCTCTCTTGGATCCACTGTAACAAGAAACAGAGGAAAGGGAATTCTGGGAAATGCAGTTGCACTAGACCATTTTGACACATTGCAAAGCTCCCATACACCTTAGAAGTTTTCAGAAGAGATTTTTGACAGTTGATTGGAAGAAAAAGATGTAAAGCATTTCTGAGTGACTAAGAAGACTGAAAAGTAAATAGCAAAAATATTTAATAGAGAAAATAAGGGGATTATGTATACCAAAATATAAAAATTAATGGACTTTATAATATTATTCTATGTTGGCTTCTAAATTCCTTTATTGACATCTTATCCAAAATGATACTATGTGTTTATTTTCCACAGATTCTTCTCAAGATTTCTTTTTCTCATGGAAAGTAAATGTAGGTAAGATATGTAATTCCTGTAGTTAAAAATTTAAACTTAGACCTCTGCCTCTTTCATTCCTTTAAGACATTCCTAGATAACTGTTTCTTTACTTGTAAATATAATAATAGTCTTATCTATACATCATATAATTGCTGAGTTTATTAAACACATAATTGTTGAAAAAACATTATGTTAACACTTAAAATTTGGTACAATTAAATAATAAGTGGAAAAATAGCAATAACTATGACCAGATTTTTATGTTTCTAAAATATTACTCATGACTTTCTTTTCATAATATATTATAAATTAAAATGTTTTCATGCTAAAAATATATTTATAAATGATGTTAGTATAAAAATTTGTTTTATAAGGTTACATTTTAAAAAATTCTTTACATTTTTGGTGGGGAAAATAACCATGATAGATGCTGCCTCAATTATTAAGTTTTTACTTAGAAATAGCCAGAGGCATCAGGGTGTGGTGGTGCATACCTGTAATTCCAATGACAAAGGAGGCAAAGGAAGGAAAATCACAAGTTCAAGGCTAGCCTCAGCAGCTTAGTAAAGTCCTCAGCAACTTGGCAAGACCTTGTCTTAAAATAAAAAGATAAAAAACAAAAAGACTGTGGACATAGCACATTGGTAAAACATCCCTAGTCTCAACCCCCAGTTTAAAAGAAAGAAAAAAGGAAGGAAAGAAGGAAGAAATAGTAGCATGTTCCATTTTCTTTCTTCTAGCTCCAGCTTAAATAGTAATAACTACCATCTACTGAGTAATTTTCATGTGTTAAGCACATGGCTAATTGACTTAACTTTCCAAAATTTTAAGTGGAGACTCTACTATATACCTAATGCTTTGCCTGACACTGGCACCTCAAGGACTGTTTTCAAAGATATCACCACATTATGGAAGGATAGAAAGTAAGAAATGGAAAAATAAAGACCTAGTTTACTGCATCATGTTAGGAAAAAATAGGAAGTCAAGGGATCCATGGGACACATAACCTAAAGTCTTCGTGTGTGAGAAGGGTTTTCAGAAGAAGTGAAACCTGAAGGAAATTTTGGATCTTGGAAAAGGTATGGGGGAAGACAAGAGAAGGACATTCCAAAAAGAGAAAATAGTATGTGCAAAGGCAGAAGGTGAAAAAAGCCAAAAACCCTTTGACACTATACATACTTAAGAAGGCTAAAGTGTAGATTATGAAGGTAGAAGTGGGAATTCATGAGAATGGAAGGGAAAGTAAGGTCTTCTAAGAGGCAGGATCATGCTGGAATATTGTTCTCTGCTAAGAACAATAGGAAGCTATTAAATACTGTTAAACATGTGAGGGTCTGATCAAGTTAATGTTTTGAGAAAAACACTCTGGATGCCTTCCCAGAATAAAATATGGGTACATGGACCAGTTCACAGATAAGGGCAATCAGGGAACAAACCCAGATGTTTTCAATGGCCTTAAAAAGAAATGGATGGATCAAGAGACTTTGAGATGGTAGATTTACTAAGCTGCACTAAATAGACAGGAAAAGGTAAAGTCCAATGTGGCTCCCAACATCCCCACTTGGGCAATAGGTTGGATGGGAGTGTCAATCACTGAATTAAGGAGCAAATGAAGAGTAGCACTTTTTTTCCCACTATTTCCCTTACTTTAAGTGTTATTACACATATTTCAGAAATGAGCATAGAGAATTTAAATAGCATTCCAGAATCAAAGATCTAATAATTGGTAGACTCTATGGAATAATACTTCTGAGTGACTCCAGAATTCATGCTGTGGTAGACACTGTGATGTGCTTTCCATATTAATTTTCAGGATTGATGAACTTATTCTCTCACCTATTAAAAGTGCTGTCAGCTGTCAGGCTCTTCCAGGAAGTGACCTACAGGATGATTCTCAAAGTAATATCCCTGTGCCAGCAGTATCAGCATAATTTGGGAAGTTGTGGGAATGCCAGAAATGCTGGCATCAGGACACAACAATGCTTTATTAAGCCCTCCGGAATTCTGCTTCTAATATATGCTAAGGTTTGGGAGTCACTGATCTGGACTAGTGAGAACTATCCTCTACTTCCTGACCACTTTGTCTCAACTTGGAACAATTTGAACAGGTTCTTAGCTTCAGCATTTCCTTTGGGTCAGTCAAGTCTTTTTTTTAAACGTAAAAAATGTATTACTCATATAATTAAAAATATTAAGAAACTATATTCACACAAAACTTGTCCAAGAACATTCACAGCCCAACTCTTCACAAGAGCCAAAAAAGTAGCAATGACCCAAATGTCCACCAACTAATGATAAACAAAACATGATTCATATATTATAAAATATTTATACAACTTAATATTTTTCTTCCATAAAAAGGAATGAAGTACTGATTTATGCCACAACATAATGAATCTTGAAAACACTATGCTAAATGAAAGAAGCCAGTCACAGAAGACCACATCTTGTATTATATCATTTACATGTAATATTTAGGTCAGGCAAATCCATAAACAAAATAGATTATTGGTTGCCATAGAGACAGCAGGTTGAGAAAAAATGACTACTGACTGCTAATGGGTACAGTACTGGGTTGAATAATGTCCTCCCCACCAACCCAAATTTCATGTCCACTTGGAACATCAGAATGTGAATTTGGTTGGAAATAGGGTCTTTGCAGATGTAGTTAACGGAGATCAGAATGGATTGGGATGGGCCCCAAATCAAATGACTGGAGTTCTGAGAGGGCCCAGTGAAGACAGAGGCACAGAAAGGGAACAGGGCATGTGAAGACTAAATCTGGAGAGACACAGATACAAGCCAAGGACCATGGAGGACTGTCAGAAGCCAGCAGCGCTAAGGAAGAAGAAGGGAAGGAGACTCCCTTAGGGTGTTTAGAGGGAACACCAATCCCCTTCCATTCTGACACCTTCAGAACTGACAAAATGATTTCTGTTGTTTTAAGCCAGTCAGCTTGTACTACTTTGTTAAGAGAGTCCTTGGAAACTAACATGAAGTTTCTTTTTCTTATGATTGATAAGGTTTTTTTTTTTTTTTTTTTTGTTTTTTTTTTTTAGGACCAACTTCCCTCTCTGTTTGATGGTTTGCTTTCCTTTTGCTGCAGGTGTTTATGCTGTATATTATCTTCATCTCAGATTTTGCCTCCTCAGGAACCCAACCAGCAATGGTTGATACCAGGGTAGCCAAAGAATACAGACACTGAAATGGAACCTGGGAGCTTAACTGCACACCAGTTTTTTGGCAATGAGGCCTCTATCAGGGGTGGTAAAAAGAGTTCCTGGCAAAGGCAGAAGTGAAATTATTAAGTTCCCTGGTGGTAAATGGGGTTGGCATAGCAGTGAAAGAAAACACACTAGTGGGTGCAATAAATCAGGTATTTGAGAAATAAGGTATGATTTTTAAAGAAAATGGAATTATTTGGTTATTAGTAGTGAAAATGAATGCTTTGGGAAAAGTAATAACAAGCTGTGAGTAGTTAATCAGCAATTAATGGGTAAGAGTGAAACCATAAAGTCTTCTTTGGCAGCAAATAAATATACTCAGATGTCTTGAAACTAAATGGGAAAAAAATGCTGAGAATTAGATAGTGTTGAAAGGAGGTTGAATTCTTGGCCCCATAAGATCTGGTTATGTCTATGTCAGGGCCTTAACCAGGAAAGAATGAGGTCCCGAGACACAGGATTCAATTGAAAATATGAAGTCCCCAGTTTGAAGTGAATTCTATGGATTTGCAGAAACGCCCTCTCCTCTCTAGGTAAGATTAGCACTTCTCCAAGGTTTGAAGGAAACGCAGAATCCTAGGTATTGTGAGATAGTGCCCTATCTATTGAAGATTCATCGTGGCCTCCAGAACAATAACAACATTATCTAACATGGAAAGTACTAGACCTGAAAAAGGAGAAAAGGATGTTAATGAAGATGTAGGACCTTATCAACATCAGAAGGAGCTAGAAAACAGAGGTCAAGGGCTCTGGATTAAGAGGGACAGACATGAAGCTAAATACAGTAGCATATGTTGATATGGAATTATTTTCTTGGGAAATGGGCTATAAGATTCTGGCAAGACTCCTCAGGGAAAATATTAGCATGCTTAAGCACTGACTCACAGTAAATGAAGTAGAAAAGGCAGAAATGCCATGTCAGGAAAGAGAAGGAAAGAAGGGCTCAGAAAAGGAGGCACATGGGAGGAATGAGTATATTATGTGAAATCTAAAATCCCATCCACCACCTGGGACATTTCATTTATGAAAGCAATGAGGAATGCACTGGTGAAGGTAGGAGCACAATGAGGAATTTGGCAGGAGCTCTCTTTTACAGGCCAGGGTTGAAGGTGTTGTCACAGAAATAGGCTCTCAGATAGTAATGCAAACATAGGATCCTCAAATGACAAATGCATAGTGTTGGTTTTCCTAGGCTGCATATTGCCAGCTGATCTCACTCTGCTCATGTGACCATATGTATTAGTAGAGACATTCAGTTGGTTAACATCATGGTACTTACACAGACTTTGATAAATAGCCATGGTAGTGAGCACCTGCACATTCCAACTGCTTATGACCCATCTCCCAGAACCAAAGGTTAAATTCTTGGCATAGAATTAAGCAAGACCCCATGTTGGCTATCTTCAGTAGGGTCTGGGCCATACTAGTTGGTGATATTTTGAAAGATTCTAGTTTATTAAGCCTACTCTGAATATTTGAAGAAAGCACTTAATTATTTCTTGTTATGGCATGCATTTTATGTATTAACTCTATTTTGAAATCACATAATGCTTTTTTACATTATGATATGTTTACAAAATTTATTTGAAAAAAGTTTATACCAGTATGGTATAGAGACCATGGTGTTTTGGGCAAAGTAAGACAAAGGATGGGATGAAAAGGTAGGTGACAAGTGACATGTTTTCCTGGTTACAATCTACACTGAGAATATAGACTATATAAGTGGTATTTAATTATACCCCTTGCTTACATTAATTCATATCTTAGAACCTTTTGTATTTATAAAACCTTACAGTTAATATTAAAGAATCCCTTTGAATCTAAACTATTTTTGAGCCTTCAATAAAACATGTAGTTAAATCCCTTCATTTGCTGACCTATTATTGAAAATCACTGTAGGCAATAAAAACACTTTTTTAATAACTCTTCCAAATCAAATAGACCCCATCCAACTATTCCCCAAAGTGTGAAACAACAAAGGCAATAGATGAAAATGAATCAGTGATGCTGTCTGAAATTTTAGCTTAATTTTTTGCAGTTGCTCAAATATTAATAACCTGAGATCTGATCTTTTTAAACATGCAGAATCTGCTTAAGCCCTTAAAAAACAAAAAAGCTAAACAGAGATTTAGCTCTGAGTTGTAAGGAGCAACACCGATGTGGAAGAAGAAGAAACTAGACAGTCATGGGATGTTTCAGGATCGTTACTGCTGTACGTACCCAGAGACTATGTCCTCAGAGGGGTCACTGTAGGGAAGCTGATGGCAGTTTATGGATCTTGGATTATGTGCATGTTGTTTCTTCAAGTATTCGGGTGGTGACTGAAATTGTTTAATAAGTGAATCAAAATGGTATGTCTCCTACCAGAGGTTTGAAAAGACAGAAGCAAAATGTAAACCAGTTAAAAACAGGAACTGTTTATTGTCATGGGAAAATTTCAAAGGCTTACAAATAAACATTGAATCCTTAATTAGAAAATTATTTTTTTGTCATGTTTCAAAGCATGAAATAGGGAGCAAAAAGTCTTTAAAACTATTCTTTTTTAAAAAATACAAATAATTCTTATGTTTTTATATATACTTAAAATAAATTTAATAAACATTTAAAAATTTTTCCATTATTTTTCCAACACTATTCTTGGTTACTGAAACTTAAGCTACTATCTTACTCTTGTTAGCAGTAGGAATAGGAGACATATGAACATGATTTTTTCATATAAAGCCTATCATACCAGTTTACTTTTGCTTGAATTATTTTTCCTTATTGGAATCTATTGTACCTCTCCCCCTTTTTATCTGTGTAAAGGGGATTATAAAAGTAACTACCCCATAAATTTGGGGTGAGCGAGTACACACTAAATGCTTAATATACCACTTGGTATATTGTAAGTGCTAAATAAATATTAGCTATTATTATTTTGTCAAATATTGTTATGTCAAATATTGTTATTTTGTCAACTGGGGAGCTGTAGTACTTTCAGTAGAATAGTTTTGCTACCTTATAGGCAAAATAGCTTTTATGGACTGGGAACTTAACTGATTTTTATAACAGTAAGTGTCTGGAAAATGCATTCTCTGTCCCAAGCAACCAATTTATTGCTTCTGGGACATCAATGCACATTTTAGTGGGATGGTCTCAATCAGGCAGAGTGTGACGAGAGCCCAAGGAGTCAATTACGACTCATGTTTTCTATATTCAGCTCATCTCTAGACAGTGGTTCAGGTGACAAGATGCCCATGTTTCTTTCCTTTCCTAACTTATCAGAGAGAGCAAGAGGCAAAGGATTGTGAGGTCAGTCTGACTAGGTTGGCAGGTACTACAGCATACCTTTCTTGTTAAGGATTCTATTTTTATCTGCAGGGTAATAGAGAGACACTAAAGTCATTAAGCAGAATATGACATGTGATAAGATGTGATTAGAAGATCACCATGGTTGTCGTGTAGAGGGTGGATTGGTGGGAAGTTAGGAGTTTGGGTAGATGTGAATGAGAGGGAGTCCAAAAAGTGATTATTGCAGTAATCTGGTAGAAATTAAGGTTTTGAAATAATTGTGGTTGTAGTTGAAATGGAAAGTAGGAGAAAGGATATGAGATTTTTTTTTTCTCAAAAGACAGAATTCACATACAGGCTATTGTTCTAACATCTCCAGCTCTGTTTTCACATTTGCAAGGTGACTAAATTGTAGTTACCACACAAGGTAGCTGTGAAGATTAAACGAAATCTGGACACGGGCAGGTAGTAAGGCCACAGAGAGAGAAGGTGATAGTGTTGGGTGATGCTGTCAATCTCACCTTTACAGCCTTTTCCTGTGGGGTTGTCAGGAGAATTAAACAAGAAGATGTTGATAAAATTCTTAGAAACACATATGGCATGGCATGAGGTCCACTAAGTGCTGCCAAGGGTTGTGATTGTTAAATTTAAAATCCTGTGTACATTTTAAAGGATGACCAAGTTATAATGTGTTCCATTGAACAGTCATACACTTGAGTGTCAGGCAACTTATAACAGGATTATTTCAAAGTTCAGTTTGCAATTCATTTGACCATGGTTTTAAAGGGAAAGAGCAATGACACATCAGCTTGCATGGCAGGGGATTTTTCCATTGCAGACCACCACAGCATTTCCTCCTTGCTGGTT
This sequence comes from Spermophilus citellus, assembly GCF_964194105.1. Lineage (NCBI taxonomy): Eukaryota > Metazoa > Chordata > Mammalia > Rodentia > Sciuridae > Spermophilus > Spermophilus citellus. Next base: position 43,756,062 of record NC_138191.1, on the reverse strand, counting down.
GCTATGACAGTTTTGACAGGAAAAATCCAGAAAGATGAAGTTGGAACTCAATGCCCTTATATGAACAAACAAGATGTATCATAGCTGATTTTTCCTCTGAAGAGGAATTTATCCTTTCATATTCTCCCCACTAGCATATTCTTGCTCATCCATGAGAAGGAAAATGGATTCCAAAAATTCTAATTTAGTACTTGATAATATTCTTACCAAAAATGTCAGTAGAGCTTTCATGCAGCTTAGAGGTGAACCCTAATCAATATTAGGGCTGCTATGGAGCACTTTGAACTTGTCCAGATCATACTTTGAGACCTAATTGTACCCCTCTTGAATTCACCACGAAAAGTAAGCAGAAGGAATGAATTTGGTGGCTTAGCACCAATGTTAGATCCCAGGGAGATCCCTGACCTCACATTTTGCTGGCCAATCCATCTGGAGATGTGTGAATGCTTGCACTGTAAGAACCTTCTGTACTGAAAGCAGAAGTGATGGTGGGGGGAGGAATTGTTGCTGCCTTTTTCACCCTTTTCTTTTGATAGCACACTCTTTAAATGAACCTTCCGTTTTTAGGCACTAGGTGTTAAAGAGTACATAATTAGGTCAAAATCTAGGGGAAGCCTAGGAAGAATTGAAGTAAACTTCCAATAAATCAAGTTAGCCCAGAAGCTATTCTATAATATCATGCTCTTATACAAACTACACACCCAAAGCATTTTTATGGGACTGATTAATTGCAAAATTTGAATTAGATGGGGCCTCACAAATCCATTTCCAGGGGAGAGTTGAGTCATTTGCCCTTCCAAAAGTTCAGAAAGCACATGATAACAGTGGAAGTCTCATGTGCATGAAAATCATGCATTGTGTCATGGAGGTTCAGGTAGCAATAAAACCTGGAATCAAAACGGTGAATTTTACATTTGCAAAAAAAAAAAAAAAAGTGGTTCATAAAGTGAGTCAGCCAGAATGTATCATAAATAGTACTGTTAAAGAAACTGCGGGGAAATGGACCAGGTTACATTTTCACAGAACATCTGCCTCAGAAGCTGTAACCTGCTGCACCTCTGTCACTTTGCCTAAATGCCCATTCCTTCATGAATCTGCCTATATAGCTTATTGAGTAATTGAGGAAATGTTCTCTTCATGTCTTTCAAATACTTTTAATTCCCAGCCACTTGCAATATTGCAATATTGTGAACTAAAGCAAAATGCAAATTCCAATGTGTTTCACAGAAGCAGAGACTCAAGGATAATAAAAGAAGGAAAAGAGGAGCTTTCTGCTATTGTTCATACAGATGCACAAAGAGCAATGAACAGAGATAATAAATCTCAACCCAATGCAACATATCTTGGTGACCCAGAAGACTTATCATATTATGACTAAGGCAAGTGTGCCCATTTAATATAAATCTGAGTTTGCCATTCAAAGGGTATTATAGTCAAGCCTCCACAGTCCTGCACAGTCTCCCCAGAAATGGCCTTGCTATTCAATAAAAGAAAGAAAGCTTTATGGTACCAAAGAAAGCAAGGAAGTCTTTTTTGTATTTTTTAAAAATCAGTGTGAAACTCACATCTTTGAACTTAAAATGTGTGTGACAAATGAAGGAAGCTAAGTGTTAGATATTGCTGTGTTGATTGCCTAGCCAACCCAGGAAGACTAAAATGGAGTTAAGCTAATAATCTTTTGTAATTCTGGCTCCTTCAGCTCTAACATGTCTATAACTGTGTCTCCTGTGGGGTTCAATTGTACTTGTTGAATCCCTTTCTTCTTTCAACACAGCATGGATTCTGAATTGTTTCATTTGTGTTCTGTTGTATAATCAGAGTTTTGAAAAATAAATTGATAAGAGTATTTAGAATTTAAATAGCAGTCTACTGAAAAATGATGCTTATAGAAAATGATAAGTACCTAATTCCTTACTTCCTACCCCCAATTATATGTATTTATTTTTTTCTATATCTTCCACATTTAAAAGAACCTACCATAATGAGTCCAAACATAGTGTGAACATTTTTTTAGAGGAAGACTTATTAAGTCTTTAAAAAGCTTAGTAAGTTTTATATTCCTACATTTAGAGTAAAGAGGATGGAATTATAGGATTTGAGAGTATAAGGAGACTTAGAGAACATCTATCCCACAGCATTTTGCAAAAAAGAAGAATGAGGCTCAATTAGGTCAAAGAGGCAGCATTCTATGTATCAAGAGGGTCAGGACTTTGCAGTCAGCCAGAGCTGGATCCAATTAGGGCGTGACTCCATAATTCACAAAAGCAGGTTGCTCAGTGCAGTGAAGCCTTGGTTTCTTCACCTACTGGGGGTAAAAGAAAGCCTACTTCACAGGTCTCTTGTGAGGTGGAAATTAAATAATGCCATCAACTGTTTAACATGGGACAAGGTGCATATTAAGCACTAAATATATATTCTTTGCCCTTCTTTCCTTGTCTTTTCTTGCACCTTAGTGCAGAATGGAAATGATAATATATATCTCTTGGTTTCCACCTACTCCGTGTTGAATGGACTAAGCCATGGCTTTTCTGCTAAAGAACACTCTCATCACAGACACCCAAGCAGCAGCCAAAGATATTTTTTCCAAATCCACCAAGAAAAGGCAAGGAAAGAAAGGGGACAGGGAGAGGAGCAGAGTTCTCCTCTTGGACTATAGTATATCTGAGGGTGTTTAGCTGCTGCGTTTTTTTTTTTTTTGTTTGTTTGTTTGTTTACTGTCCTTGAATTTCACTGTGCAGTTGTTATGGAGGATTGGTTGAAGGACATACCCCTCAACCTATGGATATCAAAATTGCAGATTCTCAAGTTTCTTATATAAAATGATATAATAATATTTGTATATATCTTATAAACTTCCTCGTATATACATTAAATAATCTCTTAATTACTCAAAATTCCTAATACAATTTAAATAGTTGTTACAATGTTTTATAGGGAATGTTGGTAAGAAGAAAAAACTGTATATGTTCATTGAAGACATATTTTGTTAATAGTTTTTTGATCTGCAATTGGTTGATTCCACACTGGGACAACTGTCATTCAGAAGAAGTGACTGCTTCAACTTCTGTGAGCAAGGCTAATGACGTTCCTTAGCACCAATAACAGGCAAATAATATTGAATATGTGCTTTGAAACAGGTTAAAACTTTTCATGTTCACATATGGTCTTTATGCCCCAACATTCTAGTAGGGGAAAGGGGCCAACATTTACTGAGCACCTACCAGGAATGAAACACTGTTTTCACTGGCTTGTGAAATAGTTGTTATTATCCCTATTTACAGGCATAGGCTAAAAGGAGTCAAGTTATAATCCAGAGGAAATAGGGTAATAAGGGTCAATGCTAGGATTTAAAGCCAGAGTAGCTGACTTCACTTTAACACATATTTTCTAAGCCAGTTCAAATGAAGCTTTAAGTATGAATAGTTCATACTCCTTATAAATCACAGTAATCTGATCATAAATCATTGACATTGGCCACCACAGATAAAGACATGCTGTACGAACTGTTTCCGATAATCTATTACATAGGGTCAATACTAACCAGAAGAAACCTTTAACTAGGCAAGGGCTAAATAGTAAGCTGAAGAGAAGGTCACAGAAGAAAGTATCTTATTCTTAATATTTCATAGGAAATCATTTTCTAATTAGTTCTTTTAAAAATGCAGAGATCAGTGAGTCTGAAATACATTCACTAGGAAAATATATAATATTTATTTACTTACATGAGATGTAAGTAAGGAACATTTGAAGAAGTAAAAACTCAGAAAAAATGTTTAAATTGAAAAAGAATTTGGAAAGAAAAATAACAAATTGAGTTACCATGTATGTTAGAAGGTATGTGTACTAGAACCAATCTAAAATTTTAAATCAAATTATTATTTATTTAAAAAATAATTTCATTAGAATGATGGAGAAATCCTTTGGTATAGTTCAAGCAAGTGGCAATTGGCCAGGTTGGCTGTGATTTATCTAAATTCTATGCTGATGTCATAGAAGCAGTATCCTTTAAGGGACATTTGACCAGGTGCAACAAGAGCTCAAATAATTTTGTATAACCATCTGAGTAGAGCAACCAGGAGGTGTTATGGTGTTTGTTGCCTCAGGAAGAGGGGACTGCCGCCCTCCACAACTGGCTTCAAGACATGGTGCAAGATGGTTTTCCAGCTCCTACTTTCATAAATGCATTTAAAGGGAAGAAGAAAAAGGGAAGGCAACACAGATTAGAAGTTTTATGTACTGTTTAAGCAAGGCTATGAAATGTCCTCAGCTAAAATTCTGTTACTAGTACAGAAAGGCAGGCCAGGTAATGGGGACAACTACTACAGAGGCTGAATCCACTACCTATGATGTGGATCTTAATGGGGTAATTGGAAAATTACTCTGTCAGAAGCTATTTCAAATTGTAAATATTTCACAAATTTCATAAGACATACTAATTTGCTACAGATCAGGACATACTCCAGAAGTGCACACTGAAAGAAAAATATGATATTGCAAGGCACCGTTAGAGCACATAGATGGCCCCTGGTGGATTCTTGCAAAAGAGCCATAGCATCAGCCTCCACCTTTGTTTCCCTGGAAGCCATTAAAACTAATAAACTGCAAATATCAATGAAGATTTCCCATGAAATAAGATTTTTTTGTTGTCTATTTTCTTTTTTTTTTTAAACTATTTTTTTTATTGGATGTTCACAACATTACAAAGCTCTTGACAAATCATATTTCATACATTAGAATCAAGTGGGTTATGAACTCCCATTTTTACCCCAAATACAGATTGCAGAATCACATCGGTTACACATCACATTTTTACATACTGCCATATTAGTGACTGTTGTATTCTGCTACCTTTCCTATCCTCTACTATCCCCCCTCCCCTCCCTCCCATCTTCTCTCCCTACCTCATCTACTGTAATTCATTTCCCTCCATGTTTGTTATCCCATTCCCCTCATAAACTCTTATATGTAATTTTGTATAACAATGAGGGTCTCCCTCCATTTCCATGTGATTTTCCTTTTTTTCTCCCTTTCCCTCCCGCCTCATGTCTCTGTTTAATGTTAATCTTTTCTTCCTGCTCTTCCTCCCTGTTCTGTTCTTAGTTGCTCTCATTATATCAAAGGAGACAGCCCAGGACCGGATGGGTATACAGCGGAGTTCTACAAAACCTTTAAAGAAGAATTAATACCAATACTTTTCAAGTTATTTCAGGAAATAGAAAAAGAGGGAGCTCTTCCAAATTCATTCTATGAGGCCAACATCACCCTGATTCCGAAACCAGACAAAGACACCTCAAAGAAAGAAAACTACAGACCAATATCTCTAATGAACCTAGATGCAAAAATCCTCAATAAAATTCTGGCGAATCAGATACAAAGGCACATCAAAAAAATTGTGCACTATGATCAAGTAGGATTCATCCCTGGGATGCAAGGATGGTTCAATATACGGAAATCAATAAATGTTATTCACCACATCAATAGACTTAAAGATAAGAACCATATGATCATCTCGATAGACGCAGAAAAAGCATTTGACAAAGTACAGCATCCCTTTATGCTCAAAACATTAGAAAAACTAGGGATAACAGGAACTTACCTCGACATTGTAAAAGCTATCTATGCCAAGCCTCAGGCTAGCATCATTCTGAATGGAGAAAAATTGAAGGCATTCCCTCTAAAATCTGGAACAAGACAGGGATGCCCCCTATCACCACTTCTATTCAATATAGTTCTTGTTGTCTATTTTCAAAAGCTCTTAAGTGATATGTGCATCACAAATTTTTATTCCAATAGAATAATTTACAAGTGAACATGAGGTTCACATTTCTAAATATTTAAGGTGTATGTAGTATCTTATGTGCTCTATATGGGCTTTACATAATCCAAAGGGACAAAAGTTATATAACATATTCTCTAATTTATTTCCCTATTATGCTCATGTTAAATAATAACATTTTTTACAGAGATAAGTCATTTTACTCAACCCTATAGTAACTGTATGAGTTTTGCATCAACACGATTGCATACATTTTTTAAAAAAAGTTGTTCTGCAAGAATGAAGTAAATTGTCAAGATGACAAGGGCTTATCTCCTGAAACAAAGTCCCAAATCTACATGCATTTACTATTGGTTGTCCTAGAATATTTTAGGATTATTAAAAGTTCTTACACCATACTTACATACAATCTATGGAAGAAAAATGAAGTGAGATTTGGCTCCAACTATGGAGTTCTTCCATCCATGACATTTCCCTCTTTGACCCATTTGAATCACTTAGGATAAAAAACTTCCTTCCTCCCACTTTTTTAGCATATTGTGCAAATTAAATAACCAGAAAGCTTGTTTTGATTTTCTTCTACACATTAATCTATGGTGTAAGAATGTGAGCTTGTCATGAACTGAAGTGATATCTGAAAAAGAAATGACTGAGCCAGGCACGATGGTGCATGCCTGCAATCCCAGCTGCTAGAGAGGCTGAGACAGGAGGATCCTGAGTTCAAAGCCAACCTCAGCAACATTGAGGTGCTAAGCAATTCAGTGAGATCCTATCTTTACATAAAATACAAAAATAGGGCTGGGGATGTGGCTCAGTGGTCTAGTGCACCTGAGTTCATTTGTCAGGAACAACCCCTCTCCCTCCTCCAAAAAAATAAATTACTGAACTGATGTTCCATTGAATGTGATTTTGTTTTCAATTTCAGATCAATAAAGTCTTATGCTTGTGCAGTTCAGGAATATATTTTTTTGATGGCAGACTGTGTGGTGAGAAAGTATTTCATTGGTTAAGTGTTTCCAAAATAGCTGTGGGAAAACTTGAATTTCTGCTTCTCTCTCTATAAGTTCCAGAAGACCCAAGTGATGCTGAAATGACAAATAGTCAAGTTAATTATAAATATTTCCATGTAATAAAACGGTATTCTTTAAAGTTAGTTTATTGGCACTCTTCACATAAAATAATTTGCAACAAATACCTTCATATGTAAGAAAGTCAGTCTTTGTAATTTAAAACTCAAAGCAAAATTCAAGTTCAATTGAAGTGACTTTATTATTCAGTGTTAGAAAACCCTTGGCTGGTACTGCCTTCATTGGTTCACAGTGGTACCACAAATCACAACTCATAATGAGCTGTCCAAGGCAGGAAGATTCCACCGGCCGTGCATTATTTCAAATAACCTGTGTTTGTGAAGATCACCCAGGGACCATCTGTAATCACCCCTTTTCAACCCAGGGCTCAGAAAACTGTAATATTTCTTATGTGTCTCCATTTTCCACTTGAAATCAGACCCGCCAGAATTTTGTAACTTTTCTTTCAACATTATCTTACATACTTAAGAAGTGGTTATCTGTGCTCTTGCGGCAAAGTTCCCATGGTCATCGAGAGGACACTTTTAGTGATTTTCACATCAATCTAATACATAGAATATAATTTAAGATATGAGAAGTTAGCAAACATTTCAAAGCAAATGTGTATTACAAAACCATCAAGAATTTTCTCTGTGCTCTTAAAGCTTAAATATTAAGAGCATCATCAATAGATGGGAATTTTTAATTGTGATTTTTATCATAATAGTGCCTTGCAGCAGCTCTACAAATTCCATATTCTGGTTATTCTGAAGTGTTAGTGTGCTGTTCTTTCTTGGTCACATACATGGTCATGAGGCTGTGCCTTCTGGGCTCTGTGGTACTGAGGGCTCGGTAGCTTGCCAGCCCCAGATAAAGTGTTCCAGTCTCTCATCCTTAGGCATTCTTATGAAGACTTGTAGCAAAACAGGGAATCCCATCCAAGTATCCCTGATTTGAATTTAGTACCTTAATATGGAACAAGGGACAGAAATGAAATTTGTAGAGTTTGCAAACATGTGGCTATATGACATCCTAAGTGAGAAAAAAGATTCTTCTTTGCTAAAACAAATATTATTTCATGTGTATTCATGCCTTTCCCAGAGCTGTTCAAGATAATTAATGGAAGTAGTGAATTAAAGTACCTTTTCCATGAAACATTTTTCCTCTTTATTGCAAGGTGTTGTAGAAATATTACTCAATCTTATCATATTCTTTTTTGAGGATAACTAGAAAAATTACTTATAGGCTTACATAATGAATAACATACTTTTTCTATATACCTAAAGTTTTTTTTAAAAAAATTGTATCAATTAACTTACATGATTATTCCTTTTTATTATCCCCTAGTAAACTTGAGAGAATATTAGTGGTATGGGGATATTATGCATTTTAAGTCTTATTCCCATGCTACCTTGTTTCTACTCCTTTTTCCAAGGTTAGCCTAAAAATCCTTTATGAATAATAGTGGTAGTACAAATTAAAAATTCAAAGATGTGGGGAAAAACCTCCATAAAACTACAAAAATGAAATCTCCACATAAAGTTAATGACAATGGTAATAATAATGTTAAGAATAGCTAACATCAATGTGAAAATACACACTGATCTCCATGTTTCATATATATATGTGTAATATATATATGTACATATATAAATACATGTTTATATATGTATATATGTGTATATAAATATTTTTCCTCAAAAGCTCAAATTTGCCCTACAGAGGGTTATGTACAAATAGTACAAATATTATGCCTCAAAGAATTACATAAACATGAATTTAAAAAGTGATTTGCCATAAGTTTATATCAGATTTTAGAAACAAATTCCTAAATCCTTCTCTGTGATGTCTACACTGACCAATCTGCTTTACACACAATCCACCCTCAACATGTCACTCCAAACCCTTTATATCCTGTTCTAATCTTCTTGCTTACATATGTATTTCTCTTTCAAATATAATAGATTGCTTACTTATGAATTATGTTTATTGTTTCTGTCCTTTGTTCCCTAACTAGAATGTGAGGCTCATGAGCTGAATTTGTTTTACCCTTCACTAAACCTCAAGCTCCTAGAACAATGCATCTATGTTGCGTTAATATTTGGTTAATTAATATTTGGTGAATGAATGAAATGCTGTGGATATTTGGATAAATGTGAAAATGTTAAGGCTTCCTAGATCTATGTTCATTCTCAACTAATTTAAAAGAATTGTTCAGCTCAAAATTATCTTTCTATAAATAAACTCTATTAGCATCTCACCATTATCTCATATACCCATTTCTTTTTCTTTTCTGTTTCAACAACTACCATTTTAGTATAAGTCATAGTCTACCTGGCTCCTACATTTCGTATCTCCCTGCTCTGGTTTCCAGGTAAATTTGTTTAAAAAAATAACACCACATTATTAATGGCTGTTAATTGCTTTGAACTTCAATTGCTTCATATTATCTCTCAGATCCATTTCAAACTCTTCACTGGGGAATTCAAAGAGCACTGACTTTGGGGCTTACATGGTTTTCCAAATGCACATCCATTATTCTCTAATTTTATACCTTAATTCTAGCTCATCTCCTGAAAATGTTTCTCCTTTCCTGACTCCATGACTTTGCCCATATGCAGTCTCCTTCCTACTGAAATTCCCTCCATGATTTATCAATCAAACCCTAAGATAGCTAGATCAGTGTCCCCCCAGCTTCATTGAAATATTGCTGATCATAGACCAATCATATTCATTTTAACCAGTTTTTATTATTTGTGTATCAATTATTAACCTTATGTTGTATAATAATGTTCTAAAGTCCTCAAGTAAAATTTAAGTATTTTAACTAGAAAAATTATATTTTATACATCTTTTTTTGTTTATTTTGCAGATTCCTTGATACAGTTTTAACATAGTAGATTGTCAAAAATTCTTGTTTATTAATAAGTAAATGAATACATAAATATCAGAACTTATGCTAGGGTATTATAAGTGGAAAGTTCAATAGTGCAATGTGGAATATAAATAATAGCTAATATTTGCAAAGCATGTCTTGTTTTCATCAAATATCCCCTTTATTCTTTATAACAATTCTTCTCTACATTAATCACATTATTCCAATTTTACAGCTGAGGAAATGGACATTCAGAAAGGTTCATCCAGTTAACAAAGGTCATGCAACTATTATTCATTGTATCAGTACTTGAACTCTGGTCTTTGGAGATTTGCCAATATATTATATAATATCTCACAATAACTTTAACTTCAATACATAAAAAAATATAGTTACAATTGTTTATATGTGATATTGTACTTATACATAGTTGAATAATTTGCTAACCTGAAATGTTCTGAACATCCTATCCTTTGTGGAAAACTTATTGTAATAATTTTCAAGGACATTTTTTCACAGGAATATTAGTGCTGACAAATAAATTCAAATAATCACTGACTGACTTTGAAAAAGAACTCTACCAGCATAAAATGTTCAAATGCTTTTAACATCTCATGACTGGATCTTATGGTAGTTTTTAGAGAACTGGTATTTACCAGTTGAGTAACACATTTCTAGGAGAGATTAGGGAAGCTTATAGATAATACATATGTTCCAGAAAGTGGGCCTCAGTGAGCATGACTACAAATTAACTGCATTATGTGGCAAATGCTTGATTTCTTTCTGTCTTAAAAATATGATTTCAAAGCTTTTGGCCTTTATTCTATCTAATCTTTCAGGAAATCAAACTTAGATCCCACTTAATTCTAATATATAGAAATTTATGTACAACTTTTAGAAATCAGAGACTCTATTCTATTATCCAAGAACATGAAAAACAGGTTTATTTTTTATCTTAGCTTTCATTTAAATTAATCTCAACCTCAGAGCAAGACTACGCAAAATATGTATCAAACCTTAAATTAGTGATATTCAAACTTTATTGTGCTTAAATAAAACTCATCTGAGAGGATACTAAGTCAATTTGGGATGGCCCAGGAACCTACTTTGTAACAAGCTACAAAAGTCATTCTGAGGCAAAAAGTCAAAAACCCCACTTTGAGAATTAGAACCTTGGATACATTGAATTTAATTTCTCATTTTATAGATCGGATAGTTGAGACCTAGATAAGTAAAATGACTTATGCACATTCACATGGCAAGAAACTATTGGAACAAAGGTTTGGTCTATTGGCACCTAGTCCACAGCTACTTACACAATATTTGACTGGATTTTCTGAAAAATTCACTTATCTAAAGGTATCATAGGTTTTAAGCTAAACTTGCATTTGTATCCATCTTTTATTTTTCTGTTGCTGAAGTCCTGGATTATGTTTCTAAATGCTTTTGTGAGCTGGGAGCATCCAGCTTTTCTTGTCTATCAATCAATTCTTAATATAAGCATAAATGGATAATTGAAACCTACCAGATACACACACACACACACACACACACACACACACACACACGGAGTAATTGATAGTTTACCTTCCTTACTTTATTGCAAACTCACCATTCAGAGTAGTGAGGACATATATAGTATCAAGATATTAGCTGAGGAAAGAGGTGATTTTCCAAGTTTCATTTTTACATAGATTCTAAGAAATCTGAGGTTTATAAATAGAGAAGGCAGTGGGAGTATATGAGGAGGGCAGGTGAAAATTTTTATAAAGATGATTCATGCCTTTTCTCATCATCAGTGTATCTCCTGACCTTGTGGTCATAAAGTATATAAGAGCTTAATTAACTATCTTTAACAGAAAAGGAAAAAAAAATTGAACACCATTTTTATTTAGAGAAGTACTTGGTTACTGTTATCAATTTATGTCTGTTTCCATCCATTATATATAATGATTTCTAAATTTCTTGACTTTTAGCATCACTTTCTATATGTTATTTCTTCCTCCTTCTTGTTAACAAATAGTTTCTCTTCAACAGGAGATGAAATGAAACACCATTACTTAGGATAGCAAAAATACAAAGCATGACAGAATGATCAAGGACTGGATGTGTCTAAAACTGAATTGGTATCTATAATTACTAATTATTCAGCTCTCCATTATTCATGTGTGGCTTATCCCTGGTTAAAACCTTAGACCTTGGGTTTCTGGTCACCAGTCTGTTCTGCAGCCACATTCTGATTCTGTCAGGGCTTACTCAGGGAATCCCAACTAATTTTAATATAAATCTAAGCACAAAACTTCATTATGAAGGTATATATGCTGTCAAAAGAAGGCATATAATGTATTCCAAAAGCAAATATAGACGTTTTAAAGTTATTTGCTATTTTAAATCATTTTTGTCTCAACACAGATTATTAAGAACTCAATGGGAAATATTTGATTCTATTAGGTTGAGACATGAAGTTGCCTTGTGTATGTCAATAATGGCATATTATTGTCATGTTCATGTCTCAATCTAAATAACAGAGTTCTTCCTTTTCATTGGCTTTGTACCCTATTTCTCTCACTTATTGTTCCAGATTTTTAGTGTCAAAATGCCTGTAGGTGTTTATGATAAAGGCCGTCTCTATAATGCTAGGAGCTGTAGGCAGACAAAATTACTTAGAAATGCCAAAATATGCTTTATTGGATTAGGCTCCTTAGCTTCTTCACCTCTCCCTGGTCAGAATACTTTTTGTTACTTTGTGCATTGAATGAGCCCCTACTCATCTTTCCAGGAGTGATGCATATATCACCTCATCTATCCAGCTTTGCTTAGGATCCCCAAAGAGAATCATACGTCTTTTCCATTGGAGCTCTCTGCTCCCTGTATGTTCCTAATCTCAGTTTCTACATAGTATTACATTGTTTGTTAATAAGTTTATATTTTCCAAAAGACAAGAAACTACAGGAGAAACTGCCTTATTCATCTTATCTCTAATGCAGTCCTTAGCACATAGGAGCTATTAAATTCATGTCTGAGGAAGAGGAAAAGAGAAGGGAAAGGGGGACAAGAAACAATTTTCATGAGATCATAAGAATCTAACAATTATGATATTTTTCTGTGTGACCTCAAAGTTTAGAGAACTGATAATCAACTTTCTTCCTAACTTATTGAAGAAAGAAGAGAATTCATACTTCCTATAATTTCATTCCTTTCTTTACAAATTGAGGCATGATTTAAAAGAATTAATCATTTTCTGTAGCAGAGGAAGAGTTCTTGATAAAGGAGGTGGCAGCCTCTAGGAAGTAAAGGCCACTTGGCATGAATCTTCCTTACTCACTATGAGCCAGCATCCATAATCTATACACTGCCTCCATTCAACATAAAACCTAAAAGATGGGAGCAAGAGAGCTGATAAAAACAGTAGTCAAAATCATAGTTTCAGAGCAGAAAGTCTCAAAGTAAACCCAAAAGCTGGGAGCCAAGAAAAGTAGGAAGACACATCTGGGTAAAGAACACTCCACTCAAAATGGCACCCTATGATCTTAGATTTTACTTCCATGTCTGATGTTTTCCTGTTGTTGAAGTATTGTGTGTTGTGCATATTTTCACTGTAATCATTCACCGACTTTTAGCTGGGTCATTATTGCATTCTATTCTATATTATATGCCAGTACAAGAACAAGAGAGGCTGCACTCTGCTCTTGAGTTATTGGGTTAATAACCACACAGAGATCTTTGTGCACATTTACCCCACTTTGGATATAAAGTAAATCTAGACCTAACTCTTTCATCTATTTCTCCTAACTTATAATGCTGAAAACAGACATTACTATTAGTCTTCTCATTCTTTCCAACATGATTTCTGATTTGATTTGACATTTCCTTCAGCACCTAGGACAGTTCCCAAGCAGGCACTAAGGTTCCATCAGTTCACTGAGTTGAAGAACTTTTATGATAGAATTTATGGAAAGATCTCTAAATTAGTTAAGGAATGTTATTCAGTTTTCGGTCATATGTTTTCCTTTAGTTCTAAAAGGCTGATGATCTTTTGCTATGGTAGTTGTTGTGGGGTAAGCAAAAACGTGAAAATTATATTTGGGGAAATCTATTCAACCAATTTTTGAGAATGAACTTTTTCAACAGATACACTAGATTAATTGTTATCTCCTCTTTTTGAGAAATGTTACCACTCATAGGCAAATAAACTAAACACAATAAAGTGTAAGGACAGAGAAGAATAGTGAGTTTGTTCAGACCATAGCATTGTCCAAACCTGCCAGTGGGATACTTTTTTTGCAGCCTTAGATGGAAGATAAACTGTTAAACAAATATTGTCTATGTATTCTGATTCTCAAAAAAATAAATAAAAGTGGATAATAAAATCCATGGGTGTCATGACTTTGACAAATTTATTGGCTGGATAAAATGTCTAACATAAAACATGAAAATTAAGGAGTGATTTCTTATGTATGAGAAAGGGCAAACAAAAACAAGAAAACCTTATCATCTGTCCCAAACTTCTAGGAACCTAAGGATGAAATAGAAAAGAGACATGAAACATTTGACTAAAATTAACCATTAAAAAAGTTTGCATGCTTTCTATTTGAAAAACAGCAAAATCTCATTTTGTGAATTTTAAAATTTCGTTATTGAAGTTTTATAATTTCCAAACTATTTTCCATAGTGCCATAATATTAGAAAGCACATTCTTGCTAGAGGCCATGTTCCCCACATCAGTCATTAACTGTCAGTAGCTTTTTCCATTTGCCATTCTTTCTGTTTCAGCATCAGTAATCCAGTAATTTTTTTATATTAAACAATATGTCTTTTGATCTGTTATCAACCCCGAGAAGAACTAAGTGAGACTGCCCTACGTTGGACATGCTTATAACTTAGATGGTTTGAGCTTGTAAATTTAAAGCTTCAAGACGAACATCCTGCAATAGAAGGAAAAAGCCGGTGTAGCCTAGTGATAGGGGACAGACCAGATGCTTAGGGCTTGCTAGAAGTTTAAATGTCAACATATTTAAACATTAAAAAAGTCTTTCATGTAAGGAACTTCAAAACCTCTCAAAACTGCACTGCTAATGGCTCTATAATAAAACATGTCCCTGAGCACAAAAGTGGAGGAAAGAAAGAGTTAAAGGTTTTACATCTGCAAGGAAGGATATTTCTATTGGGACACAAGTAGCATAAGATGGTGTGAGGGGGAAGAAAAAAAGGAGAGAGAGAGAAATGTGTTACAGTAGATGGGGTAGAGAGAGGTGATGGGAGGGGAAAGGAGGGGAGGTAGGAAGGGCAGTAAAATACAACAGACTCTAGTATGGCAGTATGCATAAAAGTGGCTGTATAAGCAATGTGATCCTGCAATCTGTACATGTGGAAAAATAAGAATTCATACCCCATTTGAATCAAATGTATGATATGTCAAGATTATTGTAATGTTTTGAGCAACTAATAAAAAAAAAACACCTATCACATGGTATACAATTGGTTAAACAGAACTTGCCTCTTGTTGCAGACTGTTTCTGCCCACCCTCGATTTATAGTTCAGATTTTAAACTTAGTGTGATGGTATTAGGAGGTAGGGTCTGTGGGAGGTAAGGAGGTGAAGGGAGGGAAGACTTTATGCATGCAATTAGTGATTAACAAAGGGGTCCCAGAGAGCTCACCAGTCTCCCTTCCACATGTGAGAATTCAAGGCAAGAATTCATCTGTGTGTAACACAGAAGAGGTCCCTCACCAGTTCCAAGCCATTCTGGCATCCTGATCTTCAGATTATGAAGAGTAATTTCTGTTGTTTATATGTCATCTAATCTATGGTACTTTACTATAGCAACCTAAAATGCATAATGCCCCTGACTTGAATATTTCAAACCTCTAAATCTTAATTTAACATTATGTGGGTTATATCCTATTACCCAGGAATCTATAGCTTCATCTTGAGAATGGGCAAAGTTATTCACACCTGCAATGAACATTTATCTTAAACCTACTTTATGTCAATTACCATACAGAATTTTTTTTAAAAAAAGATTCATGTTTCTGTTTTTTGACCAGATATATTGCAAATATGCCATCACTACCAGTTTGGCATATTGTAGTACAGGTATTTAAACAACTCTTCCAAATCTCAAGAGTTTTTAGGTAGCTAAGGACCCAGGTAAATGAACATTATTTAGAAATCTTACAGGATTGCAAATAAATGAATATCTGAAGTGAAGAATAATGAGAAAAGCATGGAAACTAGCCAGAGATCTGAAGCTGGAGAACTGAAAGATCAAACTACTCTTCTCTAAAGGAAGATAGGAAAAAACGTAGAGTTGAAAGGTTAAATGAAAACAGAAAAAAAATCATTTTTTCCAAATGGCAAAAAATAAAGAAAAGCAAGTGTTCTATAAATTATTTTCCCGGATGCTAATAAAATATCTAATGTATGTTCATCACATAAAGAAATGTGCAAAGACATGTTCAGGAAAGCTAGTTTATAATTAGTTCATAGATGCTCAGTTTGGGGGAATATGTCAGATCTACCCAAAGTGCTATTCTGGAGAGAGAAAACCACACTTCCCACTTCATCCCCACTGGAGGAAAGGAAGGAACAAGATCTTGAGGGGAGGTATAGTTTTAATATTGCTAAGTCTGTGATAATTCTGTTTTAATCCTTGGAGTTGAGACCCACATGATCAGTTGGTGATTCACTGAGCCTCTGCAGAGGACAGACCACATTTATGGAGGAAAAAAAAAGTCACCTCTAAAGACACTCCTATTCCTACAGCGGGAGATTTCTAATTGGATAGAGCTCCCATTCTCATATCAGACTTACTTGGAAGTGCTGTCTTCCTCAAAGTCCACTGAGCCCCAGGAGTGAGGGGGGGGGTCCACAAAGAAGAGGAGGTTAATTCAGGATTTTCACTTTCACAAAGGAAAGTGAAACTTTCATTCTAACTTCACTCTAGCTTGGGAGCCAGTAATCTTAAAGAGGTCTTCATATATCTCACAAGAAAACTTTCTAATTCCTGCCTAAATTTCTTTCTACTGGCGAAAGACAGTAAAATCATTAAAGCCGAGAGTGAGATCTCAGAAGGGGCTTCTTGGTTTGGTAGAGCTGTCTGTATTTCAGTGTCCAGGTCAGGGGACCAATGAGATGTGAGAGAGCCACTGTAATGTTGTTTCTCAAGTCCTATTGCCAAACACTGCCACAGAAGAGACCAGTCGCTGGGGGCCTGTGAGGGAGGGGTAGGTGAGTGGCATTTCCATATCATCAGTATGTTTCAGACCTGTAAGAGACTGGCCAGAGACGAGGGAGCACTAGGAATGGCCACTGGTTCTTAAGAACCCCTGTTGGAGTTTTACCCCTGCAGGTAAAGCCTTCCTGCTTTGTCAATGCCAAAGGATAGAAGTGGCAAGGAAGAAAGCAAAGAAGCCCTGACATCTCTGCACTGACAGAGGCAAAGGACTCCTTGTGGCCTCTCAGGTGTTGGAGAGGAGGCCTGGGAAACTTGGAATCCCTGACTCCTTACTGGCTGCTCAGTTATACCTCAGTTTAACAGCTCCCCACCCTTCCCAAGTCATCCCAGAAAAATGCCCCAACTACTCTTAACCCGGAGCCTGCATTATGGGGCACCTGACTAATGACCAAGTGTTCACAAGTGCCCATTTCTTACCCTCTGCTTTGTGCTGACCAAACTTAAATCAGGCAGCTTCTCCACACAGGCCCTTGAAATTTAGCCCCGGACTCCCAATCTGAGCAAGCACTAAAATGGGGAACAGTTGTCCTTGTCACTTGCTCCCCCAAATTCTTGGAACACGGATACGTTTCTTGTTAATCCATGCCCTGGCCAATGAATTTATTCCCCTTATGTGCCCCACTTTCTCCTGTGGCTACTCCCCTTACCTAATAGGAAACAACAAATCAAAAACTCTCATTTTCAGTTTGGTTTTGGGAGGCTTGTGGATTTTTCACTATGATAATAGTTGTTCTAATTAAAGTCTTTCCCTATCTTATATAAGTCTGCATTTGTTTTTACTTGATATTGGTGTGCAGCTAAGAATGATCCCAAGTGAGTCTGAGCCTCCAAAGGTAAGGAATGAAAACTTGGGGCCCCTTGCATTTATCTTTTTTGGGGAAAGATAAAGAGGTCTGCGATGAATAGCTCTCTCTTAAACTTCAACTTTCTAAAGCGAAATGAATTTCGAAATGAAGTTTGAAGCCTGAGCTCTAGGAGCCTCTGGCTGGGCAAGAGAATTGCTGGTTGGAAAACACCATTGTGCTCACTGCTGGGGCGGAGGGTGTGCTCAGAACAGTGTGGGGTGGAGACAGAGGAATGAGGGGTGGGATGGGCGGGGAAAGAAGTGGGAGGTACACCAGGAATTAGTAGAAACCGCGCTTCTGTGGGCGAACACCGGTGGGGGGTAGGGAGGAGGGTGGTCTTAGCCTCTGCACCCTGAGGTCACCAGCGGCGGCAGCCGTTGCTAGAGCAGCAAACAGCAACAGCGAGCGGGACGGAGTTAGGACCGCTCGGAGCGCCCAGGTCTCGAGGTAGTATAAGGTTTGCAATCCTTCCACTTGCTGGCAGTTGCAGAAGATCTGCTTTTTAAGTGAAACGTACATGCCACCCCTCCGAGGGCTGCGGCTTCCCTGGGCTGCTTCTTTGCTTCTCCCTTTTCCGGCCCTCGCGCTCACTCTTTAATTTGTCCGCGCCGCTAAGTTTGCCAAGAGCTCGCTTTCGGCTGGGAGAAGGGTCCCGGCCAGGCGCCGCGGGCGGGGGCTGGGGACCCGGGAACCGCAATCCAGAAGCATCGTGGGCCATGTATATTTCATCAAACGGACTTTGGGTGCGTCGCGTCTCGCAGCCATCAACGCTATGTGCAGTGACATTTCTGACTTGAGTGGAGGAATGCGCGAAGGAAGCCCGGGCGAAATTGGTACTAGAGGATCTTCTTGGCGCCAATGCTAATTGTCCTGATTTATGTCCCTTCTGACTGAGCTCAACATCTTCATCTGAAATAAAATGAAAGCGGTGCCAAGCGGGATAGAACCGCCTGGCCGCTGGTTCTGATCCCTGGGAATCAGGAAATCGTCCTGCAGCTTAAAAAAGAAAGAAAGAAAGAAAGAAATAGAAATAGAAAAAAGAAAAAAAAATCCCTCAGTAAAAGTTTAAGGCGAGAAGTGGCAGAGGCAGCGGCGCGAGGAGGCGCGGAGAGCCGGCGAGCGGAGAACTGGGCTGGCAGGACCTCCGAAGGCTGCGATTTCATTATTAATATCACTATATTTTTGGAGGGAGAGGCACCTTTCTCATCCTCTCTTCCTCTCCGCCCACCCCTTCTCCCTCCCCCTCATCTACCTGTCAAAGTCACTGATCTTTTGCATTTCGGAAGAGGACGTCAACGGGAAGGAATTCCCTCTCTTGGTGCGGGCTCCAAGAGGGGGAGACGCGCTGGAGGCTCCCCACCGGGGCGCGAGGCGAAGGTAATTAAGCGGCCGGGAGTGGCGTACCGGCGTGGGTTCTGGGTCCGCAGAGTCCTCTCCCGCAGTCTGCCGGGCGCGATCTGGACCCCGGGGCTGTGGCGGCGGCAGCGGCGGCGGCAGCTCGGGTTCACACCCCCAGCCTTCCCGTTCCGCCCGCGCCCCAGGAGGAAGCTCCGCGGAGCTGCCGCCGCCCGCCGTTGCGCCGCCCGCGGGCTCCGCTGCTGCGGCCGCCGCCCGAGGCGGACCAGGCAGGGCAGGGCCGCCGCCCCGCGCCGTCGGCTCGGCTCCCGCCCGGCGCAAGGGCAAACGGGCCACACGGTAAGTGCTGCCGGTTTCCCTCTCCTCCTGCGACCCGAGCCTCTCCTCTTTGCCCCGCTCCCCGGGCTTCCTCCCTCCCTCTGGCCCCCCCAGTGCCATCCACAGGCGGGAGGGGAGACTCCGGGTGGGCGAGGAACTTTGGAAAGCGCCTTGAGAGGCAGCGCGCGGAGCCTCTGTGCGCACACACAACCCGCACCCTCTCACACCCACACACAAGTCTTCCTGGGTGTGCGCCCCGAGCAGGTTACGTGTCTGTCTCTTGTCTCGGGAGCCCGGGCTCTGGGTCGGTGCCTCTATCCACAGCCTGACAACACACCGCGCTGTCTCTCACACACCTGACCACACACAACGCTCAGGAGGGCTATTCTTGTTCTTCTCATTTTCTTTCTCCAATTGTCTTCTTTGAGAGAAAGAAACTTGCCCTGATGCCAGCCCTGTGGAGCTGGTGGCTACACCGAGAGCTTTTGAACTCCCCTTCTTTTAATCTCCTTTATTGGTACGAGATTAAAGCACTACTATCCCACGTTGTGCAGCTGGGGAGAAAGGGAAATTGAAAAGGGAAAGACTAGGTGTAGGAATGCTGTTTGAAATCTTTTCTCAGACACTGGCATCACATTAATCAGTTGATGTATTTGGCAAGGGACATTGAGTTGCTCTCTGATATGAATCTGTGGATATCTATATATAATACAAATAATACCGAATATTATTGGGCCCAAAATAACCAATTAAGTGATTCATACAAGAGAAAACTTAGATAAAAAAAGAAACTGCGCCCTCTGCTGTTTATTTTGGTAACCTCACCAGGGCACCATTTTTTTTTTTTTTTTTCCAGAAATCCACTTAAGAGTAGGTTGTCATTTTTACAAGGCAAGAGGGGAAAATTCCTAGAGGAGGGATTTGAGAGCAACTTTATTTGGAAAAGTCGTAGGTTGAGTTCTTATTGTTGAATCAGGTGTAGATTTCTAAGAGCATAGAGGCTTTTGTTTCCCCTATTCCACATCCTTCTCTTTGCCCAAGGAAGAATGGAGCCACTCCTTATGATAACAGTTTGTCAATCTTTGGAATGGAAAATTCTGAGTAAGAGTCAGAATTTCACCAAACATATGGTGAATCTGGCAGTAGATTTTCTCTAGAAATAAGGCCTCATTTTAGGATTGAAAATACTAAAAGTTATTTTACAGGAATAAAAAAAAAGTAAGATTTTCCATCAAATTCATTCATTCAACTATGCTTAGTGGTTAGGATTGTTAGAAAGTTTTCTTTTTCGGGGGAGGGTCAAGTTTTTTTTTAAATTTGTCTAGCCTTTGAGGTGCATCTCTAACCTGTGATAAAATCATCAAGCCACATTTAATTATTTTGAACTGTCACTTTGAATGCCTTACCTGCCCCCTTTTCACTTTGGCAAAGAAAAAACAGCTCAATAACTGTCCAGGATTATTTTTTGAAAATAAACAACTTTCAGTTTTTTTCATTAAAATAAAATTTTGATCCCTGCTTGTGGATCATCACGTAAAGAAAAAAAATGCACCAAGGTTTTCACATGCAGTGTTGTTCCAGCTTACATATAAAAGGGATATATTTTCTTTTTTGGTTGCCATAAAATGAAATACCATTTAATCACAAAAGGCCTGCGTGGGGGCATTCAGAATTTCGAGTATCTAGGTGAATTCTATTTGATGATATAAGAAGGGTAACATGAAAATTTTGAAAAGAAACAACTTGTTTTATTTGGACATAAAGCTGTTTTCCTATTAAGATTTTTGTTTTGTCAGCTTTCTCTGGCATTTGGGTTAAAATGATTCAGGTTTGTTTTTTTATTTTTTGGAAGAGACTAATGTATTTTGCAGTTTTCTTTTGTGTGTTTGAAATTGGTGCAAATACTGTCTTCACTTCCATTATTGTTCTGAAAAACATCAGGTGATATGTTAAAAAAAAAAGTTAAAGCCTTACTTAGTTAGTTAATAGGTTTTCTCAATAAGGATTTGGAGACAGTTTTCAAGTGACCAGAACACCAAGTTACTTGGAAGGAAATAAAATTTCATACAACTTAGGAAACCAATTGTATTTCAATGTTGAAAAGTGTGTACATATGTGTGAATTGCAGTGTATTATAGGTCAGTAAGTTACTTAGTATACTTTCAAAAATAATTTGTATTTTTATTATCCAGAGTTTGTTTCAAAACTTTAGATGGGTGTATTTGAGAAGTTGGCTCTCTGAACATTCCTGTATGAGAATAAAAAATTTATTGTTCATGTGGTAATTAAACAGATTTCTTCTAGGCTTAACTGATTCTGCAATAATTTTATGTATTATCCCATCCATAGACATTCTGCAAAATGTGTGCTATCTGATTTCTGTAATCAGTCTTCTCTTGGTGAAAATAGAGACCTTTTGATACTAAGGTGTGTTACTTGGTTTTATTAAGAATCTCATGATAGGCAGTTGCTCATAATACCCAATCAAGTATGACTAGAATATGCCAATGATGTTTCAGTACACGTTAAATTCCTTATATTTTGAGAGCAGTTAATAAAAAGACGCCTATATTTCCCATTAAGAATACTCAAAGATACCTTCTTCATGACAAATATGTGCAAAGAGCATTCAATATATGTTAAAACATCTCATGTAATAAATCTCATTATGATCATATGGGAAGCTGCTAATTTTGAGAGGTTATAGAATTTGTGTCTTTTTTTCTTCTTATTTTTCACTCAATGGAATCTGATTATAGTCAATTTTTCTTTTGTTCCTTTCCATTCAGAAACATGCATATTTATAAAATTCTTAATGTCTATAAAGAATGAGTCAATAGCTGTCTATTTCAGGTGCCCCTGAAGAGCTGAATATTTATGGAATGAATAGCCTACTACTACCACCCCCACCTACTAGTGAGATTATATAATAAAATGAATGCTGAAAGCTAGATAGAGTTAGTAGATTTACTGGCAATATTTTCCTCTCAGTTGATGAACTCTACAGTTGCTTTTAGAATAGAATACGATTGTTTATCATTTTAATTATTATTACTTTCATTAATATTTTGTGAGGATTTTTATTTTATTTTCTTTTTACCACTCTGAAGGAAGGGCCCATGAAATGCCTTTTTACAAAGTGAATCCAAGGTGGAAAGGAATTAGATAGAATCTCAGAAAAATATATGTTCCATGTAGGCAAAGCCATTTTATAGCCCATTTTAGCCCCGATCAATAATATCTATGAACTTCAGGGCCGTGCCATAATTTTGCATAATTTTATTGGCTTTCCAAATTTATACACCGGAGTTCTATGGAGCACTCAGGGCTTATTAACGGGTGTGTGTATATATATATATATATTTTTTTTTTTTTTTTTTTTATCAAAGAGGACCTCTCAGTCCTAAGTTCACAGGTAGAGATGATGGCATTATTTGATTACAGTGAGTTCCCAAGGTTGGCAAAGTAAGAACTAAAGCTGGGACGGCCCAGAGCTCTTTTGAAGCTATCCTTAGTTAGGCGATCCAGGCACTTGAGACAAATTCAAAAGCCACATTACTTGGCAATTAGTTCAGTTATGGGCCAGAAGGGATACCTTCAGTATATTAAGTCCCCAAATATGTCATTGACTGTCCTTCTCATAATCGGTTTGCCTAGCTATTTGCCATGATGACCTAGCTCTTAAGAAGCTATTGATATTTTTAACCTGGTGGAAAGCATGGCCAGATGGGAACCAGGGCCATTAGGTAATCGAGGTCATGGCGTAAATCATATTCTATTTGTACATCATTTTATTTTCTTTGAAAACTCCATAATTATGCTTCAATAGCACATTCCTGATTTTCACAGAGGTTTTTTTTTTTTTTTTTCCTTTGTGTGTCATGGAAGTTCATAGATTTAAATCCTCACTAATTTGAAGTTAAAATGATTTTCTTTGCTATGTGTGTGGCACTGAAAAGTAAGGAGACCCTGAAATGAAGGAAGTAAGAGAGGCTAAAAATGTAAAAATGAGAATAAAAAAATCAAATAATTATTAAAAAAAAAAACAGCTCAGTGACCCTCTGTTCTTGATCTGTAATATACTGTGGTCCATATCTTTTTCTGTGTCAATGGGAGCTCATTAAATGTAAATTCTGCAGACTAACTGAGCCATGCCATATTAGTGCTTGCCAAAGCTTGACATTTTTAATACATTAATAATATGTCTGTAATGTAATGGAAAACTATTAATCACAACTGGTTATATGCCAGAAATTTAAGCTATAATTGGCTGCTTCTTGTCAAGAATGTCTGTCGCACAGTCCTGCAACTGCCTAATATTCAAATATCTTGCACTCCTCTGCATTTTTTCTTGTCAGTTCTCTAAATTCGATCAATGGTGTAGTCCATAATTCTGTGTAATGACCATCATTATAATTCTGATATAATTTAATGAGAATTCGTTATATTGGGATTACTGTTGTATCAGAATACAGTAACAGGTCCACATACATTTCCTTAGTGTCCAAGTTTTTCATATACAAACGTATGATCACTCTTTTATTTTGAAGTGGAAGTAAAGCAAAATGTGGATGAGGACAAACTAACCAAGAATAAATGGATTTAGTGAATAATATTGGTTAAGAAAAGTGAAGACTAATTTCAGAGATCATTCAAATATATATTTGAAGTCATAATCTTGACATAAAATTATGAATTAACACATAATGCTCCCTCAGTTCAGATTCAAAACAGTTCCAGGTTTTCAAGACTATATCGTTCTTGATAAATAAATTGCTGTATATTTGAAAAGATGAATTGAAGTTAATAATTTCTGACCTAGTTGATTTTCACTGCTTCACTTATTTAATGTTTACTACCTTCACACTTTACAGTGTTTGTTTCTTCTTACAATAGTAAACATGGTTGAAAAATGCCTTCAGAAAATGTGGCTATATATCATTTTAACACCTTTTCAGATTATTAATTGTCAAAGTGTTGAACGTTTCTGAAAATATCAACTTAAAATTACTAATGAGTCTGAACAAAGCAGAAGGCTATAGTAGCCACAACACATGCTCCTCTGTGATTCTGTTTCTTTTTAACTTAAGATTTCAAAATGTTCTCAGCACAATATAGTCTTTACAATTCAAGAAAGAGACAGATTCAAATCTTAGTTTATACGTGTTTAGACACATTGTTAATTATTGCTTCCTAGACCTCAAATATTCAACACTTTTCCTAATAGAAAATATCACAAATTGCAGCTGTATGATAACATTTTATGAATCGAATATAATGAAAATTGCACTTGCATCCATAAAGCAATTATTATAAATTACTTTGCTATGGAAACACAATTCAACCATCTGTTGGCATTTCGTAGTCTCCGTGGCTTAGTTCATTTTAAAATGGTGCATTATTTAAATATAGTAAATTCCTTTATAAGATTGTTTGAAGATAGTGAACTCCCATATTTAAACTATTTAATGTGTATCATAGGGTCTATAGTGGATTTTCCAAAGTTGTAGATTTTTTTTGTCCTTTTTGAATAATTTAAGAAGTAGTTAATAATTTAGACTATGAATATGAAACAAATAATTAATAAAGTTCATTTGCTTTTAACACCTGGATTCAAATGTTAGCAATTGTTTAGATTTAGATAGTGGTACCTAGAGAGAAAAGTTGCCAGTTAAACTCTTCAATGAGTTGTATCTGTAGTTAAGTAGGCTGCATTATCAGTTTACCAAAAGTATGTTTCAACGGTAATTTTTATTTTTTTCTTAGAAATAGTGCCATATTATTTTGCTTCATGGCCTGTTAACTCACCCTCAGCTATTTTTATATGTGCATTTTAAATTGTGCATTTTACTACAGAGCTTTACTTTTAAAGCAGCGTATAATATTTGCCTTTGGGACAAATTCTCTTCTGTTACAGAAAATAACTGCAAATGCAGATGTAATGCCTATAAAAAATATGTAAGAAAACAGAAAATTCTTATGAAAGGAAGATTTGCTCCTTAGTTTTATTTTTTATTTTATTTTTTTTTCAGAGATCCAAGTCACCTTTATCAGTAAATGCAACTAAACAAAAGATGCTAAATTCTCCCAACATAATGAGCAAATCCGAAGGGACAGGCTTGTGCCAACAATGCTAGTTTTCATTCTGGCTAACAAAAGCTAAGAAATGTACAAGGAACTTGGAGATTCTTAGACTCTCTTTGCCAAGAGACAAAAGGCATACAAGTGGTTGTCATTTCTTTGTCATTGTTATAAAAGCATTTATTTCCCTCATTGTTTGCTTAGAAGACTTTCTAGCAGTGCGATATGTGAGAAATGTTTAAATCTAGCAGCTTGCTTTCAGTTTAGTTCAGATGGAAATAATTTTTGAAGCGAAAACCTGTAACTCACCTGGAACACACACATCTGTCTTTGCTAGGGAAGAGTTAAATCCTTCATATCAGATCTCCCCTATGTGAATGATTTCCCTGGTTTGCTCATTCTAGCAAAGCAGCTGAGTAAAGGTTATCCAGATTACACCAATTTGCTTGATATTGCATCAAACCTCCAAAATGTCAACATATCATACACTTCGTAATGCATTGACTCCGGGACAATAACTCTTACTCTTATTGTTTCTTAAAGGGTGTTGGTGCCAGAAGAAAAGGATGATTGATGGGAAACAGACACCGGATGATAGACGCACATCCTTTTGCTTCCGATACTGATATCTCAGCGGCGCCTGGGCAGCCCTTGTGAACCGTGAGCATTGAGGATCACTCAGGGTTATCGGATGTACAATGGGAGAGCCATCACTTTGCTAAATTATTATCTGCTATTGGACATCTTTTACAAAAACCAAACTCTAGGACGACGAAAATGCTCCAAGTTGCTGTTAATGCCTAACACACAAATATGTTAGGCTTCCACCAAAGTCCTCAATATACCTGAACACGCACAGTATCTTAATCCTTCACATCTGATTTTGGATTCTGCTTTTGAGGTCTGATCCTCTTTTTTCTTTTCTTTTCTTTTCTTTCTTTTTAAAAATATACAGACCTATCTACATAAAGAAGACATATATATATATATATATATATATATATATATATATACACACACACACACACACATATAAATATATATAAACAAATGTATATGTAAAATAGACAAAGATTACAGATAAATCACGAAGATTGCAAAGAATTTAGAGATGTATTTGTCAAGATTCCTGTCCATTCATGCCCTTTGGGTTACAGTGTCTTCAGTGATGCAGCCCTACCCTTTGGTGTGGGGACATTATGATGTGTGTAAGACTCAGATTTACACAGAAGAAGGTAAAGTTTGGGATTACATGGCCTGTCAACCAGAATCCACGGACATGACAAAATACCTGAAAGTGAAACTGGATCCTCCAGATATTACCTGTGGAGACCCTCCTGAGTCCTTCTGTGCAATGGTGAGGCAACCCTTCTGAGTAGAGTATTTCCCCTAAAGGGGTTGAATCGCATATGAATATGAATGTGGTGAATGTGAAGGCTCCTTTCATGTAGAGCTGAATCTGCAGGTGGCAGGTTGTGTTACCTGGCTAGTCATTCTCTGTGGAGGTTTGAACTACCTGAAACTACATTTGCACAGTATAATTGATGCACTAGAACTTTCTACTTTCAATTGAAGGTTAAGTTTCAGATTGGAGTTTGGGAATATGATTAGATCATATGTGTTATGTTAAGGAGAAAATCCACTGGCAAACTTTAAAAAATTGCAAAGGTTTCTTAACATGCATATATGAAGCCAGTCCCAGGTTCCATGAGTCCAGGTTAGATTCCTTCTCCTGCTTTCCTTCATTAGAAAGCAGCTATGATTTGGAAGTCCTTGGTTAGGAGACCAGTGAGAGGAAAAGCAGAGGAGAGAGGGACTAAAGTCTCCCAACATGCTTTTTCAGAAAAGCCTTATTTGCCAACTCATGCAGTCCCTTATCATCTAGGATCACAGTTTTCTGTGGATG
Organism: Spermophilus citellus; assembly: GCF_964194105.1. NCBI lineage: Eukaryota > Metazoa > Chordata > Mammalia > Rodentia > Sciuridae > Spermophilus > Spermophilus citellus. The sequence goes on along the minus strand of NC_138191.1, from coordinate 43,728,600 downwards.
TTTTAAAAGTGCTTGTTGGAGATCATATTTGCTGAAAATAATGACCTGGGTCATACAAATTCAGATACTCTCCTTTTGATAAGCAAAGTTACAAAAATTTATTGTTCTTATGTGTCTTTTTTTTTCCTGGGTGGAAAGTTAAATACTATGTGAAAAGATAGCTTTGGAGTAAAACACTGAATTTCAACTAAGGACATAGCTGAAAATATACCTATAAAGTAGTAATGAAGAGCTTGGTGATTAAAATGGTGTCAGTTAATGTGCCAAGGAATTCAGACACTGTGTTCATTTGTTTTAGGTGGCTGTTTTTTATTATAGACCGTCTTTGTTGGATACAGGAGCTGTGATCCCATTTTTCTCCATGTAACAGATAGAATCCTATGGCAGATTTTAATAGTATTCTTACCTGACTTTATTATCTTGAACCTGGCCTGGCATTTTCAGGATAGTGAAACTATTAATCAAAGTAGCATCTGCTCACAGTCCCCAGTGAGTTAAATTAGCATAAGATCATCTTAGCCTGAGCACCATAGAAAAGGTTTTGTAACAGGAAACAATTTTGAGCAATAAAGAGTGTTTTCACCTAAAAGCTAAGGGCTTGCCATTTTTCAGAAGTGCCTTTGGGGACTGGTTTGAATTATAGTCTAAACTTGATTTTGTGGAGAGTGAGAAAAAGAGCTTGGCTATTACGTGTCACTATGACTAAAGTGCCCTGAAAGACTAAATATTTCAAAAAGAGGACCCGTCTCTTTGGCAAACAGGTATGTGCTTGGCAAAGAAGTTATATTTTAGAAACCACAGACTTCTGGAGAAGTATATTCAAACATGTTAGTAAAACTATAATAAATCTGTAAAAAAAGCAGGTACATTTGTTGACTTTATATAAGGTCTTTAATAATTTCTCATGAAAGGTCAAAAATAAGATCTCATTTCAAATCTGGGATGAAATTGCTATTCAGGTGATAGGTTGTGCAATCTTCTACTCCTTCTAGCAGAGGACAACTTCTGGGCCAACTCTTCATATTATTAAGAAGACTGTAGCTCTATATATTGGTTTGCATGACACTTATACGCCTTTTCTAGCATTGTTTAATAATTTACAGATCCAAGTAAAATAGAAAATATCTTTTTTAGGGTGTCATTTCTGCTTGCACAAGTCCTGTATGATGTGTTCAAGGTATGATTTATATGTGCAGTTTGCCTGGTCTCAGCCTCTGGCCAGAGTGCTTGCTCAGCACTGCTCCTGTCCATCATGTTGAAGGTATACCTAGCATGGTATCTGCAGCATGCCTCTTTCTCCCATTATAAGAGGAAAGGGCACATTAACAGGTCTTCCTTTGCTGCCTTTCAAAGGGACATGGCCTAACTTTCTTAAACAAGATAATTCCTACCAGTCTACTGGCTAAGTGATGTTGGAGGCCAAATGGGAAAAAAAAAAAAAGAATTAAAATGATGTCCTTCAGCTGGCATTCAGGACAGTAAGAGGAATACTTTGCATGTGTACAGAAAAGTCCACAGAATAGTGTCAAAAGCCTTGGTGGATTTAAACTTGTCATTGAGTTTTATAGTTTTCCAAGGGAGAGTGTAAGGTTTGTGAGATGTTACCTATCAATCCTTAATTTGTAGTCCTTAATAAGTATATGATTGGCTTAGTAGATTAAATAATCGTGCCTTTAAATTGCACACTTTAGGACTATTTGTGTGTATATTACATGCCAAGTCAATGATAATGGCCTAGTATAACAATACTTCTATGTTTTGGATTTTCCGAAAAAACTCTTTTGTTTAAGGGTTCCTGACACAAGAGTATAAAACTGTCTTGGGATCCTGTCATATCAGACCTGTTTAGGTGCTCCTTAGCCCAAGGTCTAATTGGGATCCATAAATGCATTTGTGTTATGACTTACACGTTAGTCCCTCCTTGACACTTGCATCCGCTGAGCTGCATTCCCATCCCGACACTTGCGTCCATACCTGCTCCCTGCAAGTCATTATAGCCTATTACATCAGGGTAGCTGCCAGAGAAGCACAATCACTACTTAGCCCCTATATGCAAATGTTTGCTGCAAATAGTTTCACTTGCTCAGCTAGTGACACCCTTATTAGCTATGACTATAGCACTGTTGAGCACCAAGAGGACATTAGGTCATAGAAATGCCTTATAATTCCCATAGCTGATTTGTTTAATATAAAATTAAAGCTCACTGGCCCTGCATTAAGAATCTGTGTTACTTCTTTTTGCCTTTGCTCCATCATTATATGCCAGTGACTATCCATGAACTTTGCAGTCATTTTAATATAGAGTGAAATTTTAGAAGAGAAACATATGATTCCATTTTATAATAGATCTTTGCTTATTAACCTGAATGACATATTTAATAAATCTTCAGTGTCAAGTAATTTGAAATGTTGTGTATTCATTGTCCAAATATTTGTAGACATTCGTTTTCTGGGAGAATTAAAGAAATAGTAGAATAAGGTGATAACATATATACCAGTTGTACACTTTGAAAGCTATGTATCTTCTTTTTAATTTATCATATTCTTTTTAAGTTTATAGTGGCTAAAAAATTATGCTTTTGCTGAGGGGGAAGAATCTGAAGGGAAGAGGAGAACTAAGCATTTTTATTTTTAAGTCTGGGAAAACATGTTTGTGTAAATCCTGTCCTTTTGTCCACATGACAAGCTTCAGGTAGCATATCTCTGTCAGGAAACACAGATCATTCAGTGACAAGTTGTTTCAATTTGCATAAAGAGCAGGAAGAATGATCTGAACCCACGTGCAAAGCCAAAGTGACAACACAAAGCTCTGACTTGTTCTTTGTGTTTAGACAAACTTAGCTGTCATCTCTCCTTGCAACACCCCAGTGGCTTAAAAATGGCAAAATTATCTGCAATTATTTCCAGCCTGAAGCTAATTTTCTGGATAAGTTAAACAAAAGCTTTTAAAGGAGCCTACAGACGGAAGTCATATGCATGTGTACGATTTATGGTGCAGAATTGCTGATGACTGTGGAAATGGGAGCCCTTCAGTGCTGCCATGGATTTCAGAGCCAATCAAAACTAAATTAGGAAACAAAGATTATTAAAAAGTCTTTTGTGCATGTAGTTTGGGCATAATATTATGAGGTGGACATTAAATGTTTCCCTTGGAGACTTTCAGCATCATTAATGCAGCACGCCTTTAATTACAAGCAGAACCATATTACTAAAAAAAAAAAAAGGAGAAAATAAAGTGCTCTAAGGTGTAGTTAGCAATGCCCTCATTGTGTTTACTGAAATAATTAAAAGAAAGGGTATAATTTTTCTAAATAAAATGTCAGAATTTGAAATGAAAATGGATTTTCTGTAGGAAATTTACTAATGTGTGCTGCACTCTTGATAGGCATTTATTCAAGTACCTTAATAGGCCTATTAATGATCACTCCATATTGTGCTATTTCAAAACAGACTCCTATTAAGAAAAAGAATCTTTAATTACTGCAAGCATCGTGGATAGAGCATATTTTATTAAGTTCAAATGAAATTTACAAAAGTCCTAGAAAACCTTTGTGTTTTATGACTTCAAAGAACCCCGGGGAGTGAGTGGTAATGCACAACCTCTCAGGGCCATCCATAACTTCAGTTCCTGACTTGACGTCGTCTCAGGTTGCCATCTGGTGGCTATCAGGTGGCCTTTGAGAAATTAATTTGATAAACTTGGTTACATTTTCAGTGACAAGGGATTAATGTCAATCTTCCCCAAACTGGAAATGACATTCACTTACATAATAATTGAATAATCTTAAAAATACACTCTGTTCACATGAAACATAATTCAATAAATGAATGAAGTTTTAATGACAGTGACATCTTTCAATTGAACTGATTTATCCCTTAATTATGCCAGAATGGAATTTTTAAAAAACCTTCATTTCTTTCATTATGAACGTCTCATTATTATTAGTTCATTATTTAGACGTATTTCTTAGAAAAGTTTAATTCATGTTTGTACTGAATTAAGTTCCACAGAGATCAATCTTTCTGATTTATCACCACATCCAGTGAATAGTTGTTGAGGAGCCTCCCATAGCTCTGTGTTATCTATTTCATCAAGTATAAAGTACTCTACCTGCTTTTTAAATCTGAGTTCATGAAGCCTTATTTTCTAATACTTTCCATTAGGACCCATGACATTTCTAGGGGATTTAGGGCTGGCAATCTAATTGGAAGGGCACTACTGGATTTGGGTTGAAGCTGCATTGGCATAACATGCATGGTTTATGGGGGTGGTCTGAGATGGAACTGATAAAAATTAAGGCAGGAGTAACAGAACCTTAAACTATCTCATGTCATTTATTGTTCTGAGATAGTATTTCCTATATGCACAAGTGCTTTCATCTCTGTAGAGCTAATGCTTCACAGGTATAATTGCAGACAGCTGTGTACAAAGTAAAATGAACAATGGGTACAGAACTTGTAAAACCAACTGGCAGTAGTGAGAATCAAAGTTAAATAACATATGTCCACTGCTGCCAAAGGAAGTAGAATTCTAAGCAAAATGAATGCAAAGTAGTACGTACCCTGGGAACAAGGGGACAGAGAAGGATGAGCAACACTCAGAATGTTAAGGCAAAACCTTATTTTGCAGCATGTCACTGCAAAGGGCCACTTGGAAAACACTATTTGCTAGCTAAGTGCCTAATGTTAAGCAGTGTCAGAAAGAAAAGAAGTGGGGGAAATGCTGGGTGGGACAGATAAGTGCCTGCAGCATTTAAATAACAGTCTAGCAACCTGGTAAATGAATAGACCTCCTTATACATAACAAGATGGACAGGAAACAAAACACCAGAAAACTGACTGAGTTTCACATACTCACACATACATATATACATAGGAGATGCTGTAATATGCTGAGTAAAATAAACCATGGCTCATCTAAATGTAGCCTGGACTTCACACAAAGGTTAACGAAAGCATTTAATTCTATGTAAAAACCAAAAAGTTTAAAGATGAAACATGACACTTCAGATAATGACTGCCTTGTGATAGATTCTCTGAGTTACCTCTTTCAGTCCCCCAACAGATAATCCTATCTGCTCTGAATCTAAAGGGACATCACTTTAAAAGAGTGAGAAGCAGTGTCCTACAATAGCAAGATTTATCCACATGCTACTGAGAGCTCTTGGGTCTAATCTCCAGAGTTCGTCCTTCAAGGTGTAACTCAACTTATTTTCTGTATACACCTCCTGCCAATTTCAACTGATATCATTTTCTTGACCTTTTAATTCCTTCTGCTCTATCATCCATTGCTTTCTATATTTTTATACATCTATCTAGTGATATATAAATGGAGATAAATAGATGAACAGTAGCCCTGCCTTACTCCATCATTTTCCACCTTAAAGCATCTTATTGTTCGATGTGCTCACATACACATTTATTTGTTTCATGTCCTTTTTGTATTCTGACTCTTAACTGGATTACCACCATTCTTTAAATGAGATATTATGTGAGAATATATAAGCTGACATATAATTCAAATTTAGCAGAGACTATACATTTTATTGCTTTTATTCCTCATAGTATTTAATATTCTCCTAGGCAACAAATGATGACATGGTTTTAGCTAATTAATTAATCAATTGAATATAGTATATGATTAAAAGAATGTTTTTTTTATTTCTTGAGAAATATTATCATAAATCCAATGTTTGTTTTTTCTCTGTAAATTAAAAAATAACAAGAAAAATGTAGCTACTATGTTTGGGAAGCTCATGATGATGTTTTCAAAAGAGAGATAGTAGAGACAAAATCTACTCTGAGTTCTGATAATGAAAGTATCTTTCCATCTGTTTAGACTATATATGAGGAATCTTTTCCATTTCTAATGGAATCCTCTATAAATATTTTTTTCTGAGATGTAATTCTCATTTATTATAAATAACTTTGAAGATATATGAAAACATTACACACAACATCAGAATCATTTTGCAACACTTTTACAAGTCTCTCTCCCTAAGTATAACACATATTCTGTTTTACAAAATTGGAATCATATCACATATAGATTTTTACCAATTGCTTTCATTTCTTACTATGTTTTCTGCATTTATTTCTCATAAACTATTCAAAATATGATTTTAATAGCTGTAAATATTCAATTATGTGAATTTTTAACATTTTTTTTTATCTTTCCACTTAGGCAACTTGATGCTGTTTCCATGGTTTTGGCTATTGGTTAATGGTAGAATGAACAAATATCAGGATAGTGTTCTTTAACTAAACAGATCCTTCATCTCTCACATATTAAATGAATGTGTTTTTAGGATGTTGAGCTTATTGTGTTATTGAATTGAGGCTGAACGGTAGAACTATACTTTGCTCAAGGATAGAATTGCCACTGAATTGAATGGACAGTCTTTATGTCAGTCATGGAGGAAGAAGTGTCATGGGAGTTAGGCAGGTCCTTTTCTCTGGGCCTTTGCTTGTTTTGTCTGGACTTGAGAGTCATTTTGTAGGTAGAAGGAATGTAGCTTTGTTTACATAGTGCAGAGCCAAGTCAGGAGACCTCTTTGGGAACTAAGTTGAAGATGGGTAAATCACACCTTGTAAATCACACCACAGCAACACCTGTGGCTTTAAAATGACCCACAGAAGGAAAAACATTTTAGTTTGAAACTCAGTAAATATACACTTATCTATACAGACAAGGCTTTCCCTTTCTATGTGCTGTGTTGTCTGGTATTTCCTTCTTTCTTTCTTTCTTTCTTTCTTTCTTTCTTTCTTTCTTTCTTTCTTTCTTTCTTTCTTTCTTTCCATTCCTTTCTCTTATTTAAAAAATGGTGGAAAAATAATATATTGATGATGATACATGAACTATATGTAGCATTGTATTGAGACATGCATAAAGGGGAAAATACTATACATATCATCATATAATTTCCTTTTTTAAATACAACATTATGTTTTTGAGATACACTGTTCTATAGTATTCTATCATATGGGCATTCCTTCAACCAGTCTAGACATCTAGGTTATTTTGTTTTTATACCATAAAGCTTTTGACCAGTGCTGTCAAATTTTCCACTCTAAAAATTGATCCATCTACCAATATGTTATGCAAATGTCTAAGTCAGTAGATCTGTCCAATACTTCAAAATATTTTCAAATTTTCTTCTAATATAGTTTTTTAACACATAAATGAGAATATGTAGTTTACCAAAAAAGATAAGGATTAAATTATCCTTACTCCACCACTCTTTTAGATTAGGTTCTAATTTTTAAAACTTGACGCTGATATAAGGATGTATATGGAGGTGAAAATGGAATTTCATTTTTTAAAAGAAGCTTGCATTTGCTTATGGAAGTGGCTGATTTTTGATGTTTCTTGGGCATTTAAATTTCTTTGTCTCTAAATGTACTAGCTTCATTACTTTGTACTTTTTTACCCCTTTTCTAATTATTCTACTAAAGCCACCAATTAAAAAACAAATATGTAAATTTGATTTTTTTTATACAAACTCCATTTTCTCTTAGTTTAATCAGTATAAACATCCTTTTTTTGCTAGAAGATATCATATTTGCGAGACTTTTCCACACTGTTCATGTATGAACATGGTATGCATTCCTACACTAGATTTTGATGGCAGGAAGCCATAGTCTTGGGGTTAGAAAAGCTTCATCTGAAAGCCCACTTTTGGGTCTTTTGTTCCTAATTTACAAGCTTTGCAAAGTTATTATTTACCCTCAAGCAAAGTGTCTGTTTTCATTTAGAATCAGTGCTTTTGGAAATAATTAAATACTGAAACACGTTCTTTGTATAGAGCTACTGGTATGAAATCTACTTTGGTTTTAATTCTCCAGACCAAAGGGCAGACTGAGTTTTCATGTACTATTTTTAAACTTCAGAATTTCTTCTCTTACATTAGGAGAAAATGATGGAAGTTGTTTTACAAGCATAATATTGGAAAAGAAGTTACTGAGATTGGCAGGTTGTAAGTTTCTTCTCATCTTGCTGGGAATAGATAGATTCACATAGTATCTGTTCCATGAAAATTAAAGATGTGAGCTGAGGAAAAAAAAAAAACAGAATTGGTTTTCATTTTTGACCTACTTTGGAGATGACTTCTGAAATATTAAATGAGGAATTGAGCTGGGTATTGCTCCAGTCCAAAAAAATAGCCCTTTTGTTCCAGAAGGATGCTGTCCGTTGAGGGGCCCTGCTGCTGATACTATCTATCATCAGGTCATGTCTGCACAATGTTTTTTTAGCATAACTTGGAACTTTTTGTTTATTTTCTGTTGATCCTTTTCCTTCTTATAAATGATAAAATGAAGGAATCAAATACACTTCCAAACAACTTCCAAGCATGGTCTAAAAATTAATCTTGTGTTTCAGCAATGTTGTCAAGGTTCCTCTATATTGATTTATATGAGGGAAGAATTCCTAAATGGGTAGAAAAGATTGGTCAAGTGTGAGGAATATGAAACCAGCAGAGAAGTTAGAAGACTGTTCTAGAAAAAGAATTCTGTATTTCAAGGCAAGATATTTTAGTGCGTGCATAGGTGCCAGAAGACATGAGTGTGGGATGTGTAAAACTAAAAATTGTCTGCCAGACGGGGAGAGCTGCGATTTATGGGTCATGTGAAGGTTAAACCAGAGGCCTCAATGTTTTTGAAAGTGACATTCAAAAGTTGTAGATTGATTTGTGGGTCAGGATAGACTGAGGCTATTTACATAATGGACCATCTGCAGGTTCTCTCATGTGAGAGGAGAACCAACCTGTGTGGTCTGCATAAGTTACACAAGAGGACATGTGCATGACAGAGAGAGAATGAGCTCGTGGCCAATATGTTAATCTGAGATTGGTTGTAGATTTCTAGACCACTGCATATGGAATTTGATTTCAAAGTTTAGAAAGACTAATCTTATATGAAGTGTTAGGGAACATTCTCATCAATGTATCTACAATGTAGTGCAGAATAATGTTCTATTTAGCTATCACAGGAATCAGCACTTTTACAGTGCTTAGCATGGTATCAGATGTACATAGAAATTATTGTACGTTTGTTGAATTGGGTTTGTGTCATATTTTTACAAATAATATTTGTAGTTGATGTTTATGAAGAACTTACATGCATTGTATTAAATGTTTGACTTGTGTTGGTTCTTGTAGTCTCAATTCTACCATAAGTCTTGTTTACCAGGTGAAGTAGTTATGAGGTTAAGTAAAATTTGCAATTTGTAGAGGAAACAAGAAAAATCCAGGTACTCAGATACCTATGTCCTGCGCTTATTCTATTCCCCCCTGATTTTATTTGTAACATGTGTGAGCACCATTTTAAAAAAATCCCATTTATCATTTGGACTATGAGCTGCGATACTATGATTTTGTTATTTAAAAAGCCTTTTATCTGAAATAACCTCAGGAGATTGGATTCTGTAAACAGGGCATATGGAATTCTGGAAATATGCATTACGTGATGAGTGTCTTCATTCAGGGATAAGAGAACCAATCAACACTGTTTGTTTCCATTCTTGCTTTCTTTTCCATTAATGTGTTCATATAAATGGAAATAAGCTGTTAGAAATCATAGAGAGCTGAGTACATATTGTATTCACCATCTCAAACCAGAATAATAAGTCGGCAACTGTTGGCTAGTTAACAAAATCACATTCTTGTGAGTGAGGTGTTGAGAGAAGTAGTTAGGGGCTGGGGATGTGGCTCAAGCGGCAGCGCGCTCGCCTGGCACGCTTGCGGCCCGGTTTCGATCCTCAGCACCACATACCAACAAAGATGTTGTGTTCGCCAAGAACTAAAAAAAAATAAATAAATATTAAAAAATTCTCTCTCTCTCTCCTCTCTCACTCTCTTTAAAAAAAAAAAAAGAAGTAGTTAGCAGGATGCTTTTGTTTTGTTTTGTTTTGACAGTGTCAACAACAACTGTTACCCTATAGCCAACTTCCTTCATGGTTTCTCTACTTGGATGTCCACTAGGTGTTTTCAACTTAATGTGTTTGTTATAGAACTCTTGATTTTTTTCTCTCTGAATCGATTTTGCCTCTAGTATTTCCCACATCTGTAAATGGCATCCTACACTCATCTATCTAGCTGCTCAAACAAACAATCTAGGAATTCTCCTTAATTCCTTTATATTGCTCACAAACATCTCAACAATTCTGTTAGTAAAACCTTCAAAATATACTGCGAATCCTACCACTTTCACTTTCTCTAGTGCTAATAACCAGGGCCCTTCCAGTTTTCTCTCTAGGTGAGGCTCTGCTGTATCTTCTAGTTGATCTTCCAGCTTCTCATGCCTGTTCTACTATCAAAATCACTTATCTTTAATAATATTATTATATATAATATGATACATGATATAATAAAATAATAATATATGTAATATAACTTTATATATATATATTTATAGAGTTGACCCTCCCTATCTGAAAATCATAGATCATGGATTTAACCAATACTGGGTAGAAAAATATTCAAAAATTTAGATCTGTACTGAACATGTACAAACTTATTTTTGTTGCAATTCCATAAGCAATAGAGTATAAAAATGATTTGTATAGCATTTACATTGTATGAGGTATCATTGTTAATCTAGAGATTATTTAAGGTATACAGAAGTATATGTATAAAAACATAAGAAACACATACACAAATGCCACTTAGAATTAACAATGGTAACATGTTGTTTTTGCTTAAAATCCTAAATAGACATTAGAGACCGAACTGAAATCATGTTTGTCCCCACTCCCTGATTCATTCCTCATCTCCTTCTTCCAAAGGAAGAATTGAATTTGGTGTTGCATCTAGTTTATGTTTTTATGCTTTTCATACCAAATTTGAGCATTCAAAACAATAGTTTTGATGTCAAGTTTTTAAAATGTTATCTTCCTAAAAAAACTATTCTGAAATATGCTTTCAACATTATTTTTAAGATTATATATTTGATATGTGCAATCTATATTGTTCATATTAAAATGCTACTCTCTCTCTCTCTCTCTCTCTCTCTCTCTCACACACACACACACACACACACACACACACACACTCCTTGTAAAATTATATTCCTTGATGGGAATTTAGGACGTTCCTAGATTTTTTTTTTCTTATTTGTTTAGTTTTTTGGAATTTCAAGGCACTATATGAGAGTGTAATTTCCACCAGTCTCTTGGTGTGTATGAGCAAGGGTTTTGCTGTGTTTCTGTTTTTCCTGAGGTATGCACCCTGAAGCCAAATTGTTGGTTTGAAGACAACAAGAATTTACGTTAGATACACCTTGTTGCATCCCTGCCAACAGATTAGATTACAAGGGTTAGCCTCAACAAGTTTTTTTTAAATTTTTTTTTAAGTTATAGATGAACACAATGCCTTTATTTTTATGTGATGCTGAGGATGTAACCTAGTGCCCTCCACACTTGAGGCGAGCACTCTACCACTGAGCTACAACCCCAACCTTCAACAGGTTTTGTTTTGTCTTGTTCACTGATATGCTTCCTCTTGTAATATAATTAAATATATTTAAGAAATTGTGTTTCTCTTATTTCCTTAGCTTATCATTAGATTTTTATGATCTATCATAGCAAGCATAATTAACTCAGGATATTTGATAAAACTATGTGGACCATGGCTCTTAATCTCTCATCTTGGTTTTAATTATTTAAAAGTAAATCACTTGGAAGTTATATGAGCATCACTTGCATATATTCAGAATGGTAAATCAGTAGGAAGAATGAAATTTGAAGAAATAAACATTCCATCAAACTATAAGCAAACTTCTTTAACTGATCTTTGTGCAGCAGGCAACAAATTTTAAGAGTGGCATTATACATCTGCCTATCTCAATAATCACTCTTTAAAATTATTTTTGTTAACTATACATAATTTTTCCAAGTTCACTCTCTTCATTATTGGACTGTAACAACTGGAAGTCTTTTTGCTTACTTTGCAAGATGATATATAAATATTGCTTCATCCATCACGAGAATGACTTGTCCCCTAGATGAAAACCTGAGGGTGATGTGTAACTGTAATAAATTTGGACAGCAAGGGAAGGGTTCCATTTCCAATTAAAACCACAGCCAGAAAGTTTCCATCTAGACTGGCAGGGAGGGTGGATCTGCACACATTTTGTTATTTTCTTATCTGTTTGAGGAGAATATGGGCTATATTGTAGGAGTATTCATCAATAAGGCTTTATGCCCCTCCTAAGAGGGGACAGTTGCCTCTTCTAGAGAGGAAATTTGTGCACTCATTAAGTTTCTGACACTTAGAGCTAGTTATTCAGAACTGGAAAGTCTAACATGGTGCACGCCATGAAGGATATTTTATTTGGATTCAAACAGGCATAAAGGTTCAAATTAAAATTTAGTCAGGTTATGTTGCTTCTTGTTCTGAGGGATAAGATGATGACATACTTAGCCCAGTGCCTGACATATAGTAAGTACTCAACAATTATCAATTATCATTATCAGGGTGATGATCATTTCTGTCACTACAAGGTTCAAGTCATTCTGATTCTCATTTTCTGCTTTGAAGGGATCTTCTGGATGTTTTCCTGTTATATCACCTTTCTGTGAACTGTCCAGCCATCCCTGATGTTACTAATGGCATTTAATAACTAACTGCTTGTGAGGTTCAGGCTCCAAGCAGGGTATTTAAAATCAGCATAATTTTAGAACTGTGGTTTTAAAGTAAATGAAATGTATTCCAAATAAAATAGTATTAAAATAATAATTCACGGATGCAATGACATTTGCGCTGAGATATAATGGCTCAGTGCACTAACAATTACACTAGACATGCCTGAAAACGATATAACTATTCTGAAAAAAAAATTAACAAAATCAATATGCAAATAAATAAAACTCATCTTATTAATGAAATGATATTGGTTTGTTGGGTTTTGTAGAAACTTAGCAAGTGAGAGAAATTCCTTCATGCGAAATACAAAGGCTGGGTATTAATTCAGTTTCTCTGGAAGCCATATTATCCACGCTGCCCCCTTCCTCAAAGGTGTCCAGTGGATTGCCTCTACACTCCCAATCAATAGAGTAAATATTGTTTTTTTATCATTAGATGAACCTTACCTCCATAATTTCAACTTACTCCAACTGTACTTTTTATTTCACATGATTTTTGGGTATAGTATGCTCAAACAGAAACACTAAAAAGTTTTATCAAGGTGAATGTGAGAATTGAGAACAGGTGCTGTTTCTTTCCAAAAGATGTTCTCTGACAGGATGGCTTAAAGAGGGAGAGCAGGCTAGATCTCAGCCTCAAAGCAGCTTAGTGGGGCAGGGCTGCCTCCTGTTGGGCATAATCTGCCCAGCTGTGCTTGCTGCTATCCTACAGACTTCTGCTACATCTTGATCTTCTGCAGGACACACACTGCATTTTGGAATTTGTACCACCCAGTGAAAAAGAGCTTTTGCAGCTCATACATAAACTGTATATGGCATTGGGTAATAAAAATGACAAATGTTGTTTTAGCTTTTATTTTAAATTTATTTTATTTTAAAAATTTATTTTAAATTTAACTTAATGTGTACCTGTATGGGCAAAGTACTAGGGGTTAGAGATACAAAGAAAGTAAAGCCGACACACTTCCTAACATCTTGGAGCTCACAAAAAATGGCAGGGGGAAACATATTTAACAAGTACACCAATAACTGTTACTGTGATAAATGTTTCTAAGAAGTTTAAGTCCCCGGGTTGGAGCTAGAGCTCAGTGGTAGAGTGCTTGCCTCCCAGGTGTGAAGCCCTGGATTTGATCCCTGAGCACCACATAAAAATAAATAAATAAATAAAGATATTATATACATCTACAACTAAAACAATATATAAAAAATTTTTAAAAGAAGTTTATGTCCCTATGGGGCTGTATAATCATAATGCTAGTGGTGATAGGAAAATAAAGACCATTCTTGAGGGAAATCTGGATGTTGTCAAAGGCTAGATTTGCTCAGTGATGCTTTTGGTTTTGCATATACATTCGTAAAGCTATTAAGATATGCACCTTGATAATTGAAATTCCTATAGTAAAATAGCTCTGCTATCACAGGAATAGAAATTTAGCTTCGTTTCCTCTGTGAATTATGTTTTTAAGACAGTGTAAGAGTGAAGTATTTTAGCAGCTGTCTTGTGGTAGCAGGTAGTTTTCCTTAGCAAAGTACTCACCACTTCATTTTGTAATCATTGGCTTCTAGTCTGCCTCCCACAGCAGATTATAATCTCCCTGAGAACAGAAATGGTGCCCTGATGTCTGTTGCATCCCCAGCTATTAGAATAGTGCCTGGTATATAAGTGGCCTCAGTATCCAATGATGGATTGAAGAATCCTCCTAGCAGTCTGCTTTCTTAAATCTCTGCTCCTTCCACTTTTATTCATTTTTATTATTTTCCCTTTCTGTCACTTTGCTTCTTCTTACTGGTGTCTTTGCCATCAGTTATGAAATCAAGGTACCCTCATGCTGAATCTGGCTGACTGTAGCTTTTTAGGATAATTTGTGGGAGTATGCTATGGTTTGGGTATGGTTTGAGTGTCCAGCAAGTGTCCATCTATTGGGAGTTTGGTACCCAGGGTAGCAGTATTGGAACATAGTGTAGACCTGTAGGAGCTGGGTCTAATGAGAGGGCTTTAGGTCATTGGGGGCATGCCATTAAAGGGATTAAAGTATTTTCTAATGAGACCCTGGTTAGTTCTTGTGAGAGTGTTATTGTAAAAGGATCAAGGCTGGCCCCATCCAGGTCTCTCTGCTTCCTGATTTGAAATGTAATCACTTGGTCCTCTATGCATTCCACTCTGATACAATGTAGACCAGGGCCTTCACTTGGAGCCAAACCAATAGGACTGCCTGATCTTGAACTTTGAATCTACAGAACTGGGTGTGAGCTACATAAACCTCTTTTTCTTCATAAGTAGGCTGTGTCAGGGACTTTCATTACCATAGGAATGGAAAGCTTACTAATAGAGAGTATTTAGTAGACTCTCCAAATTGCACATTCTCTAACTTAATGGTGTTCCTTCCACATAAGCAGTTCATTTCTGCATGTGCTTATGGAATTTTTTGATCTGCAAAGCCCTGTGTTAGTGTTGAGAGCCACAGCGGAAGGGGCCCCAGCAAACTTCCAGCTGCCAGCAAACTTCCAGCTGCCGGCTGATGATTGGCTCACAGCGGCCCAGCAACATCTAGCTGATTGGCTCCTCTGCGGTGATGCTCATTGGGCTGTTTCCCTGCCCTTTCAGACCACGGAGCTCCTCATTGGGGGACTTTTTTGGCTCCGCCCATGCGACCCAGCCAAGAGCAGGAGGATTGTGGGAGGTGGAGAGGCTGGTGGTTGTGAGAGAGGCTTGTGGGAAGCCGGTGGTGGCAGTTGGGCTCTGAGGGTTTTTCCTGAGGAGCTGTTTTGTTTGGCCTGTGTGGTTCTAAAAATAAAGTTAGTTTCTTTTGACAAGTGGCTCCTGAATTGTGCCCAGCCAGAATGCGGCAGTTAGGCAGGGTGGGTGGTAATGATGACAGCCTCTGCCTTCAAGAAGCTTTATGAAGTAAATAATTATTTACAGAGAAGAGAAAAGAGCTACATATAAAGAGGTATGAGAGCACAGAACAAAGCATTTGGTGCAAACTCACAGGGACCAATAATAGCTTCATAAAAGGAGAAGATCTTTGAGTTTAGCTTTGAGGAAAGAGTAGACTTTTATGAGATGGAAGAAGAAATAGAAGGACATTCCAGCTTAAGGAAACTGTAAATCCTTGTCTTTTTTTTTCCTTTTAAAATAATTTCCTTGTGCAGCTCTATCTGGACTGTAATTGTGACAACCATGAATTGATGGAAATCCTGTTCAGCTGTCCTCATGTTTTCCAATACCCAGCACAGTACCCTCCTTTCTTGCACTTGGCATATTCTCCCATTTTATAATCTGTCAATCATTAAACACTATCATGTAGGTCAAAGTACTTTATAGAATGCAAAGGACTACATAAAATAGGGGAAAGTGCTATAGATAGGTAAGTTTTCATTAAATCTTATTATGTATTTATTTTTGCTACTACTTAAAAGCGTTTTTATTTGATTTGCCCCAGTGTTCCAAAACAAATCTTCATAATACCATATGAGTCTTTCATAATGCCATAATACCATGTTCAACTGTAGAGTGGTACAAATTTATGCATAATCACCAATGACTTTATTCTAGAAGAATCTATCCATAAATTAAAGGACAGTATTATTGCCTTTTCCCCCAGTTTATTAACTGAATAGGATGATACATACTACACATGATTCATTATGTTCAGTATTAAAATTCCTAAAGTGCCTTAAGTTTGAGATCTATTTTTGTACTAATGATTTATATTTGTATAAAATAATTTATATTTATATAAAAATAACTTTTAAATGACCTCAAGTACTTTATATATTAAATCCTAATATATAAGTGGTAATGGAATGTTTACAAATTAAAAAAAAAACAAACTAAGGCTTAAAAAAATAAATAACTTGCTCTAAGTATAACAAGTGAAGGGTAGTTGTTAGATCACCACATCTATCTAAGATTATAATTAACTTTAATTAAGTATATGCATTAGGTACTAATTGCCCTGTGTGATTAGTTTAATATTTGAATGAAAGCTTCAGTAGATTTCAGAAGGATATAAATATATTGCCCTTGAGTTCACAATTTTTTCAAAGACATTCTTTATTCTTTTTATGTACATGTCTGTTAGTTAAGTAAGCACTTGGCAAAAGAATGTTGTAGTCATTATTGATGCTTTTTACCTTGGGTTGTCATAAGGTTTATAAAAGGCTTCCATGGAAATCATGCCAGAACAGATTCCTCTGGGCACCACAGGATTAGAGGCATTGGGCTATTGACAAATTTATACCAGAAAGGAACTTGGAGATCTCTGGAAGAAGAGTACCAAGTAATTTTACAGTATAACTAATGGGACCTTTACTGCAAAACTATAAGATTATTCATGTAGTTTGGGTCTGAACTCAGCAAGGCTGTTCTCAAAAGTTGCTTTTTCCTCCTTCCCTCCTCTCCTTGTCTTTTTTTATGGAGGTTAATAACCAGACTAGGAAACCACTAGTAAAGTCCCCCTTTTCATTTTAGAATAGCATCAGGGGAGAAAGGGACCTTAACACCAGGTTCTAATAAAAATGACTTTAGGAAGGTGTAAATCCATGTTTATAATTTGATTATTAATTATTAATTATAATTATTAATGACAGATTATTAATCTATAAAATCCAGAAGAATATTTTTCAGATATGCAAATCCTATTTCTTTTTAATATGCTGGACAGTAATATTTCTGTCAGTAGAAATTTCCAATATCTTTACTCTAACTTGATATTGTGCTTCTGTTTACTCCTGTTCATGAGCATTTCTGGGTCCCTTGAGGAAAATAGAAATATATCTATTTTGAAATATATCTATTTGTCATTTACCAAGGACAACAAAATAAACCCAGTAGTAAATTTGTATTAAAATACCTATGTTTTGAATTGTATCAGTATGACCACAAGCACATCATATATTTTTCATATTGATAATGATATCTGTGATTCTACTTGTTTTTGCCTTAGCCCTCCAAACTCAGGATGGGCTCCTCAGTCTCTGAATTATATAGGGCTGATTCTCAGAAATGAAACAGCAACAAAAGCTAAATAAACATTTTGAAATCAAGATAATTTGGGGGGAATCACATGACAGTTTGAGAACTCAATCAAATTTGTCACCCATTTCAAATATTCACCATAGTTTGGATAGGCTGAAATTTGCTGAAGCCATTATTAGTCTTTCTTATATAGGCTAGCCTTCTTTTTTTTTTCCTACCCAACATGTACCCACATTTCTTCACATAATAAAACCAAACATTTAGTTTTATGTACACACATATTTTTAAACTCTATAGTCTTTGCAGTCAATTCTGTTTGCTTAAATTTGTGGATTTTACCAAGGAAGGCAAGATTATTTTAGAGTTTGATGTGTGGTGTAAGCTGTCCTTTTGATAATGAAATCCTATGAGGTATATACATTCCTATAAAGTCTTGGTCCCTGGAGAGAAGATAAGCTTATACTTGAGCAAGAATCCAAAGCAATTTTTAGAAATACTAGTTCTGAGTGGGCTGGCCTTTGGTCAAGCCACAAAGCAGCCACACTACGTTTCCTGCCTACTTTTCCAAAGCTCTTTTGCCTGAGTTCCACACTCCCTGTGCCTTGGGCAGGGGACCACTAATGGTGAAGGTCTTTATCTGAATAATTTATGCTGTTGTCCTGTCTGGAAAATCTGTATTTTATGGGCTTTCACAAAGCAAGTGGATATCCAGTAATTAACTTTAAAACACCAAGGCATATATTTCAGGGCAAGGAATATATTCTCCACCCCTTTTTTTTCCCTCTGATACAACCCCCAAGACACCTTGAACTAGCCTGCTGTATCAGTCAGGTCTTATCATTGATTAGACTGCTCATCTTCTCTGCAAATAGAAATGCAGAACTAGGAGGAGATATATATGAAGAGATGTGTTGCTTATAAGATTGTGGGGTTGACTAGACAAGTCTAAAATCTGTAATGCAGGCCATTAGGAAGATTAGGCTGGAGCTCTTGGGTACTGTTTGAAGCTGTCATCCATGGCTGGAGTTTCCTCTTCTTCAGGAAAGCCTCATTTCTGCTCTCAAAGCCTTTCAACCAATCAAGTCATGGCCACCTAGACCACCTAGAACAATAGATTAATTTGTAGATGGATTAATATGATTGACTGGGGAGAAGACAAGCCATCTACAAAATACCTTCACAGACAGCACCTAGTAACTGGTAACTGTAGCTTAGCTGGTTGATGCATCAGAAAGACAATCACATCTGCTTTTCAGGGATTCTATAACCATTTTCTAAGTTGATGAGCTATATAAGTTTCTTACATGAATATACTTTGAGACCTAAAGGAAATAAGATTGAAAAAGGATTAGAATCTAAAAAAGATAAATACAATATTTCTTTTTTTCTTGTCCAAAACTTTGTCATGCTTGGAAATTTAAGCAAGTGACAAGTATCAGTACCCATGCAACATTTTCTTGATGTTCATGATCATCTTTTACATGATAATTCACTAGGTTAAGGGAACACTGATTGACTAGTGTTAATGAATGATAAATCAACCAATTACAAGCCAAACATTATTGTTACTGATGACACTAGTAAAATATAGTTATTTAAATGGCAGATTTAACACCATTAAGATTAATAGCCAGATAAAAACTGAACATAATATTGATGCTGGTAATCGAAACCATTGCAAATGAATTAATTGAATGGACTACTTAGAATCATTCATATGTTTTGGTTTTAAAGCAGCTATTACAGGACAGGTTCTGAATGCACATTATAATTTATCAAGTTACTATTGCTGACTTTATAATCAGATACAGGCAACCCTTTTCACATGAAAGAATATATTCAAGCTGTAATTCCTTTTTCTTTCTTTAGAGCACTTTAATAAAGATTGTAGTAAGGAGTACATTCCCCATATCTGAATAACAGGACTACCATTACTTGTAACACTAAAACAAATATTTAGTGTCCCAAGTCATGTTTTAATGAGACAAAAGTTCATTACGTTGAATTACACAATAAAAATAGATTGATCTTATTTTGTCAGGTCAAAACCATATATGGTTTTTAAGATGACATTTTCTATATTTCAAACCAATACTATGTTCTGTGACCTTTTTAATGTTTAAAAATATTAATAGCCAATTTATTGATGTTAAAAAATGCTCAGTAAATGTTTATCGTTTTTTTTTTTTTTTCTCATGTAGTATGTATTTTTAACACTTGCTAATTTTCTCTATGTTGTACCAGTTCTGAGTTTTGGACTTAGGGGTCCTTCCATTTTCCAGCAAACAGTTTTTTCTCTTTGCCGTGGTCTTTTAGCCTTTTCTCAAAGCCATTGACGGAAGGCACTGAAAGGAATTTTAAGATATGATATTCTGGGTTTTCTTCTCTCAAGGAGTCTGGCTGAAGCAAAGACACTTGGTACTTTCTTGGCCTGCCATTGTGTGTCTCAGCAGGGTTCCGAGGCTCCTGGCTGTCCTGTGCCAAGTTCCACGGGGCTTTGTGACGCACTTATCCTCAGTATAATCTCTGCACACCTGCTGTATTTATTTTTTTTTGGAATTCTGGTTCCCTGCTCCTCCTAGACAGAGCTTCCCATCCATTTGCAGAAAGCCCCCAGTATTTCTGGACACTAAAAGTGACAATTAAAAATCTAATTCAAGTGAATATGAGTCCTGAAAGCTAACTATAGTCACCACCAATTTTCTAGACTCTCATATTTACATCGAAATAGGAAAGTATTTTTTACCCACAGCCTGGATTCTTTTAAATCTTTTTTTGAGGTGGCAGGTGAGAGATCTAGGAATCGTTAGAGCTAAATATTAACTTATACTCAGTTGCTGTTTCCCTTCCTTTATCAATTTGGTAGTTTAATGTAAATGCACTTTTGTTGCTGTGAGCTATTCAGATAATCACTTAACCACATATGTCAATCATTTTGCTACTTACATGACATGAAACCATTGCATGACATAGGTATTACTGACCTTGTTTTACCCTCAGAACCCTGAGACTCAGGTGAAATAGTTGTGTCTGACATTTCAGCTAATGAAAGACTGAGGTGGGATTCATCCCAACTTCCAAAAGTTTGTACTCTTTACAAAGAGAACTTTTGAGGACCCTACATTATTGTATTAACTAATAACTAATTTATATTCCACACCTACTATGTGTCAGGTTCTATTATGGGATTTCCACATGTGCTAACTCTATTAATTCAAAACAACCTCAATCACTAGACCATTATTGCCTTGACTTTTCAAATGAGGAGAGTGAAGTACAGAAAAGATATGTAATTTGTCCAAAGTCACACAATCAGCAATATCTTGGCAGTTAGGTCTCCTACTCCTTATGTTTAACCTGTATATCTTTATGTATGAAGTCAGGTTCCAAAACTCTTAGGACTTAACACTATCCTTGAGCTGTCACTAGGAAAGAGGAGCTATCAATGGTTTGATTGAGACATTGTTGGAATGTGGCAGATATTGGCTTTGTTTTTAAAAGTTGTCTTAAAAAGGAAACGGGAGTTTTATGGAATCAACATGATTAAGAATTTGCCTTAAATTATAAACTGTCACATATGTCACTGGAGACTCTTATAAATATAAATTCACTAATTTACTCTGGAAAAATTTAAAAAAGCATTGTAAAATCAGGGCTGGGGATGTGGCTCAAGCGGTAGCGTGCTCGCCTGGCATGGGTGCGGCCCAGGTTCGATCCTCAGCACCACATACAAAGATGTTGTGTCTGCTGAAAACTAAAGAATAAATATTAAAAATTATCTCTCGCTCTCTTTTTCTCTCTAAAAAAAATCAATAGGTAGATACTCAGTAGATTTTGATAATATAAGAAAATATTTTTTCTTAACCAACCCTAAAGCAGAGAATTTAGTCGAGTCCTTCTACAGTTATTGTACAGTGAAACTGACTTGTAAACAGCTGGCTTCCTAGAGAAATCACCTTATTCAGAAGATTTAACTTTTTTCTTTCCAGATTGGTGTGAGGTTGGTATAGGAGAGCTCAGTAATAAATTAACTGGTCCACAGGAACATCATAATGAATCTAGAGTAGGAACTGAAATTATACTTCACTTCAAAACATTATGTGATATTTTTCAAAGAATCATATATCAGTGTTTTCATGATTTATTGAGATATACTGAGCCAGGATATTGGGTGGGGGGAGTATTCCACTCACCTTAAAGCCTCCTCACAATTCACTCTTCTAGAAATCTTTTCCATTTTACATTTTATTCCTTTTTCCCTTTGATTCCTCACCCACTCCCCAGAGTCATAGATAGTCTAGTCCAAGATGCAGAAAGACTTAGGATTTCTTTAGGAATACCCATTTCAAAGACCTCGTTGAAAAGATGGATGTTTCTCTTTTTTAGTAACAGATAATTTGAATAACCTGGTATTTGCTTGGGCAAGGAAGGAGTAAAGGATTGGGCCAAAGTTTCTTTGGTAACAAATATGCCCTGCAACACTCTGCTTTGTCTGAAAAACTGTATATGGAGCCCAACTTCCATTGGTGATGCCATAGCATATCCAAGGCCTTGGAAATGAAAGTTTTGCAACTCTCTGGATCTTATGGAAGATCATTGCATCGTATGAAAGAAGTGTGAAGTATTTTAAGAAGTTTTCATTTAGAACAATGAAATCCAGAGAGAGAAAAAAAAACCCCAAACTATTTTTCCTTGCCTACCATTCTAAGATAGTTAAGCAAATTTCAATCATCAAGAGATTTTATGAAGTAAAGAATTCAGTGCCAGGCCGAGAATTTTTTCTTTGTCCTGGGAGAGAGATTTGAGTTTTAGAATTTGCTTTTCTAAATGGAATTTAAATTCCTTAAATCTGGGAGCCTGTAATCCCAGAATCTCAGGAGGTTGAGGCAGGAGAATCGCAAGTTCAAAGCCAGCATCAGTAGCTTAGTGAGACCCTGTCTCTAAATAAAATATATAAAAGGGTTGGGGATATTGCTCAGTGTTTAAGCACCCCTGAGTTCAATCCCTGGCACCCCCCAAAAAAAAATTCTTTCCGAATTTTCTGATATTGATGACTGAAAGCATTATACTTGTCACTCCTACTATTGGGAGTGGAAAGTTGAGTCCTGTTCAGGATTAATTCAGCATAAGAAATAATGTGTACTGTATACTATAATATATCTTGAGATTTCATTCTTCTAAACAAAAAACGGTTACTACCAACCATCCAATCAGTAAACCAATGTTTTCTTCAAGTTGTATTTGGGGTAGAACAACATATATGTAATGATGGCCATTAATTGAGTGTCCATTTTGTGCTGCCTTATTTTCTGTTCTTTGTAACAACCACAAGAGGCATCTCTTATTTTCCCCTATTTGTAGATGAAGACAAAAATCAAAGAAGTCATTTGCCCATCAGACACAACTGATGTCTGAGCTGAGCCCCATAAAGGACACTCTGCTGATGTTTGATCTGAGCCTCCTGGCCTTTTGTCTGTGGACTGGAGCACTTTGGCTGGACATCTGCTCATTCATTTATTGGGCTAAGATATACATATCTTCTTGATTACTTCCCCCATTCCCTCCCACCTTCTTCCCTGGCCCTTTTTGGAAAGTTCTTTTCTAGAATCTATAGGGCTATTTTTATTGATACCACTGTTTTTTCTGGTCATCCTCCCCCACCAAGGTTGAGTGTTATGACCTTCCACAGTAGTCCCATAGCATCTGTGCCTGTGCCGGCCACTGTCACACCATGCTAGGCTCTTGTATGTTTGTGTAACTCAACTGTTAGAGAAAGGATCTTGCATGCAGAACCACAGCAGAATCTGTGAGGCTATTTTTAAGAAATGGCATTAGTTGGGGCCTACTTTGGGGGATGAAGATCACAGATAATTTTTTAAAATTGCCTAGACAATTTTAATATAAGTTCAGGGTTGAGACTTTAGCTCATAAATTCTTCAAGGTCAAGGATAATTCAGCTGTATTTCCAGAATTGAGTCCCATCCCTGGGATTTAACAGATACTTAACAAACAACAGTTGGTTGAATGAATTTTAAAATGCTGACTTACGATTTTTACAATCTAAATATTTTATTTATTTATTTGATCAATATACAGTTGATGAATGCATGAAAGATAGAATGCCATAAAATATTGAACAGCAGTTATAATACTAGCTTCAAATTCAGCAAATGCTTTCTGGTTTCCACAACCAAACTATGCTTGCCTAGTGGAGCTCAGCACCGTGGTTCTTCTGTGATGCATTTAAGAGCTCCAAAACTCAAGCAAAAGCAGCTTATTGAAAAGAGTAAAGTTTAACAATAGTGCAATCAGAATGTGAGATTTCTTTGCAAGTTTATCTGGGATTTGAGAGACCTTTGTCAAGTGGTATGCTATATCCTGATCAAATTTTGTGTCAGAAAGCAAGAGGCATTTTAGAATTCGACAACCTGAAAAAAGGATCCTGGTACCAGCACGCAGCAGGCTACTGCCTTGGGCAACTTCATAGGAGAAATGGATTGTTTCCCTAGGTAACCATCAGGATATTACTAGATTTTCTTAGAGCCGTGAGAACAGTAAGTGGGGTTTTCGGGACTGTAATATTTCCTTCAGGTCTCATTTCAGTGGCAATCAGTGGTCATAGTCCTCCTTTCAAAGCACTGGGAGACATGCTGGAATAATTAATGTCACTGAGGTATTGTTTTTCCTTTTGTTTTCTGTTTTTTTTTTCCCTAAGAAAGTTTAAGCAATTCATGAGACATATGTCTCCTATGAAAAGCTATTACATCATTTGAAACAAAAGGCCAGTCTCTAATAATAGTGGAGTGTTGGGGGCAATGAGTAAATTTACTCGAATGAGATCAATCATGGCTGTTCTCTAGGGCACCATATTTCAACTTGGCATGAAAATTCCAGACTCATTTAACATAGGCATGGTGAGAACCACAAGTAATTTTAAGGCCAGTTTGGTAAAGATTCATAAATTTGTCAGTTGGTTATGTCTCTGCATAAGATCATAAGTAATTTCAGTGTTGACAGGTACAGATTCTTTCTGGGGGCTGTATGAAATTAAATTCAGCAATTCAGTACAAATCAATAAGTATTTGTTGAGGGCTCGCTAGTTTCAAGGCTGGGCATTTAGAGGGGAAAGCATTTGAATAATACAAGGTTCCTACCTTCAAGGAACTTACTACTGGGTAGAAATCCTGCAGCTTTTGATTTTAAAATAAAGTCTTGTTGCAAAGCATCTACTTTTATGGAATAGCACAATGGTAGAATAGATTGCTATAGAAGTTAAGTGGTTTCCTATTTCTATTATATAACTTTTTCTCCCCATTCAACAACAATCAGCAACTCTTTTGATAAGGGAGGTGTGGAAAAATATGATATGCATATTTTTGTACCTTAATAAAAATTACTGTGTAGCTCCACAGACACGAAGAACATACCTTTACTCTAATAATCTGTATCTAAGCTATATTGGAGGAAGAATTTCATTGAATTAACCCTTATAAATAAGCCAGTTGTATTGATCCTCAACTGAGGAATTCAAGAATTGCTTAGACCCATTTGTTTAGTAAAGTACAAATTTTAACATCAGTGTTAAGTGCATTAACCTGGCAAGAATGAATGCATGTATTCTTACGATAAGGTTTAAGGAAACTGTGGTGTTCACCTGAATATTGGTATTTTTAAAGTTGGTAGATTGAGTGAAATGCTGTACTACATTAGGGGATTCACGAATATGGATAACAATATAAATTTTCACACTCTATAGTTTCAAACTTATTTTTGTTTTTAATTTTCAGTGACCGTATATACATTACCTTAAAACTGCCATTTCCCACTGATTTTCTTTCTTTCATTTAGTCTTTCCTGCCATTTGCCAATTTGGTGACTTTTTATCTCTAATCTTAGAATATACACAGACTAAGGCAAGATTTCTGAACATTGGCATAATCAATAATCTGGAATGAGTAATTTCATGCTGTAGGTGGCTAACCTATGCATTGTAGGATGAGGAGCAGCACCCTTCACCCTTAGCCAGTACACAATAGGCGCCAGTAATACTGAGATTCAGTTTTGACAAACTAAAGCACCCCAAGTTATTGCCAAGTATTCCCTATGGGGGCAAAATGGCCCCAGTGAAGACCTTGATCTAAGTCACATTTCCCAACATTCTTTCTCAGTCTCACCTCTCTTCATAGCTGCTAGTTCGGTGAGTCAAAATCATTACTTTAATGAAATCCACATGCCACTCTTATGCCCTCAAATATTTAGTGACTAATATTCAAGGTCCTTTGCCTCTACCTGCCTTTAAAGTTTCCTTTGAGCAAAGTAGTACTCTTTTACTAACAAAAATATGTGGAAGAGCTATGCAAAGCAAGTGACCTGCCCTAATCCTCCCCATTCTCATGTCTGAGAGGCAACTTTCAAAAAATTTGCCTCTGTTTTACTTCTAGCAGTTTCCTCCATAAGCCTAAATTTATATTGAAAAAAGTCGCTATTTTACTCTCACCTTGACTGATAAGTTGGACACAGAATTCTAAGTTTAAAATATTTTTGTTCATAATTCAAAAAACATAGACTCAAGGGTACTAAAAATATCATATATTTTTTTTTTCTTTTTTAGATGGGAGATATTTTTTCTTTTGTATTAGGTTTCACTAAGGTATTGATCTTCCTTTTATTTGACTTACCAACGTTAGGCAATATTGGTGTTGCTCTAGTGGTTTTTTGTTTTGTTTTTGTTTTGTTTTATTGTGGTGCTGGGAAACAAACCCAGGGCCTCTTGCGTGTCAGGCAAATGCTCTACCACTGAGCCACATCCCAAGATCAATTGCATTGCTCTGATTTAAAGATGACATTATAGACAATTATATAATTCGCTATTTTCCCTCTGGTCTTTCCATTCATTGATATTTAGGTGATTATTTGTAGTCCTTTGTGGTAATCTTTCAGAAATACTCTATTATTGGTCAGTTGACTTTCAGGAACCCAATGATGCACCCCTGGAGCTGGGCTGGCCTTGAGGCCCAGGTGATGATCTCTCTATCCTCCACCTAGTAAGTTGAGAACATCACAGCTTTTTCATTTTCTCCCCCTTTTCCATATCCCACTTCTAGTCAGCTACATTTATATTTAAGTTACCATTAGTAGTGTTGAGATTTTCATTCTGCTTTGCAAATACAACCAAGTCTTATGTGCCTCCTTAGGTTCCCTCTTTAAGTTAAAAGCCATCAGACCAAACTTACATTGTTAAACCTATGCAAACATTTTTCAGTACCAGGTCAAGCACAGGGCTATAATTCTGTTTCCCTTTCCATAGGTCAAATGCCATGAACCTAGCCTGAGTTGAAGAAGAAGGAGAGTATCAGTGTTAGGGAAATTATTTTTTCTTCAATTCTCATCAACTGTGAAAACCATGCCATATTTTACACTGATTAGCCCGTAACTTCTTGTGAGTTTTATTTTCCTTGTTTCTTGCACTATTTCCCAATTTTTCTTCATTATATGTTCACATTTATCATGTCAATCTCTTCCTCCAGGGATTGCAAATCTATTCCTGGAACTCCTACTCATTGTTCTCCTAGGTAGGACCCACAATTTTCTTGATCCTGAGTTTAATTTTTGTTTTATCTTCATTTTACTAGGGTATAGTTTTAAGTAACTTAAAGGGTATTAGAAGAGAACTTTGCATAGATGCTTGTATAATGAAAATGTCTCTATTTTACCCTCACTTTGACTGATAAATTGGGCACCAGAATTCTAAGTTAAAAATATTTTTGTTCATAATTCAAAAGATACAGACTCAATGGTGCTAAAATATCATACTTATTTTCTTTTCTAGATGGGAGATATTTTTTTCTTTTGTATTAGATTTCACTAAGGTAGTTCTTCATGATATAGAACCCCCAAATCTTAATGGCTCAAAACATGTTAGCTGTGGGTTAACTCTAGCTGAATCTCACGTGTCTTAAGTCTAGTGTCTCGACTAAAGAATAGCTCTGGCTGGAAATTCTCAACTCTTGGCAAGAGAATGCAGCTATGATGAATGTTTTGACAGTTAAATCTGTTTGGACATAGTATATGTTATTTCCACTCATATTCCAAGTCAATCATATGCCTTAGATTGACAGTAATATAGAAAATATTTCCTCTAAGTTTCCTCCTCTAGACCTGCCCTCCCTACAAAACAAAGACAAAAACCAGGCAGGGGCCCTGAGAGATGAACCCTGTAGAGATCAACAATTATGTATACCATAAGAATTTTAGAACTTTTACCAAATTCTTGCTTTTTTGAAAATTTATGGTAGTATATCCAGTTGGTTCTTTTATTCATTTGCTATACTGGGCATTTCGTGGATCTTCTTGTTCTAAAACTCTCATACCCTTTTTGTGGGAAGGATTTTTGATGATCTTTTTTTTAACAACTTTTCCATCCTATTCTTTCTTACCTCTTCCTAGCAGGCAAACCATCAGAATTACTTTTCTATGTACCTTATAGTTTTTTCTTTTAATTTTTTTAAGTTATATTGTCTGTTATGGCTTTATTCTATGCTATCTTTCTAGGCATTTATTTCCATAGATTTTTAAAAAATTGAAAATAACAAATTATTATTTTGATAATTTTTTCCAAATAGTTTACTTTTGAATATCAAACATTCTTGAACCTTTTTGAGTGGATTTCTTGAATTATTTTAATATCATTCTCTGTTTCCTGAATTATCTCCATTTCCCCTGGGGTGAGCTTTTCTGCTTGTTTATCTTGGTTCCTTTTTCAGGAATGTCTGAGCAGGAACACTGTGATGGAGTAAGACCAGGTTTGCTATAGGAGGCAGTGTTTCAGGCAATGGCTGTCCAACTTGCAGGAGGACAGAGGCTCAGCTTTGAACCTCCAGCAACATAGGATCCTTACCTTTGCCCACGCTATTAACTCAAGGCCCTTTACACACTTACCATGTACATACCAGAGATTGCCTTATATTTTCCTGCCTGAAGACATGAGTGTGGATTGATTCCACCTCTGGCAACAACCCAGGAATTGTAATAAAATCTATGCCTCCCTTTGCAAAACCCATTAGGAAATGAAAATGTATTTGCATTTTTATAAGGTGATGAATTTCACGAAGATCTTGTTTTATACTGGTGTGGACATCTCAGTCAACCCTTTTACTTAGTAAGCATAATAATCAAGTTCATCTGGCTTCTCTCTATGCTCCTTCCCAAAGTCAATGTGAATGTTTGATGAAGGGCTCAGATACCTAAGCTTTTTAGAAATAAAATGAACATCGATGCCTTTTCCATTAAGATTGAGTAAACATATATAAACATAAATATGCACTTACCTTAAATACAACTTGGAAAAAATGCCTTAATATATAGGAATATGTTTTTGTTTCTATTTCATATAGAAACTGGTCTTGTGACTTGAAGATAATTTTATAGTGTTAAAAAATAAGCTATAGAACATAGTCTTGAGAAGTAAATACATGTGCATTCTGGGATTTCAAATAAATGCCACCCATTTCCTACTCCAAAGGTATTGCTTTTACTTTTTTTACTTTTTTTTTTTTTTTAAAGAGAGAGTGAGAGAGAAATTTTTTAATATTTTTTTTTTTTTTTTTTTTTTTTTTTTTTAGTTCTTGGCGGACACAACATCTTTGTTTGTATGTGGTGCTGAGGATCAAACCCAAGCCGCACGCATGCCAGGCGAGTGCGCTACCGCTTGAGCCACATCCCAGCCCTTGCTTTTACTTTTTAACACAGAGCATTATTGGGTGTACTTAATATAATTCTTAGCAAGCTTTGTTATCTGTATGTTTTCTCCAGAATTAAAGAGAGTGAAACCACAAAACTAAAATGCAAAAGTGATCCAATAATTGTTTACTATAACAATGGATATATGTTGGGATGATGTGTGGTTGCTACCCCCTAATTCTAAGAGCATGGAATTTGAAACATATTTCAAATGATTTTCATCAAAAGAGTCAATTTTTGCTGCTTAACTTTAATCCACTAATGTATTTAAAGGTCTCTTTAAGGACAGCTCTAAACAACCCCAGGATTGTGTTGTAGGTTCCCTTCTGGCAGGTGGCTCCTCAAGCTGAAATCTCTCTCCTAAATATTTTGATGAAAAATAGAATCTATCATACTTGCACAAGTTGAACACTCTTTTAGATTGATTAAAATGTGGGACTGGCAGAAAAAGGGATTGAACAAAAAACGTAAGTCATGTACAGTTATTCTGCACAAGGGAAAGAATTCAGTATTCAGAGCTGCTTTCTTACAAAACTAGAGACAATGGCAGTGAATTCTAAATCAAAAATATATTTCAGCGAAATAACCCATGATTGGAAAGTAACTGTGAGCACACCCATGGTTAACATCAATTGATTATGTGCTGTGTAAATGAAGGTTTGTTTTCAATTGTTATTTGAAGAATTGAGTACCTTTCAAGTAGTTTAGAAAGTTATATAAAGTACAGTTTTAAGTGGATTCTGTCATGCTACTGAAAAATCTAAAGAGTTAGTTAACTTGTGTGAAATATAAAGTAAAATATTGTGGTAATGTTTTTTTTTTTCCTTTCAGTAAGGGTTGGGGGAAAGTGAGTTTTTAAATTTTTCAGGAATCCTTCCCAAAAAAAGTGTGGTCAAGGAGGGCTGGAGTTTTAACTCAGTGGTAACGCGCTTGCCTCGCAAGTGTGAGGCACTGGGTTCGACCCTCAGCACCACATAAAAATAAATAAATAAATAAATAAACAAACAAATAAATAAATAAATAGAATTTTAAAAAAGTGTGGTCAAGGATACTTTTAAGTAACAGCCATACAATTAATTGCAGATTACAGTGTCATACAATTTCTTTAACTAGGTGAAAGAAAAATAGCAACATTTTCATTTTAGTGAGATGTCATTTCCCTCCCTTTCTGTACTACTCATCTTAATGTCCTTGCTGTCTACACTGACTTGGGGCTCCAAGGCTCTGTCATTACTTGGCAATTCCTTTCTCTAATTCCTTGTGACACACAGTGCTTAAATCCACAAGAAATGTGAGGTGAGGCAGAGAGAATTCCTGCAGACTGACTTTCTATATGCAGAACACTCATTTGCATTATTCATTAGATAAGAGCACTGATTTGCATCTCATTCTGGTTGTCTCCTTTAGGTGAAAAAATGCGGAGACCTCTCCACATTCCCCCAATTTCTTTTTTATATTTATAATAAAATATTGGGGGAATTGGACTTGGTTGCTGTCCTAGATTTTGTTGGGTACCATTTGTAATTAAAAAAGAAAAAGCAAAAAATAAATAAATTTTAAAACCTGTAACACACTACCAAACTCCAAAACCCATGTGCCTTTCCCCCTGTGTTTAAAATATTTGAAGCTCTAACAGTTGATGAAAGATCTGAATGCATAAATATATTTTATTGAAATGCAAAATGAGACATTTATGATCCATATCTAACATTAGGAATGGGAAGGAGGAGGAAGTGGGAAAAAAAAGTATAGGCACAAGTACAGCATTTAAGTCTCCCTAAATCTCATTTTAGAGAAATTTCCTAGCAACAGAAGCATGCCACAGATTAGAAGATAACTGCCAGTAATAAATTATACCCCCCTTGATAGTCAAACCCAAATGCTGAAATTTTTGCATTGTATTTCATTTTATTAATTGCTTTGCAAATTAAATTATTTTCTTGTAAGCTTTAGCCCTATCATTATATGAAAAAAAAAAAAAAGTAGTTGGTATTCTACCATGTGTGGAGCTCTGTGCTGGCCCCTAGGGTTTCTATGCTAGGTGCACAAAAAATAATAAAATATTTTTCTTCATTCTTTGGCCTCCAGTTGAAATTCCCAATGGTCTTTGTAAACTTCCATGCACCCACCATTTCCAGGGCACAGGGTCTTTAGGGTTTTATTAAATGTCTTCCAGTGGATGTCTGGGAATTTGAGATGTAAGTTGTATAGGAGACTCTAATTTGTATCATATGTTCAGTTGGAATCCTTGGTGCATGCATAGAGGAGAAGCAGGACACAGAGCTGTGGAGCTTTCTCTATTCTATTCTCAGGAGGGAAGAGACAGAGGAATCAGAAACTTGTTAGTCTGCTTGCTCATTTGTTGCTGTTTAGCAGACCCCTAAATAAGTGGTGGTGTTCTGTTGAAGATTGCGGTGATCCTAGTGTCATGGATTGATAACAACATCCAAAAATGAAAGAAAATTCCAGTGAGATTAAGGTGACAGTGTAACTAGAAACATGGCATCTGGCAGGTTGGGATGGGTTGTTTTGATTAGAGGTTTCCTACAAATTACATATTGTTTCATCAAAACAGGTAACAGAAGGTTGAATTAATCCCTCTGCTCAATGTTCAAGATTCCCATAGCTTTTAATTCAGTGGGAGAAGAGGTCATCATAAACATCTATTATCCTTGTTCATGGGGCACCTCCTCTCCCAACGGCTGGTTATTCTTATCTTGTTCCTGTGATTAACACTATGATACAAAATAGCTACTTTTAATCTTCATGGCTGAATCTGGCACTCCACAATGTTTAAGGTCTTTTGGCATTCCCATAAGGAACACCATTTTTGAAATAGCCCTCATTTGCATTGAACTGAAACTGAATCCTTCCCAAGATATGATTTTTGGCAAGTGATTGGGTAGATCAACTTCAAATTGTTTCTCTTGCAAGGGTGATTATTTAAATATATATATTTTTCACTTTATTCAAACATTTTAAAATAACAAAATTTGTGTTTGACTTATTTAACCAAGGCCAAGGCATGCCCTTTTAAAGTAATACACATTGGCATTCAGAATTAGGGGTAGCTGATGCTTGGTAGTAATTAGTGTTGGATGATTATGTCCTTTAGAAGAAATAAATCTTTTGTTTTTATTAATTTCACATTAGACTTGTGGTACCATGCTTCATAAAAATCTCTCTGGTGAACTATTTCCACTATAGAAGTTACATTGTGGTTTTAGCATCTGTATTGAACTAAGGAGGCTATATTTGAATGTCTCACATTCATTTCAAATATAACATGGACAAAAGACAACTGTGAGGCCTTCCCCTATCCACTCATGGTCCTCGCCCCCTAGAAGGAAGCGCATGTGGGTTGAAAGATACCGTCGTAGCCATCTTCAATTAACAATTACCCAATATCTACCTTCAGTCCACGACTATTCACATCATCTCCACATGCAAAATGTACCCTATCTTTCTTCCAAGATTTCTAAATTCTCCTCTCATTACTTGAAGTCTAAGATGTTGCCATCCAAATCAGGCCCAGTGTTTGTGGGTCTCTTTGCTTGCAGTTCTTCCAGAATGGTTCATCCGAAGAGCTGTGAACTGAAGAATCCAGTTATCTTTCTCTGCATGCTCAACATGCAATGGAGGATAACTACTGTAAACATTCCCATTCAGAAAGAGGAAGAAGTGGGAGGTATGGTAGTCCCTGTCAAACTGCAATTCTGAAATTTAATTGTTTGCAGTTCCTGTTCAAGGGCTCAGCTTTCCTTCATAAAGCCTGCATTTTCCAGCTATTAGAATAAAAAGGATCCACGTTTCTAGCATTTGGCTTTACTCTTGATTTATTTTTTCTTTTCCTTAATAATTGGCCCAGGTTTGCAGTGGAACAATTTTCTCATCCTAAGCCTCCTGTCTGAGGTAGCTCAGGGGTTCAGAGACTCCACTTCCTTCATTTTATGGTGTATTCTGCATCTTTCAGTCCAAGCTGATGTAGCAAATGCCTTTAAAAATGTTGGGACTTCCTGTGTATCCATTTATAAGTCCCCTGCATTAGGCAAAAGACAAACCCACAGATATTTCAGTGTAAGTCATTTTCTCTCATAGGCTGTGAATTGCTATGGGACATCACCCTTAAGATTCTGAGGTGCTTACTGTTTAAAAAAGTAAGCTTTTAAATCCTGAAGACTCTGTGTGGGTTTGAAAGGTTTATAAGGTACCATCTTAAATCTTTCTGAAGTTTTAATGAAGGGTTTTACAGTCACACTCTTGTCTTCATCCTAACATTGACACATTTTCCTAACAAGCCCTGGACTTGATCTTTGTATCTTGGCCCTTTCTCTTTTTTTGAATCTTCTGCTGGGTGACACTCAATGAGCAATGTTTTGCTTTGTATTTTGCTTTGACTTGTTTTTGAAAATCCAGCAATGTGTTTAACAGATTCGTCTGTTTGCTGAAAAACTGAATAATTCCTTTTTTTTTCTGTCTATGTCTTTGTCTAATTCTTGTCTAATTCTTGTGGCTCAAAGAAACAGATTGATGCTTTTAGCCAAATCCACCAATTTATTGAGTGTGTTCCTTATTTTCCACATCAATACAGGCAGTGAGATTGCTAAACTTTCTGCCACTACATAGCAAGGTTAATCTTTCCTTAGCTTTCAGTAATAAGTTCTTCTTGGCATCCTGGCTTTCACAGAAGTCCCCTCAAGCCCCTTCTGGCTTTTCTTAACTGCATTCACTATTCACTAGCATTTATTAGCTTTCACCAATTTTTAGGATCCTTCTAGATTCTTCCTACTTTCTAACCCTATAGCCAGGGCCACATGTGTTAGGATTTTGATATGGCAGCACTACATTCTGGTACCCAATTTCTGTTCCTTTTGTTATTACTGTATAAGAAACCACTCTGAAATTTAGCATCAGAAAACATTCTTTTATTATAAAGATCTATAGATCAGGAATCCAGACAGGGCATAATAAAGATGTTACTTTGTACTCCAAGATTTCTATGAGCTGAGAGAAATCAGCAACTCCGGCAGTCTGACATCTGGAACTGGAATCATCATGAGGTGTCTCTACTCACATGCTTGGTCATTGATTGTGGCTATAAGTTAAATGTGGGACCACATGCAGAACTGTTCACTGAAGTAGCTTCCTATGGCCCTTCCACATAGCCTTTGCCTTTTACTGCGTGGTGCACTTAGAGTAGCCAAACATGTGACCTGGGAGCACGGACTTTGTGTGACAGCAATCAAGATGTGTATGTGTTTGCAAGCATTGCTGTGAGAAAACATGACACATCGGATGGCTTAAAAACAAATCCTTATTCATTTTTAGTTCTAGAGGCCAAGAGTGTGAAATCAAAGTTGGTGAGACTGCACTGCCTTGGAAGGTTCCAGATGTGATTTCTTCCTTTCACAGGCCTAGCCTCTCGTGGTTTCTGACAACCCATGGTGTTCTCTGACCTGTAGCCACATCACTCCAATCTGTCTCCCTCATCACATGGCCTCTTCTCTCTGAGTCTACCTGTGTCTTTGATCTTTTACTCTTATAAAGACACAAGCTAC
This sequence comes from Spermophilus citellus, assembly GCF_964194105.1. NCBI lineage: Eukaryota > Metazoa > Chordata > Mammalia > Rodentia > Sciuridae > Spermophilus > Spermophilus citellus. The sequence goes on along the minus strand of NC_138191.1, from coordinate 43,693,682 downwards.
ACTGGAATTAGGATTTGTCATAATTCAGTATATCCTCATCTTAATCAAACCTGTTGCAAAAACCCTATTTCTAAATAAAGCTACATTCTGAGGTTTGCATGGACATGATTTTTTTTTTATTTTATTCTTTTTAGGAACACTATTTAAGTCAATACAAGGTAGAAACTACATTGTCTGTATAACTTGGCTTTGTAAGTCAGATAGCCCATTTGTACTGGGCTCCAGTTGATTAAAGTAGTCACAGTCACACCAAGATTTAAAATAAGGAGAATTAGATGCCACTTACAGATGGGAGAATGCCAGAGTCACATTAGGGATGAATATGTAGGGAAGAATATGTAGAACATAAAGTATTGTGTTCATTTTTGGAAAATGCAATCTTCTGACCTTATCCAATTCATGATTCAATTGATTTTTGACCTTGAAAATATTCAAGTTCACCAAATTTCTTTGTCCCCCAATCAGGGAAAGCACCATAATTCCTCATCTGAATTATTGCATTAGACTCTTCTCTGATCTTTCTGGATCTAGTTTTGCCTTTTTCTAACCCTTCAACTACCAAGCTTTCAGAAGAGAACTATCAAAACTTTTAATTGACTAGCACTACTCTGTTGAAATCTCTTTCGAGACGGCCAGTTGCATGTAGAATAAAATCTAGATGTGTTCCAATGACCTAAATGGCTCTGCGTGATTTCTCCTTAGCTTGCCTCTTCAAACCTTTTATACACCAGCTTCTTCATCCTTATGTACTAATGTCTAGAGGCCCAGATCTTCTCATACTTCTTGGACCAAGATATCAATATCTTGTGCCTCAAAGATGTTTTACTTGTGTTCTCTTTTACCTGGAAAACTCTTTCACCTGGAAATCTCTTTCCTTGATTCTTAATCAGGCTTCTTTTTCTCATGATCTTAAGTTTCATTTGAAATGCTGCTTCTTTAAGTCAAATGATAATAATAATTACCGCTAACATTCTTTTTTGGTTGGTTTAAAACATGGCAGGTCCAGGAGCTGTAAATTCTATCTAGACACTTGAATCAAATGTATGAAAGATGATATGTTATGAGCTTTGTAATGTTTTGAACAACCAATAAAAAAAAAAGAAAATACTAAAAAAAAATTCTATCTAGATTATAGAGTCTTGGAGAATAACTTCTCCAAGTCATTTCCTAAAGTTGTATCACTAGCACACATACACTGCATACCATATATCATGTACCATAGAGTTTAGAATTATGCCCTGGATTGACTCTAGAGGCTGCCCTCTAACCTACTAGTCTCAGCTGCCTCTACAAAGAGGCTTGCCCCTATTTTATCCCCAGTTATACCATCTGTTTCTTTCTTCATTTTAAAAATCAAACTCTGTAGTTGTTTGTCCTAAAATGTGTTTATTTACTTGTTTATTGCTTGTCTTGTCACCAGATCAAAGTTGTTTGTTTGTTCATTCCATCCACCTTACGCAGTGCTTGGCGTGTAGTAGGTACTCAATAAATATTTGAAGAACAAATGCAGTGATGTGTTGGTAAATGTTTAGCAGCTAGCCTTGCATGGAGGATGGGGATGATTTGAACTTGTTATGAACTTGATATTCCTAGTTTAGCAGGATTACAAAATTCCTGAAAATTGAACTCTAGCGGCTCGCTGCATGAATGAATGAATGCTGCCCAGGGCAGAGTACCCCACCCGCAGTAACTGATTTCCAAGAAGGCAGAGTAATTTCCTTTCTCCAAGTCCCCGGTGGTTGTAGCTCTAAACAGGCCACATAAATTGGTGTGAGAGGTCTGAGTGAAGCAGTCGCCAGGCCTGCCAAAGGACAGTGAAGAGTTAACGCCGTGTCTGCGATACTAAATATCTCCAGCATTGGAGAGAGAAGTGCCCATAGCAGATACTGTCATTTCTTCATTTTTTTTTTCAGTGCCTCAGGTGTTGGCAGGGACACATATGATTCAGAAGCAAGGGCAGGATGACTTTGTTTTACCCTTTAAGCAGAAAGGATAGCAGAGATTGGAGCAGGAAAGAATGAAAAGAGAGAGAGAGAAAAAAAAAAGAAAACAAATTCATTAATATTTCATATTAGGCCTCAAAATGCTCAGGTACAGCTTTGACTAAGAAGAGAGATTTCCTTGAGGATGTTAGATTTTTACGCCGCATGTTCATACAAATGACTGATTTGTGATTGATCCAGTTATTTACCTCTGTGTGGAATATGGAATGGCATAGATATTATTTTTCAAACTACTATATGCCACTGAGGATTGCTGACAACATCATATTCAATGATTCTTAATTACAAAAGTATCAATTGATTTTTTTTCTTGTTGTTCACCAGTCCCATAGTCCTGGTGGGTGTGAATTTGATAATGGCTCTGAATGAATTTGCAGCACTTGGTGAGACTGTATTTATCACACAGTATGAAAGTCCTGACATACATTGGCTGGCTGCAACACCAGGGTGGTAAGACAAGGGGTGAAGCTTGGATGTCTTGTCTCAGTCAGGGCCAGGGTGTAGTATGTCTCTCATTTAACTGACAGGTCTGTATCTTGGCCCCGGATGCTGCGACCCCTTCATGCTCTGCATAAGTAAAACCTTGTATTATGCACATTCACTATGGCATTTTGAATGAATAAATTCTAAAATGTCCTCATTGCCAGCTCCAGGATCTAGAATTTTAAAAGTGCATGAGTAATTAATTTGGCTTTAGAATTTTGAATTAATATCAAGAGAAATGCCTTGCTTTTTATTAATGTCCAGGTGTGAACCTAAGGAAAACAGTAACCGTTTTCCTTGAAATCATATGAATAATATTGGAGTGAGACTGTCTTAGTTGGAGACAAAAACATTATATTTGTGTCTCTTGATAATCTATCCATTGGTTAATGGACCCAGAACCCTCTAGACAGTTCACAAATCCACATAACAGAGCAGATTTTTGCATCAGGATTCCTGACTTAGCTGAAAAAATGTGAAAAATCAGATGCAGCCAAAGAGTTCCCTATTGATTACAAATGTGAGGATCAAGAGTAAGTTATTCCATCTAAGGCAGCGTTCATTTAAATTTAAAATGGTCCTTTCTGGTAATCTCATTTTGGAGAGTGGCATACAAATCAATGGAATTTTTAACAGTATTAATTCCATCCCATTTGAGGGGCTTCCTATTCAATATATGAAAGAATAGGTGTTGATATTCTGTCACATTTAGGGGAGCTCTAAGGTTTGGGTGAATTTAGAAATGGAAATGAAGTTTGGGAACAAAATTCCAGTAACCTTTAGTGGGTTCTTAAAGGAAAATAAACAAGCAGTGTTCTCTAAAAAAGGAAAATGGGACTCAAAATTTCTAGCCCTACTGAATTACTCTGCTGCTCAGATACCTTTATAATTTGTCATATCTTACTCAATTGCTTCCTCTGATGTTTGAGCACAGTAGATAATGGTATAGGAACGATCCAAAAATGTTTTAATATTCTACAATCTTAAAAATGATACTTGAGGTATATTGTTTAGCATTTAACCTGGTTTGAGAATACCCTATACATCACCCTGGACAAATGGACAGTTCTAGCTTGAACACATTTAAAAATAGAACATTCTCAAAGTCCTAGGATAGAGGGAGCAAACAGCAATGACCCAGCAAATCAAAAGTAAAAAACAAAAACAAAAAAACACACAACAACCAAAAATCCCAAGGTGCCTTGCGTGAATAGATGCCAGCATTCATAGTAGTGTTATTCATAAAGCCACATGGTGGAAATAAGCCCAATGTCCTTTGATTTATGAATGTGCAAACAACATATGATATGTATATAGTGGGAACATGAGTCAAGCTTACATGATAACAGTCTGCAACTTGGATGAACCTTGAAGATGTTATGCTAAGTCAAATAAGCCAGTTATAAAATAAAGAATATTGCATGATTTCACTTGTGTGGGTGCTGGGGATTGGTCAAGTTTATAAATTCATAAAGACAGAAATAGAATGGTGCTTTCCAGGGGCTGGAGGAAGAGAGGATTAGGGAGTCTTTGTTAATAGGTATAGAGTTTCAGTTCAATACAGGGAAAAAAGAAAAAAAGATTTAGAGAGGGGTTGTGGTAATGGTTACGCAACAATGTAAATGGACTTCATCCCAAGGTGGTATTGTACTCTTAAATTTTGTGTTGTGTATACTTTACCGCAATTAACAACACAAGCAACAAAGAGCAAGGCGTCCCTGAAGAATCCAGGAGTATTTCCCTGTAGGGCTTCTCACTCTGGTAGGTGTGGGTGGGTGTCCCTGCAAACCTAACTTCTACTCTGTGCGTCTGGCCTCCTCCTTTTACACAACCACCCCGAATGGATGAGTTTTCCCAGAATGTTTCCCAGGAGGAAAGCAATGGACTTTCTCTTCCTCAGCCTTATTCCAAGTGCTGACGTCAATTCCACTGAGTCACTCTGGTTTTTGTCCAGGAGTTTTCTCATAACCTCCCAGCCCCAGAATCCCAACTGTTAGCCCCAGATGCCAGTGACTCAAGGTCTTTTACCAGGTTATCTTCCAATTCAGGGGTCCCTGGGGACCGGAATTAGTCTGGGATCTCGTTCTCTTTTCCCATGTTTGCTCTTTCCCAGGCACATAATTCCCTATCTTGTTTTTCTTTTACTTCCAAAATGTGTATTTAGTTTAAAAATTTTAAACACAAATGCTATTTCTGGGTGGGTGAAATAGCCTTTATTACAATTACTGTTCCATATGTGCAAGTACCGTGGGCATACTTGGAAATTACCAGTAAAGCCATGGGATTTGATGCTAATGCTCACTTTCATTCAGCTGGCTCACATTATACAATAAAATCTGACTAATTCTGAGTAATGATGGAAGTTATACTGTGATTTCCTGAAAAATGAGAATCATTGACTAATGTGAAAATAATAAAATTTTCTCCCTTTTAAATTCCATGTATATCATAAACAAAGTAAACAGTGACTAATAAGTAAAATACAGAAGGATTATAATTCAAAACATACTGGTATAATAATGAAATGGATGTCTTTAGACATATGCTAATTGCTTAAAGGCTACATTTGGAAATGAATGCACTTGATTGGTGGCCTCTTTATCTTCTCCTTTGAATGGTAGGATGACTTCCTGGGATGGCAGGGTGGTTTTCCCTCCTGGTAATACTCTCACTTCTCTGAGTCCCTTCTCAGCTTCTTCCTGTTGTTGCCTCTCAATATTACATGTTTTGTGTACTGTTCTTCTCATAACTCATCACCTCCTGATTTGGTTTCCATTTGGTTTCCATTTCTACCTGGTGGTCAAGCATGGATTCCTACATTCCATCTGAACCTTTAAAATCTCAGAATAAATTGAAATTCTAGATACTTTAATTTAAAACTGTCCCTTTGCTCCTCATCACCCACTCCTCTGGTGTTTCCTATACTTCTCTGGCCAGAAATTCCCTCTTTACTTCCCTAGTAAAAATTATAATTACTAACATTATTGACCCGGACTAGGTATTGGGCACTTTCATACACAAGAGTCTTCAGAGTTTACTTAAGTAAACCCTCAGTTCAGAGATGAGGAAATGAAGTCATTTGCCCTAGAGCTCCCCGCAAGCCTCAGGATTTAAGACTGACAGGCTCAGAGTTTCAATGCTGTGTTACCAATGCCCTAACTAGTCACCAAGTCCTACATATCTAACTTTTGAATGACCTCTGAATTATTCTGTATCCTGTATTTCCTCCACTATTTTAGTTCAAGCCATCTTAATTTCACCTGGAATATCTCTCAATTCACCTTCTATTTCATCTCATATTTGTTTTCTTCACCACTGCCAGACCTACCTACCCACCAGTCTGTCTGCTTTCCTCCCACCCTCCTGTCCTTCCTTCCTTTCTTTTTATGAGTTATTTAAAAATAAAGGACTCAAGAAAAGAAAAAGAAAGCACTAATCAGTCATCTCTCTCTCTCTTGCCTAAACATTCAAAGGCTCTATCTTGCCTTCCCAATCAAATCTAAGCTCCTTTGCCCTTTATGTTTAGTTCCTTGAATTCTTGCCCAGGATTTTATCTCACCATTTAACTGCCCTTGATTTATTTGCCTATCACTTCCAGCTAGACCAGACTGCTTGAGGCTGCAGGTGGGTCCTACCCCCTGGTATTTGTGCCTTTCCCTGCATTCCCTCCTCTTCCACAATTCCCTCCCCCACTATCTCCCACCATTCCTTATAACAAAGCCAATAGACCACCCCCATAGCTCCCCTCCACTCTAGAGGGGTCCTGTGGTATTCTGGGTTCAGGGTTCTCCAACTCTTGCCTGAGGAAGTGACCAAGTGTTTCTGGGTGGTTATGTCAGGTCTGACCAGTGCCAGGAACTCTCTGATCTGAAAGTCTCTTCCCCTGTAGCCTCTGCAGCATTCTACTGACTTTATCTTTGTTCCTCAGTGAATTATATCTTAAATGAATACCTCCTCACAGAAGCACAGAAATTCAGTCTCCCCTTTTCTCTTCAACCTCTTTTCCTTTAACTTGACGGTATAGATGAATGCTTGTCTGCTTTCTTATTCTCCATTTCTCTTTCCTTCAAATCTTTTCATCTGAGAGCAAAGAGATAACCCCAGTTCTTGTCCACATAGGCAAGTTAATATCTATATCTAAGAAAAGAAAATAATATTCTAAAAGTGACCTGGATACAGTATACCAGTGGTGCCTCTCTTTAATGTGTTTAAAAGTTTTTGGAAGATGCCGGTTTCCAATCCCAGAGGCTCCAGAGTCTGAGATAGGAGACTTGCAAGTTCAAGACCAGCCTCAGCAACTAGTAAGACTCTGAATCAAACTCAAATTTATAAAGGAGTGTGTGGGGGGGCTAGTTGGGAATATAGTTCACTGGTAGTGCACCTATGGGTTCAATTCCCAGTAGAAGAAAGAAAATTTCTGGAAGATCCTGTCAAGTCTTCATAGTTTTCCCACTATCTCTAATATGATTCAATATAATCTGATTTTCGCCTCATAGAATCATTAACAAAAAATATTGTATCTCTTATTATTTTTGAGTTGATTAATTATTAATATGGCAGCATGCTTGGTTTCTACTATATTTAAAATTAAATGTATTGATGGTGATTCAACTAGAATCTAGGTTATACACACTTTTATGGATTGACCTAGAAACAAATAACCATTTGTAAGAATGGTTTGGTAGGGAAAAAAATAAAGCCTTCCAAATCTTAAATAACTGCCATACTGACTTTGAGAAATAACCCTTCTGGAAGCTGTGGCTTTCTTATATTCAGACTTGTTGAAGTTTCTCTGCATATTTAAATAAAATTTAAATTGTCTTCTTTAAATGTTCTTAGGGAACAATGAAAACATAATGAAAAATGCATGCATTTTGGAGTTATGTAGATGTGGGTATGAATTCCCTTGCCACCATTTATTATTTTCTGTGTTAGTGGATTCTTTGTGGAAGTTTCCTGAGCCTCAGTTTTCTCATCTGTAAACTGAAGACCAAATCCTCACACATCCTGTGACTCCTCCATAGAAAAATCACATCTGTCCTAGCATCAATCTATATCCATAATGCTACAATTTCTCTCCACCTGCTCCATCCTGGTCTTAGTCGTCATCAACATTACCTGGATTACACCAGTGGATTCTATAAGACCTCTCTTCAGTCTATTTGCATGGTGGAAGCCAGAGTATATTTAATAAAATGTAAGTCAGCCGTGCTATTTCATTGCTGAAAATCTGTAAAAATTCCCCTTTTCACTTGGGTAAAAGCCAGGGTCTTTATTATGCCTTACAAAACCCTGATTTGGTTCCTGTCCTGCACTACTCTTAGCCCTTTGCACACACACAGACACAGACACACACACACACACTCACACACACACACACACACACACACCCTCTTTGACCTATGTCTTAGCATTCTCTCTTTGACTCACTTTTCTCCAGCCACATTGCCCTCCTTGTTCTTCAATACTCCAGGTATGTTCAGGGCCTCTCCTGGTTCTTCTGCCTAGAATATTTTCTGGATAGTCATATGACTTGCTCTCTTATTTGCATCAACTTTGACTCAAATATTGCCTTCTCAGTAAAGCCTGTCTAACTCGCCCTTTCTGAAATGGACAGCAACCCTCCTTGACCCAGTGCTGCATGATTAACATCCTCTTCTGCTCTATTTTCTCCTGAGCATTTACCATAGGAGTCTAACATTGGGATTATCTTCAGTTTTAGTTTTGCCATGCAATCTTCATGACTTTGAGAAAATAATGTAACCTTTCTGAAACTCAACATTTTTTTCCAATCAAAAAGGTGTAATCATCATCTTGTGAGAAATACAATAAATAGTGCCAGCATAACACCCACACAAGAACAACTTATCAAAGAGAAACCATCCAGTTTCTTTGTGGAAAAACTTTTATGAGTGTAATAATAAATGAAGGAACTAAGTTAAGTTAAAAAAATTCCACATGGGGAATTACCAATGTGAATTTCCAATCCATACACAATAAATAAATAAAGATAAATATTTTATAATTATAGGCCATCTTTTCTAAGATAACCTCAAACTAAGAGCAAATAAAAACTTTGACTTGGAGTGATTCCTTCATTTATCTATCTATCTATCTATTTATTTATTTATTGGTAACAGAGTTGGAACCTATGCCCCTAAGTAGGGGCACTTAACCACTGAGCAATATCTCCAACCTTTTTAAAAATTTTTATGTAGAGATAGGGTCTTACGAAGTTTTTCAGGTCCTCCCTAAGTTGCTGAGGCTGGCTTTGAACTTGCAATCCTCCTGTCTCAGCCTCCGAAATCACTCCTTAGCACCTGGCCCTGATTCTGATGTGTGTGTGGTGGATTATATGCATCTGAGTGCATGAATGTGAATGCAAGTTAGAAGATATGGGTTAAAGGGTAAAATGCAGGATATCCAGTTAAACTGAGTTCTGCATAAATACTGTATATTGTTGTTATACATATTTAATATAAAATATAAATATAAAATTATTCATTATCTGAAACTCAAAATGAATTGAGTATGCTATTATTTGCTAACTCTAAGCTACCTGCAGGAGGTACTAGTGTGTTTTCATGTGATACCTTTAGGTTGGGAAACAATAAACATGGTGGGGTTAGTTCTCAGCCCTTAATTACAGTCATCCACTATGCTGAACCACTAGGTAGGTCTCTGCTTACTTGCTGCTACTCCTAAATTCTGTCCCCCTGGATAGCAAATTACAGTCACAGAGCCCCCTCATTAGATGAAGTCTAACCAAAAATAGCAGTTGGTCACTACTTTGGGGTTTTATTCTTCAGAAATTTTGTAGCAGATGAAGTACATAAACATTTAATTTCATGCAGAATGATACCTTTGACATTCAACCAGTATTTATAAACACCAAAATTAGATATGGAGGGAACTCAGAGGCCACCTTGGCCACCTTTTTATACCAGCCAAGAGCCTGATGCCCAAAACTCAGCAGAGTTACGCAGATCTATATTCTGGCTGAGGCTGGGCTGAAATTACAGCCTTCTGACTCGGGGCTAAGTTGGGTTTTCCCCAACAGTGTTTCCTACTAATCCTTCCCATAATGTATGATAATAAACTTCAATGAAATGACAGAGTATGATCAAATTTTTGTTTTTCTCTGTTTGTCACCTTACCTAGGATATGTGTAGATAATTTGGAACACCATGACATGTAATTATTGTAAGCAATACAGTAATTGCTATCTAATTCATCACTGCATTTTTAATAATAAATTCATCTCTATTAAAATACTCTTCTGTGCATTAAATTGAATCACTTAATGTCATTATATAAAAGTAATGATCTTATTCCCAGGTCCTTATAACGTTGCACATTTTTTGTGCATTTTTCAAGGTACAGGGTCAAAGGTAGATTCTAGTATGACTTTCATCACTACAGTTTATTTCATTTTCTGTATTTTCGATAATTGAGTAAAATTTAAATTGATTCAAAAGCAATTCTAAAAATTGTGGTATCCATAGGACAATTCAAAATTTGAACTTTAACAATGATGTTAAGCATTATCATTAATTCTTTAAATGTGATAAAGGTGTTATAGCTACATTTAGAGACACATGCTAATGTACTTACAAATGTAATCTTTGGAATTACTTCAAGACTGTATTGTGGGAGCAGATGATATTAAGTAGGAAATAGACACAATAATAAGATTGACTGGGAAATAATCATTAGAATGTGGATGGTGGATACATGACATTTTCATTATACTACTTGTTCTGCTTTTGTATGTGTTTGAAATTTTCCAGAACTCACAGCTAACTCTGTATTCCTGGTCCCCAAATTCTAGTGTGATTATGTAGTCCTTTTTGGTCTGCTTCTTTTTTTCCTTATTTGTATTCTTACACTTTAGAGGAGTGTGTATATTAGAATTTAGAACTGTGGAGTCAGTGTCTAGATTCTAGCAGGTCTCTGGCCATTGTTAATTGTGCAAATTTCCAGCCATATGCTGTATTTGGGCTTCAGTTTTCTGACTATCCACTCTGAAAAGGTGTGTTTTGTGATTTCATAGGCATTCGGCTCTAAAATTATTTAATCTACTATCACATGAAGGCTTTGCAACTCCATCATAAAGTTTGCTCTGGGTGTATTCAGTCTTTTATTCTGCCCATACCAATGGATCAATGGGCTAAATTCTGGTAGCAGTGGATTCTGACTTAAAAGAAAATATGAATGAAACACCAAAATACTGTATGTTTCCTCTGGAGCTCCTGTATGTGAATCTATTATTTAATTTCTTCTGAAACAGTTGATATTTTTAATTGCTACTGCCTAGTTCACAATGAGGTATAGAAGTTATTTCTCACTTTGAAAAATTGAAATTGATTAATTTGGTGCTAAAATAAACTCTTTCAAGATTCAAAGAGTACCCTTATTTTAATATTCCAACATTTTCTTAATAGTTCTGTATTTGTTTTTGTCTACTATTTTATGATTCAGTTATGTTCCTAGTCTTCTTAGTTAATTATTTTATATATTCTCATCTTGAAGAACATTGTCCTCTTCATTAATTTTACTGCCTCTTTTTGGGACCATCCTTAGTTCCATAGTTGGTTCGAATTATGCATGTCATGTTTATGCCATTCTTTTTTAAACAAAGGTTAGACTTTTGGGTATGTGAAACAAAATCCTAACTCACAACAGATCTATGACTTGTAACTTGAACCCAAGTATTAAATTTCATTGTAGTCCTATAATCATTGCCAAACATTTGCTTATGAAAAATATGTGCTTGGTACTGCTTTACAGTAATACTAAACTTAAAGCATTATCTCAATGTCACATCAAAATTCATCCATTCAACAAATGTTTAATGAATGTCTTCTAGGTGTGTTAATTTTGAAAAGAGATTTCACAGGAAAGAAGGCTTAGAAGAAATTACCAGAGGACACAGATTTCCAATTTTGAACTGATTTATTCATCAGAAAATGTTACTAAGAGACACTTACTTATTCATACACATAGTTCTCCTCTTGCATAAATACTTCAAAATTACCATAATTAATTCAGAGTCCCAACTCTGGCCCTTATAAAATAAAGTGTCGATTTCAGTGGAAGCCATAATGAAATACTACTCTTATGAAATCCATTGTCACCTGTTTTTAAAACAAATCTACTCTGTCTCCTCTATGTCTTTGTAATAATCCATTTTATTAATCAGTAATCTTCTGGACCAAGATCTGTTGGTATGGTCTCTGTGTATTAATAACACTTTTTCCAGGGGACTAGATTCTGTTTGATTTTAGTGGTAGCATGAAGACTTCTATTAACCTGTTAGAGGTACTTGGCAAGTAGTTTGCCTCATCCTTCTTTAGCCAGATATATATACTGCAATAACCATGTCAGGTTCTCAGATGTCATTTTTGTAATCATTTCTTTCTTTTGCTCATTTATAAATTTATAATGGATTCATTAGAGTGAGCTAACTGTTAATGTGCATTCATTCATGCAAGAAGCATTTTTTTTTTGGTACCAGGAATTAGACCCAGAGTCCACTGAGCTACATCCCCAGCCACTTTTTGTATTTTATTTAGACACAGGGTCTCACTAAATGGCTGAGCCTGGCTTTGAACTCATAATCTGCCCAGTTTCAGCCTCCTGGGCTGCTGGGATTACAGGTGTGCAGCATCATGCCCAGTTAAGAAGCATTTTTGAGCAACCACTATTTGCTATGTAAATGCAAGAATGGAAAATATAATACAAATAACCCTAGCAGCAACCTCCATTTCAAAATAACATATTTCTTTTTGGTAATACTTGGTAGCTTATCAACTAACCACATGTTGTGTGGTTGGGTTAGAACAGTCTGAATCATTTTACACATAATGTCTTGCTTTTTTCTTTGTTTTTCTTTTGTCTTTTATGAGAATATTATCCTGAGAATTCCCATTAAGCTGCAGGAGAACATTAAGAGAAGGTGTGTCCAGGGTAGTTTTTAACAAATCATTTCCTCTTTTTGACCAATCCTTTGGAGAGTCTTTTGTTCCACTGCCTATTCAATACACTTAGAAGAATTTAGGGCCACTGGTGGCTCCTTGTTCACAAGGATCTTCAGATCTTCTTTTGACTTGTTTATGTGAAGAGGGCTTGATTTCCTACTTCAAACATCGATTGCCTTTCCCCTGTGAGAACTTCCGGATTGTCCAAAGTCACTTTTTATTCAATCATTCAACTGATACTTATCAAATACTTATCGTGTGCTAGCTCTGCATAGATACAAAACCCATTAAGTTAAAATATTTTTCTTGCCAGACAGTCCACACCAGCCTGCACAGGACCCAGGCTCACAGTAGGTCCAGTCTACCCCTCCCCGGGCGGGGAAGACACCCACCAGAGCCTAGCCTTTGGCACAGGACCACTCCTTCCAACTAGCAGACCACCGAGGGAGTTCAAGCCCAGTGGCCTGTATCCACCCAGGTTGACTTGGACAGGACCCAGGTCCAGGATGCAATAGCATACATTGAGGGACACCAGCAGGGTCTGGAAGCCCAACATCAAGGAGAGGTACAGACAATTTGCACAGGTACTACAATAATATAGAGAAGAAACTGTAATATCTCAGATCCACACTGTAAGAAAGGAAGACACATTGACAACATGAAAAAACAAGGGAGGAAAGTGACCCAAACAAACCAACACTATAATAAAAGAACCTATGGACAGCAAAGTTGATGAAATATCAGAGAAGGAGTTCAGAAGGTTCATAATTAAAATGATCTGTGAATTAAAGAATGACCTAAGTGAGCAAATACAGGCAAAAATTGATCATTTCAACAATGTGATAAGAGAGCAAATACAGGTAGCAAAAGATTAATTCTAGAGAGATAGAGACCCTGAAAAAAAAAACAGCCAGAAATCCTTGAAATGAAGGATACAATAAACCAAATAAAAAACTCAATAGAAAGCATAACCAACAGACTAGATCACTTGGAAGAAAGAACGTCAGATAATGAAGACAAAGTATACAATCTGGAAAATAAAGTTGATCACACAGTGAAGATAGTTAGAAACCATGAACAGAACATCCAAGAATTATGAGACAGCATCAAAAGACTAAATCTAAGAGTTATTGGGATAGGAAGGCACAGAGTGTCAAACCAAAGGAATGCACAATCTCTTCAATGAGATAATATCAGAAAATTTCCCAAGCATGTAGAATGAATTGGAAAACAAAATACAAGAGGCTTGCAGGACACCAAATGTACAAAATTACAACAGATCTACACCAAGGCACATTATAATGAAAATGCCTAGCATACAGAATAAGGATAGAATCTTAAAAGCCATAAGAGAGAGGAGTCAGATCACATATAGGGGGAGACCAATTCATATCTCAGCAGATTTTTCAACCCAGACCCTCAAAGCCAGGAGATCATGTAACAACATATATCAAGCTCTGAAAGAAAACGGATGCCAACCAAAAATCTTATATCTAGCAAAACTAAACTTTAGATTTGATGATGAAATAAAAACCTTCCATGATAAACAAAAGTTAAAAGAATTTACAACTAGAAAGCCTGCACTACAGACATCCTCAGCAAAATATTCCAAGAAGAGGAAATGAAAAATAATGATGAAAATCAGCAGAGGGAGGGGTTACATGAAAGAAAAATCTAATCAGAGCAGAAACCAAGTCATGTTAAATACCCAAAATAAACAAAAATGGCTGGGAATACAAATAATGTCTCAATAATAACCCTGAATGTTAATGACCTACATTCACCAATCAAAAGACATAGACTAGCAGATTGGATCAAAAAAAAAATAAGTAAAAGACCCAACAATATGTTGCCTCCAAGAGCCTCATTTCATAGGAAAAGACATTCACAGACTGAAGATGAAGGGTTGGGAAAAATCATACCATTCACATGGTCTTCGGAAGCAAGCAGGGATTTCCATCCTCATAGCAAATAAAATAGAGTTCAAACTAAAGTCAATCAAAAAGGATAAATGGAACCATACACCAACAAGACTTAACAGTTATAAATATATATTCCCCAAACAATGGAGCAGCTATGTTCATCAAACAAACTCAAGTTCAAGAGTCAAATAGACCACAACACAATAATTTTGGGTGACTTTAACACACCTCTCTCACCACTGGATTGATCTTCCAAACAAAAGCTGAACAAAGAAACTATAGAACTCAGTAGTACAATCAATAACTTAAACTTAACTGACATATATAGAATATTTAATTCTTCAACAAGAGAATATACTTTCAGCAGCACATGGATCCTTCTCTAAAATAGATGATATACTACTCTTAGCAAATATAAAAAAGTAGAGATTCTATGCTTCATTCTATCAGATCATAATGGAATGAAATTAGAAATCAATGATAAAATAAGAAATAAAATCCACTCCAACACCTGGAGACTAAATAACATGCTACTGAATGAATAATAGGTTGCAGAAGATATCAATGAGGAGATTAAAAAAATTTTAGAGGTGAATGAGAACACAGATACAACATATCAAAATCTCTGGGACACTATGAAAGCAGTTCTAAGAGGCAAGTTCATTACATGTAGTTCATTCCTTAAAAGAAGAAAAAGTCAATAAATGACTTAACATTACATCTCAAAGCCCTAGAAAAAGGACAAATCAACACCAAAAGCATCAGAAGATAGGAAATACTTAAAATCAGAGCTGAAATCAATGAAATCGAAACAAAAGAAACAGTTCAAAAAATTGACAGAACAAAAAGTTGGTTCTTTGAAAAAATAAATAAAATTGACAGAAACTTAGCCATGCTAATGAAGAGAAGGAGAGAGAAAACTCAAATCACTAACATATGTGAAATTAGGGATAACAGGAACATATCTCAACATCATAAAGGCTATCTCTGCTAAGCCCCAGGCCAACATCATTCTAAATGGAGAAGAATTGAAGACATTCCCTGTAAAAACTGGAATAAAACAGAGATGCCCTCTTTCACCACTTCTACTTACCATAGTTCTTGAAACACTCGCCACAGCAATTAAACAGAAAGAAACTAAAGGGATACACACAGGAAAAGAAGAACTTAAATTGGCCCTATTTGCTGATGATATGATTCTCTACATAGACGACCCTAAAAATTCTACCAGAAAACTTCTAGAACTAGTAAGTGAATTCAGCAAAGTAGCAGGATATAAAATCAACACCCATAAATCAAATATCAGTGACAAATCCTCAGAAAGGGAAATGAGGAAAACTACCCCATTTACAATAGCCTCAAAAAAATAAAATACTTAGGAATCAACATAACAAAAAAGGTGAAAGATCTATATAATGAAAATTATAGAACCCTAAAGAAAGAAGTCAAAGAAAACCTTAGAAGATGGAAAGATCTATCTTGCTTTTGGATAGGCAGAATTAATATTATCAAAATGATCATATTTCCAAAAGCACTATACAGATTTAATGAAATTCTGATCAAAATCCCAATGACATTCCTCATAGAAATAGAAAAAGCAGTCATGAAATTCATCTGGAAAAATAAAAAACCCAGAATAGCCAAAGCAATTTTTAGCAGGAAGAGTGAAGCAGGTGGCATCTCTATACCAGACCTTAAACTATAGTACAGAGCAATAGTAACAAAAATGGCATGGTATTGATACCAAAACAGACTGGTAGACCAATGGTACAGAATAGAGGACACATAGTCTAACCCACAAAATTACAATTATCTTATATTAGACAAAGGTGCCAAAAACATGCATTGTACAAAAGATAGCTTCTTCAACAAATGGTGCTGGGAAAATTGGGAATCCATATGCAACAAAATGAAACTAAACCCCTATCTCTCACCATGCACAAAACTCAGTGCAAAATGGATCAGGGACCTAGGAATTAAATTGAAAACTCTGTGTCTAATAGAAGAAAAATTAGGCTCTAATCTTCATCATGTGGGATTAGGCCCCAATTTCCTTAATAAGACTCCTGTGGCGCAGAAATTAAAGTCAAGGATCAATAAATGGGATGGACTCAAACTAAAATGTTTCTTCTCAGCAAAAGAAACAATCTGTGAGATGAATAGAGAACCCACATCTTGGAAGCAAATCTTTACCCCTCACAGATCAGATAGAGCACTAATCACTAGGGTATATAAAGAACTCAAACAACTAAGCACCAAAAAACAAATAACCCAATCAATAAATGGGCCAAGAACCTGAACAGACACTTCTCAGAAGATGATATACAATCAGTCAACAAATATATGAAAAGATGTTCATCTTCACTAGCAATTAGAGAAATGCAAATCAAAATCACTCCAGTTAGAATGGCAGCTATTATGAAGACAAACAACAATAAGTGTTGGTGAGGATGTGGGGAAAAAAGGTACACTCATACACTGCTGGTGGGACTGCAAATTGGTGCAGCCAATATGGAACGTAGTATCAAGATTTCTTGGAAAATTGGGAATGGAATCACCATTTGACCCAGCTATCCCTCTCCTCGGTCAATACACAAAGGACTTAAAAACAGCATACTACAGGGACACAGACCCATCAATTTTATAGCAGCACAATTCACAGTAGCCAAACTGTGGAACCAATCTAGATGCCCTTCAGTAGATGAATGGATAAAAAAGTGACATATATACACAATGGAATATTACTTAGCAATAAAAGAGAATAAATCATGGCATTTGCAGGTAAATGGATGGAGATAGAGAAGATAATGCTATGTGAAGTTAGCCAATCCACCCAAAAAAAAACCCAAATGCCAAATGTTTTCTTTGATATAAGGAGGCTGATTCATAGTGGGATAGGGAGAGGGAGCATGAGAGGAGTAGATGAACTCTAGATAAGGCAGAGGGGTTGGAGGGGAAGGGAGGGGGCATGGGGTTATTAATGATGGTGGAATGTGATGATCGTTATGTCCAAAGTATGCGTATAAAGACATGAATTGGTGTAAATATACTTTGTATACAACCAGAGATATGAAAAATTGTGCTCTATATGTATAATAAGAATTGTAATGCATTCTGCTGTCATATGTAAATTTTAAAAAACTAAAGTAATAGAAAAAAGGTAGTATAAAATAAAATATTTTTCTTGAGACATTTGTAATTTTTTATAATGCTTTTCTCTGAAAAACATTATTGCTTTTATTATTAGTATCCCTTCCTTGATGTATGTCTGCTTATTTGTTTATTTTTTTAGTACCAGGGATTTAACCAAGGGGTGCATAACCACTGAAACATCCATAGTCCTTTCTGTGTTTATTTTGAGACAGGGTCTCACTAATCTGCATAGGGCTTTGTTTAGTTATTGAGGCTGGCTTTAACCTTGTGATCCTCTTGCCTCATACTCTTGAGCTCCTGGGAGTACAGGCTTGTGCCACTGTGCCTGGCATTATGTCTGCTTCTTGTATTAAGCATTCACTGTATTTATTTATATTTGCCTTGTACTTCTAAGCAAAAGAATTCAATCTTGAGTATTACAAATCATCCCAATATTTTTTTGTATTAAAATCTGAAGCAAATGATTCAAGTATTCGTGTCATGTCCATATTATCTTCACATACATGGATCATAATTTTGTTAATCATTTTCATTTGAATATACAGCTCTTTACTATTTTCTAATTCCCATAGGTACTGATGGGATAAACTTTGATCCCTGGGCAACTCTTATTCATGGAGACCCTGGAACATTACCTTCCTTTTCTGTGTGTCTGGATATTTTTTTCCAGTATTATCTTGCTGGAATCCCTGAATATGTGTCCTGGCTACATTCTAAATTCTCATCCAAGCCCAACTTCCTGTTCAGCTCAATCTTCCATTCTGAGTCTAATTCTACCCTGGTGTGAACTTGTTGCTATATGAGGACTACATCTAGTTCACGGTTATAGTCCTCATATATGTTTTCCTTATCATGTTATAAGGGGTTCGTCTTAATTTCTCTTTTGTCCTGTGAATTCCTGTTTGGGGAGCAAGCAATCACTTCTATGACAAAAGAGAGAACAGCCTTTTATGTCTTTCTTATTCCTTTTGTTCCACACTGTCCATTCTGTATCCCTGCTCACATAATGATTTGGTTGGGAGGAGAAAGAAGGTTGAGCCCATGTTTCATAGATCCATTTCCCTAGAACATTTCAAATTTTCTAACTGGTTTTCTAGTCTGTAATGTCTCTCTGATGCCAGCAATCCAACAGGCAGATGTCACTCTTAACTTTGTAAAACACAAATATATTCACCCAGAGATATGTCTTCAAGTACATAATATTGCCATTTAATGTTATTAATATACCCTTTCCATTTCCATTTCCTTAACATTCCTTCCATCTTTGTCCATCCTGATATTTTTAGCTCATTTGTTAAGAGGCCAAATGCTACTTGTATGGTTTAATCCTTAACATCTGTGAGAGAATTAATCCTTTCCCACTATGCATATTTTTATTGGATTTTTAAAATTATGTGATTATTTCTTTATCCCTAATAATGTTTTAGTTTTAAATTTTATTTTGTCTGATATTAGTATTGCTAGCTTTCATTCTTTTATATATTTTAGTTAATATTTTATTAGTTCTTTTTAATCTTAACTTTTAACTTTTCAATTAATATTGCTTTAAATGTTGCTGAGCTAGTCTTTCTATTATTTTCAAATCGAATCTAAAAAGAGAATTTTTTCCCATTTATATTTATTTTTATTTCAGATCTATTTTTTTTCCTGTTTTCAACCTTTATTGACTGTGTAATTTGGACTGGATAACTTAACATATACATATATCTTACTTTTGTTATCTGGGAAATGTTGATAATGATAGTACCTAACTATTGTAATGATTTAATTAGTTAATATGTTTAAAATGATTAAAATGGTATTTAGCAAATGCACAACAATGCTAACTGGTTTTCTAGTCTGTAATGTCTACCATTGCTACCATTGTCTTATTCTACTTTGACTCTTTTTTTTTTAAAGATCATACTGGGCGTGGAACCTAGTGCCTCATGCGTGCTAGGCAAGTGTTCTATCACTGAACCACAAGCCCCTCCCCTTACACTGAGTCTTGAATTCTCTTTTTCCCTCTGCTTTTTTGAAACTGTAGATTTTATCATCATTATTTTATTGGTTATTGTTATTTTTGTTTCTTTGGAGTTTCAAAAATTCATTTAAAATAAATTTAGTAATCACTTTTGTGGTTAACAGTTCTGTGACTCTGAGTACATTCACTGAAGCTTACCACATTCAGGATGCAGAATGACTCCAAATGCTCCATCCACAGTTTCTTCATGCTGACCTTGGTAGACAGACCGCCCTTCCACCCTTAACCGCTAACAATTACTGATCTGTTTTCTGTCTGCAAAGCTTTCCCCTTTTCATCTAAAAGTAATCATATATTATGTTATCTTTTTGAGACTTTCACTTAAAATAATGCATTTGATTTTAATCCATGTTAAAATTAATTACATCTTAATAATAAAAATCTCTACTCCAATTTAAAATAATTCCATATGACTACATTTTTTACAAACAAAAAGATTTTAGCTGCAAATACTCCAATCAACCATCCTCTTGTTTTTCTTATTATTGTCCAGATTTTTAATTCTACTTTTTAAAACATTATTATTTTTTTACTTTTATGGGTATTTAAGTTTAGTAAGAACATTTTTAAATTATTTCAAGCACTGTTTCTTTTTTTTTTTTTGCATCACCCTACTCCTCTGTATTTATTATTGTTTTTCTTTACTGAAATAGATTCTTCAAGTTTCTTCAACAAGGTATGTGAAGACAAATTTCCCTTGGTCTGTGTCAAGGAATGTCTTTCTTTTCCTATGTCTGCACTCCATAATACCCAGAAACACCTAAAGATAAAATTCCAGATTGACTATTATTTTCAGTTATCAAAAGGAGACATGTCCTATTGTTTCTTAGCCCTATTGTTGTTAGTGAAATTTTATTGCAAATTTCATCAATTTCACATTTGTTTAGATGATTAGTTGTAATACTCTTTGGAATATTTTAATATGTATTTGCATCTACGCACATCTACAGTTATTCTTTATGTAGTTTCACTAAATTCTGCTTAAGTGCTTATGTGTAGTTTTGGATATTTTTAGTTTCTCAACTTGATCTTTGCTTTATACTTTCAACCTGAGAATACCTATGTTTATTCAATTCTCTTTATTCTATTGTATATACCTAAGAAGACTCTGATCACTGGTTCATAAAATATGCCTACTTTTATCCTACATCGATACTGAAAAGAAATCTTCTGAACTGATTTTCCTTGCTATCTCACCCTCTGCCCTGTCCAACACTACCCAGATATATGAAATTTCTGGGTGCCCCACATCCTTATGAGCATTTGATATTTTGCATTTTTACCCCATTTGCTGTTCTAGAATAGATAGTCATGTTTCATTATGGTTTAATTTTTTTTTTCTCCATAATGGGTAATAAATTTGAGTGTCTTTTTTTTACTGGCCATTTGAATATACCCCTTATTATTATGAATTTTTAATCAAGTTTATCCTCGTAGTTATACTGGAAATTCTGTCTAGGAAGGGCTCACAACATTGACCTATACATCTTTCAAAATCTGACACGATGTTTTTATTTTAATGTTCCTTTCAACTAGAATTACATAAATGCCTGCTCAGGTGAATGAACATATAGAACATATAGGGCTTTAATCTTGTGTATCCGAAGTGGTATCTGGTAACCATCCAAAGGGTATTCCTAGAGAACCACGTATGAAAGTTTTAAAATTTAAACATTTTAAAAACATATTAATGAATATTCAGTACAAGGTGGGAATTGAGTGAAGCTGTGTGGCTAGAGTGTTTATGGGGTATCAGAGACAATTTCTTTAGCCAAGGGGCATTTAGACCCTGTAGCAGCCCAGATTAATTGCTGATTTTGAATGGCCCTTCTTCTATATAAGATCTTTGTGTCATTTCCCCTCCCTCCTGGTGCAAATGGATGGAACGAATCTAACCTAGAGCACTTTAAGCATTTGAATATGGAGGCCACTTTGAAATTTAGTTTTGAGAGACTTCTAGTAGTTTTCTAGAAGGAGAAAAAAAAAAGCTTTTTCATTTTCATTTTTTCACAAATGGTATGAAGTATGTTTGGGAGATGAAAACATCCAATTACTTGATTCCTAATTTCTCACATATCCTGGCCAATCTCAAGTGTCATTGTGGGTTTTATTAAGGAAATCATCTTCTGTATCTGACACAGCTTTCGTATCCTCCTTTGCAGAAGTGGGGTGGCCTCTGCCCTAAGGAGATGCTCTTTCTGGCACTATGATACCTGGAGATATCATTTTGCCTTAAACACTTTCCCATTTTCTTCTCAGATCTGTGGAAACCTCCTCTGTTGAATCAGATATTTTACACAGTAGGTATTCATGTTGAAAAAAAATGGTTTTCAGTCTGTGGGCAGCCACTTCCCAAAGAGAGAAACTTCTTTTGTGAAGGTGGTGGCACAACCCCAAGCTTGTACAAGGTGCTCAGTGGGAGAGCTCCTTGTACCCTCATTTATTTCTTTGAAGGTGCTCCTCTTTCCACTTTTCTCTTTTGATCAACATCTGTCCTAGAAATTAAGGCGAAAAATGAACTCCTCCATGGAGAAATTGCATATGTTTAGTATGTAGGATAGAAATTTTGTTTAATATTTGAAATGATTCAAAACTTATGTTTTACCTACTGATGATGAAGTGACATGCATATTTAAACAGTTGTCATTCTTGCACCAGTTCTTTCCCTCTGAGCCCTGTGAAGAGATAAATACTTCTTCGACTTGTCTTTCACTTCATCCTGCACCTGTAAACTATTTTAGGATTTTTGACCTCATGCACATTCCCTCAATTATAGTTCGGAGTCTCTGGGAAGCTTTCTGCATACCATGGATTTACACCCATCATAACAGTCAAACATGGCAGCTGAGTTTTCTCCTCTTCCACCTGGCTGTAGTTCCAACAGCTCTGCTTCTGTTGTTCCTGGTATCCAGGGAAGAATGATTTCTACAGAGCACCTGATATCCCCACCTCCTCATATGAGGACAGAGCTAATGCTGAAATGCTCAAGGCAGCAAAGATCCCTGTGTTCAGTACATTGAGGTCATACTCCAATTAATGTGGAAGTATGGAAAGTGCTACTTTGCTCACTTCAGTGTTTTAACCTTTCTCAAAATATGTCCCCAAGCAATACACCTTGTTCTCAATGTCCCAGCGGACCTCTAATGAGGAAATCCTTTCATTTCTCATATGTTGTCCCCATCTCTAGAGGCCTGGCTGGGAGACACATGCAAGTAACCAACACCGTGCTGAACCCATCTTCCCCTTCCAGTGTTGAGTACATAGTTCCTAGATCCGGCTTGTGCCTTCTATTCTCCCATCTCTTAGGCAGAGACCCTCTCAGAGGGTGCCTTAGTCCTATGGTGAGTGGTCTGCTGTGGAGACTCACCCTCCAGTTCATCAGGCAGATGTATCTGCTCACAGCTTCTTCAGACTTTTCCTAGGAATCCAGCAGCATGACTGTTCTATGCCCCTTCTTGCATGTCACAGCATTTATGCCTGAGATTTCTAATTTTCCCAGGAAATACAGCTATTTAGGGAAAATAGATAATATTCTCAGTTGTCTATTTAGTATCCAAACAAAAAACCCTCCAATTTTGTATTTCATTCTTTACCTTAGTTTCTAGAGATTCCAAATGTTTTGGTTACTTTTACAAACCTTTTCCTTGCTTTTTTCCTTTTCATTTTTCTTGGCTGCATTTGCTTCACCCTCGCCCGGTTTAATGTCATCACCTACATGGCATTTTCCCCGAGTCTTGCTCCTCCTGTACTCTAATGCACTCCCATGAAAAACTTTACTTATTGCTTTGATTACTCTATTTTCTTTTGGTCAATCACAGATGTTTTTAATCCTGATTTTTAATGTTCTTATTAGTGCATTATAATTATACATATCAGAGGGACTCTGTGACATACACACACACATATACACACTTATACACACACACACACACATATATATATATATATATATATATATATATATGCAAATAACATAATTTGCTCCAATTTTTTCCCTGGTACTTCCTATTTTCCTTCCCTCATCTCTCCTTTTCCTCTACTTTCCTGGTCTTCTTTCTCTTTATTTCCATATATTTTTCATTAGTGCTTATAATTATGCAGAAGAGTGGAATTTCTTGAGGTATATTCATACAATTACATGAAATTGACCACATTATGCTCCACACTTGTATGAATACACCACAGTCACAGATTTTGGCTTCTTTTGATTTATTTAGTGAGTATTTTTTGAGAGACTGCTATATGCTAAGTACTGTATTCATGATGAATATGCCTCAAAGGATATACTTCAGGAAGGCAAAAAAGGGAAGAGGTGATAATGTGGTGGTGACTTAAGATCGTGATATAGAAGGTGTGAAGACAGCCTCTCTAAGGGCTGACAGCATTAACAAGTAGGAAAAGTTCTCCTGCAGTGGCTATTATATTTCCTTGGCTAAGAGTTCATTCACTCCTCACTTTCTGGCAAATAGCTCCTGATATTGAACTTGATTGAGCCAATTATTGTATTCTTCCCACAATAGCAGATCCAGGGGTAGGCATTTTCCCTTAAGTGTGCTAACTGAAGATACTTTCCTGGAATTGTCCTATGAATACTTTTACTTGTCTGGTCCAGAGGTCCTGGACATGCTGAAAGCATGTGTGTAAGAAGAAATGAAGGCATTAAATTATGGGAATTGGAAAGAGAGGAAGGGTCCAGTTGGACACCTGAAAACAAGTGTGTTACTAGAGCAAGCAAGCAGTGTCTGAGGCCAGACCCATCACTATCCTCTTCTGTGGGTACCTACCTCCTTATTGTTTATGTTAATTCAGTGTTTGAGTAGTTCAAGATTTCAGTCAACTGCAACTGAAAGAGATTTGGTTAAATGTTTCCTAAAGGAGGTGATGCCAGAGTTGAGTGCTGGAAGAGAAGAGCATTACAGAAAAGAGAACCACTTTGAGACAAGGCAGAATAGGGAAGTAATATGCAAATTACATGCAAATGACATGTAACTGTAGCTGTGAGGACATTCTTGGAGGGGAGAGGAAACTGCAGCAAGGATGTTGAAGAATCATTTCCCAGTAAGATCAAGCAGAGAAGTTTGATGTTTAAGCCTAAAGACAATAATGACTCATTTGAGGAAGCTGTTTTTGGTACTCTATCTTTGCTCATGCAAGGTCCTTTGGAAATTGACTTGGGATGGGGCAAAAATGAAGGCAAGAAGAAAAGTTCAAAAATTTTTGTGTGAGTTCACTCAGAAATGATGAAGATCCGAATTAAGGTAGAGGTCGTGGACACAAAGAAAAGGGAAAACTTTAAGAGAGAATCCAGAGGTAAAACTGCCAACAAAGGCCCCAGCCTACATAGGATGAAGGCGAAGGCTCGGTGCCACTGAGATAGTGACATAGGAGGTGAAGAAGGTCTGGGGGAAGGTGAGGAATTTTCCTGAGTGCCTGGGAGCTCAGGATATCCTGATGTCACTGCCAGACGAATCTTAATACAACACTGCTTTCAATGTATTTCTTCATCTGTAAAAAGACTTTGCAAGAAGGAAAGGTTTAGATTAGTTGATCTTTAAGATTTCTTCAAGTGATTTTTTTTTAAGAAGAATTGATTATATGTCACTGCCAAGGAATCTACACAAAGGTTCAGATTCTAACCTCTCTTCCTGGCTTTTAAGCTTTCCATTTTAATTTGGCCTCCCCACACCTCTCTAATCTTGTTGACAGAGGCTTCCCATGCCACACTCTCTGCTCTCAAGAGAGCAGCTCCTTCCATGCTCTTGTGGATGCTGAGTTCATTAAGCTTCCCTATATGAAGGCCCTTCTCCCTTGTCTTTCTTTATCCATTGCATATCCCTTTCTTTTCAATGCCTTTCTTTTGATATTGTACTCTATGCTGTGACCATGATTCATCTTCTCTGAACATCTACCTGTATTCAATTGCTATGCAATGTAATCAACAATACATTTTCCCTATAATTTAGGGTCCTAATTATTCTACATAGAATGGTTTACTTTTTCAACTAAACCTAGAGCTCCTTAGGGGTCTTCGGTGTCTGGAAGAGTGCTAGTTGAGTTGTAGAAGCATCATATAAACCAGTTATATATGATATTCACCTCTGATGGGCTCTTCCACCCCCGTTTTTCCTGGAAAAATTCCACTGATACATCTTTTACAAATTCACTTCAAATTTTGTTTCTTCTGTGAAGCTAAGCCCCAAACCAAACTGAATTACTTCCCTTACTTTCTCTCCTTCTCTCAACCTCTCTCTCTCTCTCTTCCTTTACAACTTTTATGCAAATGTTAATTATAACACTTCTCAAATAATAAAAAGCAGCATCTCCAATGATACATATAAGAGACAATCAGGTTTATTTTAATCTCCTTAAGACACCACACCCAGTGCAATTATTACTTGACCCTTGGAAAGATCTTTTCAGAAAAGAAGAGTTCATATTTGTATCCACAGAGTCCCATTAGCACATTGCAGTGTGAGGAGAAGGTTGAGCTCTTCCTGGGAATAAGCCCATCAGCTGACAGAAAGCAGGTGATGAGATCTCTCGCCAGATTAAAAAGGGAAGGGCAGTAACTCATTAGGAAACACAGAGATGTCTGCTTAATTACTTGAAAAATGTCGGAGCCAGTACATTTTATGACACCTGGAGGGTATAAACATGCCCATAAATTTAATTAATTTTCTTTCTTCTTTCATTGCACCTGTATGGCCTAAAGGAAAAGAAATCTAATGAAAGTACAATCAAGCACTTCTGCTGGACTTCCACAATTCATTTGGGCAATATTCAGAAAATGAAATACTGAATTTCCCATCAGTTTATGGGGAGAAATGTATTTGGGAAAATGCAGCCCAGCAGTGAAATGATTCCCATGTCAAACTCTGATCAATGACTCCTTCAGCTTTATTTCCAAAAAGAGCTTAAATCTCTTTATAGATATATTAAAATGTATTTAATACTCATAAATCTCTAAGGAGAAACTCAGAACAAGATAGTATTGTTTTCTTGAAGGAAAGTGTTATATGAGAACCAGAAGGCTTAGAGGAGTTGATCAAATCCATAGAGCAGGTCACCTCATTTGCTCTCTATTGCAGTAACATAACCCACACTTACTGTAAAAAAATCTTGAAATCTGTGATTTTGCTGTTGTTTATAAAATATAATCTTAATAATAATGACTATGTTTGTATATGCCCTATAATAATAGTATATCATTTATTGAATGCTTATTTTCCAGAGACGTTACTAGCATTTTACATATTTGAATTCTCAAAATAAGAATTTCAAGAAAAGAAATGCCTCTTTTAAAATGACTCTCAATGAGATCAAAGGATTTATCCAAGGTCACATAGCTAGTAACTGTTAAAACTAGAATTTAAATCCAGGTCTTTAAAAAAAAAAAAAACATTTATATGTGACAGCAGAATGCATTACAATTCTTATTATATGTATAGAGCACAATTTTTCATATCTCTAGTTGTATACAGAGTATATTCACACCAATTCGTGTCTTCATATCTGTACTTTGGATAATAATGATCATCACATTCCACCATCATTAATAACCCCATGCCCCCCTCCTTTCCCCTCCAACCCCTCTGTCTTATCAAGAGTTCATCTATTTCTCCCATGCTCCCGCTCCCTAACCCACTATGAGTCAGCCTCCTTATATCAAAGAAAACATTCAGCATTTGTTTTTTGGGGATTGGCTAACTCTACTTAGGATTATCTTCTCTAACTTCATCCATTTTCCTGCAAATGCCATGATTTTATTCTCTTTTATTGCTGAGTAATATTCCATTGTGTATATATGCCACATTTTTTAATCCATTCATCTATTGAAGGGCATCTAGGTTGGTTCCACAGTTTAGCTATTTTGAATTGTGCTGCTATAAACTTTGATGTGTCTGTGTCCCGGGAGCATACTGTTTTTAAGTCTTTTGGGTATAGACCCAGGAGAGGGATAGCTGGGTCAAATGGTGGTTCCATTCTCATTTTTCCAAGAAATCTCCACATTGCTTTCCATATAGCAAAAGGAACAATCTGTGAGGTGAATAGAGAGCCTACATCTTGGAAGCAAATCTTTACCCCTCACACATCAGATAGAGCATTAATCTCTAGGGTATATAAAGAACTCAAAAAGCTAAACACCAAAAAAAAAAAAAAAACAATAAATGGGCCAAGGACCTTAAGAGACACTTCTCAGAAGATAATGTACAATCAATCAAGAAATACATGAAAAAAGTGTTCATCATCGCTAGCAATTAAATCCAGGGCTTTTGGCTCCCAAATCTGTTGTCAATTAATTTTGTTATATGAACAGAAATATTGAGCTATTTCCCCCCTTATTAATTCAATGCCACTGAAGATAGAAGAAGTTTATAGTTAAAACTTACTTTCTTAAAAGGACCTGGGCATTATTGAACTTTGAATTGTGAATTATTCATTGGGACCTGTGGATGTAGCTGAAACAGACTGTCTTCTCCACAGTGCACAGAAGAAAACTCCAGCTATGCGCATGAGTCCACTTAGCCCCCAAAATACTTGCAGTATTCGGCCGTTCCTCCAGCAAATGGAAAAGAAATTCTCTACTTCTGTGATACCGGATAAAGGGGAAAGAAAGCATTCCATATTGAGTACTACTGAGTGCCCATCACACATCCAACCATTTGCATGTATTGCCTCACTTGAAGCAAATTATGTGGATAATAGAGGTGACATTCAGAAGCCAGGCATGTTATCAGATTGTGCTCATTTGGAACAGTGCAGGCCATACTGCTTATCGTCTTTGAATTTCACTCTTACAAGACACAGTGGTAAATGCCAAGATTCACAGCCGAACATATTTTAGGGTGATTTGAAAATTGCTGCTAGATAAAAGTGAAATAAAATATTTCTATTTTAGCTGTTAAATTCCTCATTCTGTCATGAAATACCATAGTTAGTGCTGTTTGCAGTTTTAATCTCTTGTAAACTCATTGACTGTTAATGTTTAGTGGGCTCATAAACTAATTTGAATCGATCTGATTTTGCACAATCAAGCCCATTACACTTGTTTTAATTTTTTGCATCATGGCTTTAACATCTGGAAGCTATGAAAAGCAAAACAGCCTGTCTAAAGAGACTGTCACAAGAAATCATGTTAAAGGACATATTATTAAGACTTGGCTAACTATCAGCACTAAAGTTCCAGTCATGCTATTTCCGTTTCTGTATTCCATATCACATATGGGAATCGACCAAGAGATGGAGCATGCGTGGAAGGCTGCTCCCAAAACACTACTTGGGAATTGCTTTTCCCCAAGCAGATTCTTCTCTAGGTACCTATTAAGGCTCTTTCTCATTCCCCTCCCTGATTGGTTCATCCCTGGCTAGTTATTCAATGAGCTATGACTAGTTCCTCAGTGATGCTTTGGATCTAATTAGGTCTATCTAACAAATTCCTTTGGCAGAGTCAGAAATAACTTTTGTTTTCAAGATTCTGAACCATCATGCATGCATCAGTATTGCTGTATGCCTTTGTGCTTTTCTAATCATTATTCTTTGAAGAAGCTAGTAAACAAGTAATTTTGCCTTTGAAAGTACAACATTTTAAAAAAGAGCCAGCCTGTGATTTTATGCCAGCCAGAGCAAGGGAGAATTAAGGTACCAAATTCATTCACATTTTTGCATGCATTCTTAACCTTGATTTAGACTAACATATGTTTGTGTTTTTTGCTATTTTAAATATATCCTTTATATACAGCGTCAGCTCTTGTGAATATGCAGGCCTGAAGGCTGAGAGAACTGCCTGTAGTCAGACTGCTTGCCATGTCCCTGCTTCAGCACTTTGCAGCTGTGTGACCTTAGACGACATTTTTAACCTTCTGTAGCCTCAGTTTCCTTCTTTGTCAGAGTTATATTTCACAAAAGTACTATAAATACTAAATGATTTAAAGAAATCAGAATAGTGTTTGCCCAAGGTAAGCACTTAATAAATACTGTTACAATGCTCTGCACTATTTAGTTATTTTAGTAGCTTCTTGTTCACAGTCAGGCACTATAACTTATTTTGGACAGGATAAAATATAGATAATGAGTAAAAATTGCATGTATTTCCCTCCATCCTACCACTAATATGCAATTTATATTACCGTCTTGATGTGTTTTATTCCAATCATTTTTTTAAACTCAAACCCCTCCACTTATTATCAATGGAACCTTCAACAATCCTTTAATTTTTTTTTCAGTACTGGGGACTGAATTCAGGGATGTTGTACCACTGAGCTACATCCCCAGACTTTTTTATTTTTTATTTTTAGACAGGGTCTCTTTAAGTTGCTGAGACTGGCCTCCAACTTGCCATCTTATCTCAGTCTCCTGAGTCACTGGGATTACAGGCGTGCATCACTATGCCTGCCATCCTTTAAGTTCTTTAAGTCTTGATTATCTTGCCTATAAAATAGAGGTAATTATAGTCGTACATCATATGGCTATTGCGAAGATTGATTGAGATATCTCGTGTAAATTGCTCAGCTCAGTAGTTGTATTATATTTAGGTTAAGCAATGTGAAATTGCCAATATTCACCATTTTGACCTATGAAAAGTCAATTTCATAAGTTCAACCTAATGGGAAGAACTCAATATATATTATTTTTTATGATAATAGCTATTCAGAGATGAGATGATACACACAATTACCCTTGGCCTTAGTCCAGAGAGGGGCTATACTCATGTAGGCAAGAGAAAATATTTATTTAAAAACAAAGTAAAATAATGCCTATAAGGCAAAATTGATACATGTCCTAATAAAGGTATAGTTAAGTGCTGGAAGATTCCAAGGAAGGTAGACTATCACTATCTGGAAACATCCAGAGTGGCTATAGGCGGAGCTGTTATCTGTGCCAGTCTCTGAGGTCCACCTATCCAAAGGCTGGGGAAGGGCTTACTAGGTTGAGGGAGCATTCAAAGCAAAGAAAGAACAGTAGGAACATAGAGGGTGTGCAGCTCATTTGGTTAGAATGTAGGGTGCCTGAGGACAGGAGGTGGGGCAAAGTCCATTTGTGTTACTACTCAGTATGGTACTAGGCCTGTGGCTGGCACCTGGTATGTGCCTGAACCGGTGCACACTAAGGGATGCGGGCTCTATTCAGTAAGAGAGAATAGTGGGATATTTTTGATTGAGTGAGTACAATTGTCAGTGCCATTCTTTGGAAAGTTGACTTGGAGGTGTTTGTATACTTGGAAGCTCCTAGGGGCATCTCTCTTAGTTCAGGGTTTTTGCTAAATGATTCTACCTCATCTTTAACCTTTCCTTCCCCTCCTCCCCTGCCTCCCTACTTCACATACCAAAGTCTGTGCTTAACTAATTTCATTCAGTTCCTTCAACTTGCTGAGCTTTTTTACTGAGTTTCAATCCTTCATGCATATTATTGAATTTGTCCTAAAGCTCTTTTTCATTACCAATGGGCTGATTCCTGTTCATCTCTTCTCTCAGTTAATGCTACCACTTCTTGCAAGAGGCCTTCTCTGACTTCTCAACCCAGCAATTTTAGAACATGTCCTTCCTTAGGGACACCGATAGCACCCTTTACTACCCATTCAGCACTTCTTGTGCTTCATTTTAACTCTCTGTTTCTCTATACCTTCCTCCTAATCACTCCAGGGTAAAACTTCTGGCAGGGGGAGGATTATGTAACTCATTGGTTAAAAATGAGAATTGAGAGATGCATAGTATAAACCTGGTTTTCTATCCCTATTTTGGCATTTAGTGCTTGAGTGACTTTGGGTGGGTGACTTCATGTAGCTAACTTTCAAAGTCCTCATTTGTATAATGGGGACAATAACAGAACCCAAATTCCAAGGTTGGTGTGAGAATTAAATGTGGGAACACAAAGTCCTTATCACAGTGCCTGGAATGTAATTAAAACATTGTGAGCACTTATTAAAACTTTGCTGCTAGTAGTCCCAGTTGTACCCCTAGAGTGCTCCACAGCTGTGCACAACCACACATAATATGTGTCAGATAATGTCAGATGGTTGAAACAATACCCATGGAACAAAGAAGATGGAGGTGTGAAAGATGTTTTAGAGATGAAAACCAATGGAACTCAGCAACTTACTTAGTTTAGAGGAGGGGGCATGGGAGAAGGAGCAGACTCCATTAAAGACCTAACCCTGGAGAAGGGGAAACTAGTAGTGCTTTTTGGAATAGGAGCATATGTGCTGGATGAAAAGACACATCAGTTCACGGTCTGTTTGGGGACTGACTGAATTATAGGTCTAGAAAAAATGATCAACATTTTTAGTATTGGAGTTCAGGAAAGAAATACTGGCTGTGAAATAGGGCTCGAATTGCATTTTAAGAGGAGGTAGTCTTGAACCAGTGTTTGTCTGACCATCATGTACACTGGAATTAGTTGGGGAGGGTATTAAAAAGCAGGCTTGCAGGTTTTTATCTCTGTACTCATTTGGATCAATAGGTTTGGTCTGTAGTAGATCCCACGGCTATGCATTTTGGCAAATAATAGATGATTCTGCTGTGGCAAATGATTTAATGTGAATCTCCATTTCTGTCCTCATTTAATGGGAATGTTTGTCTTTTGTAGAGTGTGAAGAAGAAATCATGCAAGGAAAGCAGCTGATGAAGTAGGTAGTCCATGAAGGAGGTTTCCAGTAGGGTGGAAACTGTACGTGTGTGCATGTGTGTGTGCTATGTAAAGATACACAAGTAAAGGAATTCTGGAAGAGAGTACTATCATCACCTGGTATCCCATGTGATATTACAAATTGGTTCCAGGGAAGGAAGAAATGGAAGACAGCTCATGATTCGGACAAGTGGAAGTCAAATGAAATAATCACATCCATGGACAAAGACTAGGGCATGAGAAACCTGGGAAGAGGACAATAGATTTCCCTATTGTCTCAAGAATAGAAGAATATTTAGTGACTTGGAAAATCATTAGTGACATGTTTTTAAGCAAAATATAGTGTAAATTAGAAGGACCCTATTTTCCATTATACGTAAGTGGTCATGTTATGGGTGGATTTTAATTTTATCCTTGGCCTCAAGTGTCTTTGCTAATCTGTATATAATTATATAGGTTTTATAATTAAACTAAATCAATAAACATTACTCTTGAATTCTTTGAGTGGAATGTGGGGAAGGAAAAGATATCTCTGGGGATAATAGGACTGAGAGGAAGGATGTTTTTAAGGTTAGAGACCATTTCTTGTTGCTTGGAGGTGGAGGTGGGCTAGGTGAGCATGAAATCTGAAGAATCAGTCGGGACTTGTGTCAGATTGAGGAGTAAGATCCAGGGGAGAAGGGATACATTTTATAAGGGAATTGGGAAATACCTGATGACATAAAAATGACCACTTGATGAACAGAGGTATTATTCTTTACTAGGAACTTTGAAGATGTTAGTTTACAATATTGTTTTAAGAAGTTTTGTTTTGTTTGTTTGTTTGTTTGTTTTTTTGTTTAGGGAAAAATGTTATGGATTTGATCCCCTCATGAGCTAATTAACTTCTTCTCATTCCTATAGGCTAGATAATTTACCTTAATATCAGACACTAGTTTGTAGGTATATGGCATAGGTTGGAAAGAACACCATGCAAGAGAGGATGCATGGATCACTGCAAATTTATTGGCATCATTCAATGAAAAATTTGTGTGTGTCCATTGCTAAGGAGTTCCAGACTAACTCAAGTTCTGGCCAGTATCTGATGAGTCTGGATCTATGGGTATAAAAGTCTCAGTCAAGGCCCTCATTTCTGGGAGATTCTTTCTCTAAAAAGAGCACCATAAAAATACTGGTACACAGAGATCTAAGAAACACATTTTAAAAAAAAAAAAACAATGCTTCTCTGGATACTTGAGTGTTTTGGGAATTCTAAAGTTGTTGACTTATGACAGGATCTCTCATGTAATGAGTCTCAATTTTCCTGGCTATTCAAACTACTTCACCCTATCTACACAACCTCAGCACATAGAGAACTCCTCAGAAGGATCCGTGTCACAGTCCCTTGAGAACAAGCTATTTGAGTAGCTTCTGTGGTCAGACATTTGTTGGTCTCTGAAGATTTTATTAAATGGGGTTTGATTCAGGTTTCTTGCTTGAAGTGCTGCAGTTTTAAGTGTTCCCTCCTGGATTACTGTCTGCTTTTCTTCTGAGGTATTGCATGATACATAACCGAAGCTGCAAGATTGTAGTGTATTAATTTAATTATGCAGGAATAATGAAAAAAATAACTGCATCTTCACTCACATTTTACAACTGAGGCATAATCTGTAGTGCTTAAAATTTGGATGTTGATGTCAAATAGAATCCAGTTTGAGACCCACCTTAGAGTGGAACACAACTCATCAGCCTTGGTCTCATTAGCTCCAAAACTAAGGCTCAGTTTCTTATCTCTTTATATAATAGTCACTTCCTTTATGAAGTCATAGTGAATAGTAAATGAAATAAACATATTTACCAATTAGAATATAGTAAACATTTTAAAAATGTGAGTGCTTACTATTATTTCTGTTGTTATGGTTATTCTTAGTCTATATATCCAGAAAATATCTTCAAGAAAATGAAAGAAGTTTATCCCAAGAGAAAAAAATAATGTGCCATTTAACCAGAACATAATATTTAGGTGAGATGGAAGTGGAAGAATTGGCAATTTCCCTTTGGTGATTAGGGACTGTGTATAAGAGCTTGACTTTAGAGAGGTGCTCTTTGGGGAAGATCTGGCATTAGTAGACATCACAATCAAGAATATTTACATCCTTTTCATAGGTCAAGGCAGGTGAGCAACACCTGTTCATAGGATAAAGGAAAATGTAGTATAAAATTGAAAAAAAAATCTTGCTTGTCTTCAGTGGTAGTTTCTGGATAGATATATGTAAATATGTCTGATATGTAAGATAGTTAAGACAGTATGGATTTGGGGTTCAAACATTGCTTTGGAATTAGCTAGATATGTGTTTGAATCCCAGATAAAACACCCATCTATGGGTACCTGAGCAAGATACCTCACCTCTATAAGCCACATTTCCCTCCTTTGTGGGAATTCATTTAGATGCTAAAAGGAAAATAGCCAAGAACATGGCATGAGGTATCAATCAGTGTATGTTGTATTTTCTCTGTATGAGAATGTGACCTCAGTGTGTATACAGGCAGGCAAAACCTTTTTATCCCAAGAAAATTCTCATGTGTGTCAAGGGAAAATTGAGAATTTGCTTGGAAATCCTCAAGTACTCTATTGATATAGAAATTTGGGTAAGCTATAGATTATTTTTTTTTTGGTAGGACATGTTCCAAATAATTAACATTCAAATTGCCACTAGGGACAGCCACACAGACAAAAAAAAAAAAAAAAGTGCATGTTCAAGGAGAAGGCCAGGCTCAGGATGACTAGCACTGTCACAAGCACCTAGCAAGCATTCTAGCATGCAAACTTTCTCTAAGATATGCCACCATCATTTTCATTGATAGACAAATAAAATGAGGCTTGGAGAGATTTAAGTATCTTTATCCAGAGTTTTGCAACTTGTGAGAGGAGGCAGGACTTGAACCCTGGTCTGTTGTCTTTAAAGCCACTTTTTTCAGCAGCGTCAACTATGTAGCATATAGAAATGTAATTGTGTTATGACTATCTTGTAGAACAACCACAACAGAATCCCCATGATGTCCTGGTCTACTCTTGTGAGTCTTAATTTGACTGAATTGATCCCAGATGTTAAATGCTAAATGTGATGTACTGTTTCAGCTCTTTTTCTTTCTCCTTGCTATTCATATACAACCATTAACACAGCCAGGAAGGAAAATGTTGCATTTGAGATGAATGCCATGTTCATATTCCTTCCCCCCGCCCCCACTGTGGAGGAAAAGAATTTTTTTATCCATATGACAAAAGTTTTATTTCTCAGGAATAAAACGCATGTAGATTCACATGCCTCTAGGGCAATTATGTGCAGGCCTGGAGCTCTGCACCCAGCAGGCACACGAATGGCAGTTTTCTACCCAACTATATTTCTAGTAGTCTTAATTCCCTTAGCACCTAACCTGGTTTCCTTAGGCCACATCGACCTAGGGGCAAAATACAGTCAGACAATATTCCTTGGACTCCCCATTCATTATTGTGTGACCATCTCACCCCATCCTTGTATAAATTTCACTCCTGCTCATTTCCAAGGAGTTTTGCTCAGGAGGAGACTTCCCCCATAACAAAGACTGTCAGCTGGTTTCTTCCTGGTATGTTCTAACTTCCTGGAGGGGTGGTACTGTATGGTCCTGTGAGATCTCTGAAGCTGTCTCCATTTTTTGGTCCCTCCAAGAAAAAATATAAAGTCTCCAGGACAATGCTTGGTCCAGCAACTGAGCCACACCCATGACTTGCTGTGCTCTCTGGAATTTTTAAGCCTCAAAATCCACTTCCAAATGCTTCAGGTAATCAGAGAAAACCCAGTTCTCCACTTGAACACTGCACTCCATAAAATGTAGTGTGTCAATGTACAAGTACAAGAGCTGGGTCTGTGCTTCGGCTCTTTTCTCAGGTTGAACTGTGACCACAGGCAATTCTTAAATCCTGATTTGTCTAGGTTTCATCATCTGTAAAGGGGGCTTAACAATAGTACTCACCCCACAGGGTTGCACCTGGCCCAGAGTGAGGTTCACAAAGTTTTGGTACTGTTGCCAGATCAAACTGACTCAGTCTTCCAGGTGGTAGAGAGATGATGTCAATCTTCACCTTTAGGGTTTGAACTGCTCTCCAACTCTGTGGTTCCAAACATCAGTTACCTTTGTGTGCCTTAATTATTCCTTCCTTATGGTTCACTCTTGCCTAACTCACTCCACAGTCCCCTGAGCTTTTCAGTCTAGTTGGAACTGTCCCAGCAGCCATTCAAAAAGACCAAGACAGCTCTGATGTTTGAATTCTTGGCTGAATTTTCTCTTGGCTCAAGCTGTAAATAAGTATTCATATTCTCTCTCACATGCACATGCACACACACACACACACACACATGCAAACAGACACACAAGGAATGATATTTTTTAGCGCTGGAAACTTTCCATTACAATTGTTTGAAATGTTGACTTAGAAATATTTGAATATTTATTAAATCTTATTTAAAGATATTATATCACAGAAATTTCACTGGAACATCGCTGTAAGATGATGGTATTTTGCATGAAATTTCCTGTATAGTCTTTGTATGATGCTAATTAATTCTTTTATAGTACTTGAGGCCACAATTCAAAGAATTGTTGACTAGCAAAAATGTTCACTTTAATAGTTTATTTTAAAAAATTAACTTTTACACAGTAAATATATATGTAAATATGTAATATATACATTATAAATTATAAATGCTGCTTTTGTTCTTATTCAAGTACTACAAGAGTATCACATGATTCACATAAGCTGTTCTTGCATCAACTTGAAAACATTTAAATTGTTTTTCCTAGATAAGCTTTGAGTCACAAGAATTCTTTTCTATAAGGAAAACTGAAACAATGCCTCCAAGACAAAAATAACATTATCCTTTTCATTAATAACTTGTTTGAACTTAAGTATTTCTCTTATTTTTCTCTCTCTGCCTTAATCCTTTTGAATATTCAAACACTACTCAGTGCTCACTTGCTACATGCCAGAAAATTTTAAGTCCATGAGGTCAAATTCAGCTATTATTTTATGAGCTTTAATATCTATTCATAATCTTTTTTGATTTAACACATCAGTAAACTCTTTACGTGTTGACAAAAAAAGTCAAATGTTCAGTCCTATTGGAATCGTGGTGATCAGTTCCATGTTATCTCAGATGTTAGAGGTCAGCACATCTTCCAGGAAGCTGAGAAACATTAGTAATAATAGCTAATATTGACTAAATGACTACTACATGCCAAAGTGTCATGTAATGATTCTTTCACACGCCAAGTGATTCCTTCAACTTAAGTCATAATAGGTTTACAATAACCTTTCAATAAACTGAAGAGGTATCATTATTGTTTTATAGATAAGAAATTGAGAGGCTCAGGGAAGTTGCATTGCTACAACGAAAATGTCCAACAAGAACAATTTTAAGGAAGGTAAAGTTTATTTGGTGCTCATGGTTTCAGAGGTCCATTCCAAAGATGGCGACTCCATGGCTTTAGGTCTGAAGTGAAGCAGGATATCTCAGAGGAAAGGCTTGGTAGAGGTAAGCAGCTTAGAATATGACAGCAGGAAACAGAGAGAGGTCTTTACCTACCAGGTGCAAAATTTAAATACCCAAGGCACTCCCCCAGTAACTTACTTCCTCCAGCCACACACTACTTCCCTACAGTTAATCCACATATCTGTTGATTCGGTTATGGCTTTTATAACACAGACATTTCACCTCTGAAAATTATTGAATTTTCTCACACATGAGTTTTTTGGGGATGCCTCATATCTAAACATAACAGAAGTTAAATGTGACACAGATGTAGCTTCATGTCCAGTTTCAATAATGTTACATAATTCTCATGAGACTGTAAGATCTGAATCAACTAAAACATGACTGTCTGCCAGTCAGGAATCCTAGTTGGGGTCATGTCTGAGTGGGTTATGTCAATATAAAGGGACAAGACAAGACTACAGTGAATGAAGTTTTGTGCTGTGGTCATCGGTTAGGAGTTATAATATTGTTCTCCTCAGTATATCTCTGTTGTTCTGATCAAGGTTAAGGACATCCAAGTAACTCCTCTCACTGGAGTAAGGACTTCATCTCCAGTAGGAAATGAGTAAAAAATGCTTTGAGGATGCACAAAACACAGGTGTTGACTGGCCTTTATCCCAGGTGCCTTTCAAGCAAGTGTAGCTTGATGCTCCATCTAGTGAGTTACTGTGCAGATTGAAATTTTGCTCATGCTAGTAAAATATTTGAGCTAAATACAGTAAGGATGGGAGAATAGAAATGTCATAAATAAAGTACTCATTATACTAATCAATTGAAGAACCATCAGTTCTTAATACGTGCATGTCCTTACTTGATCCAGCTTTGGACTTTTCAGCCACATCTATATATACTTGATGTGATTTTCTCATCAGGTACACCTTCTCTGAAAATAACAGACAGTAAGAAATACAAGATCTGGAATGAGAAGTTTCCTTTGCTGCCCTAGGAGACTCTTAATACCATCTGTCCAGAGCGATTTATTTATTCTGCAATAATTCATGATATGTTTAGTGAATTTCAAAGTTGCTTTTATATGTTTTTAAGTGAAAATTTCTAAAAAGGACTCTGGAAAACAAGACAATCAGAAAAAAGACTTAGAGGCAGAGGTAGTGATGCGTTAGCTCCATGGAGACTGAAGAAACCAATCTTTATAATGTCTTATTTTCCTTGCTCACTTCTGAAAAGTTCTCCGTGCCATGAGAGTTCACAAAAACTTTGGGGGATTTTCTTTTTTAGCTTAAAAATATTCTTTCTAGAGTCCCAAGTGATCCTTCAATTTAAGTCATATTGCCGGGTATTTTTGTATTTACTGTAAATTCTATTGGAAATGATGATGATCCTCTGAGAGGAGACTGGAAAAAATGCAGTGGTTCTTCTCCTGGAGGAAGGAAATGTGTTTTCCTCACAGTGGCTCTACTCTGGAGACCCATGGGAATATGTTAATGACCCTGAAACCTGAATCTATTTCTTTAGAAACATTGTTCTATGGTCTCTGGGAATTTTATTTGTAAACATGGAAGAAACTGGTCTTAGAATTCTTCACTGAGAAGATTTGGAGTACAAATTGAGGGAACCAAGTAGGACTTATCTATTATGATAATGCAGTACTCTTCCTAAAATTGGTAGTTTCTTCTTATTATTTGCTGGATTATTGTACTAGTTTTACAGATATTTTAAATGATTCTGAAAGCTCATATCCCCAAGAAATAATGGCATCATCAAACATTTGTACTCCAGACATCCCTGAGTGTAGCCATGATATGAGGTGCCAGTCTCAGAGAAGAAAGATAGACATAGTACCTTTTACTACAGATTCCTCTTAGTGGGTTAGTTGGCTATTTGTTCCAGACAGACTGCTAGAACATGTGCATTCCTTACAGGATTTGTTTCATATGGAAGACCAAAGAGAAGTCTAGGAGGAAAAAAAAAATGGGCTGAAGAGAGTATGCCAGACAGCTAGAAGCTGGACCCAAGAGGAATTTTTAGGAGACTAGATTTATAGAATAGGCTTTGAATATTGCATCTACATGTATCAGTCAAACAAGTTCTCTTAACTTCTGCTTCCTTACATTCTTTCTTTTTCTTTTTAACCTTAGATATGTTTAGAATGGGAATATTAGTAAGATTTATCTTGATGAATTTTTGTGATCTTTGAATCATCCATTATATAGAAATGTGTTTCTAAAAGTCTAACAGATAAATGACTGGTTCCTAGGCCTGCCAAACACTTCAAACACATATTGGTTGAATGATGAGAGCCTAGAAATGCAAAGTGGTTGATTCATAAGTTGGTATTGGCAGGTAACACAATGTCGTTACAATTTCAAAGATGAGTTGAATTTACCTTTCCTATACCACATGTAATGTTTCCTAGAATGCATAACTTCTAATGTGTTATCCATATTTTGATTTTCAATGGATGCAAGTGGGATGGTGGTAGAATGGGAAATAGCTTAGACTTTGTGGTAAGATAAAGATGGGTTTGAAGGCAGATTCTGGAGTTCATTAAATATATGACAAAGTGCTTGATTCTCCAGAGCTTCAGTTTCCTCATCTGTAAAGCAAAGGTAAAGATCACTATCTTGCAGATATTTTTATAAAGATTATACATATACAGTACCTGTGTAGTAAGAGATGAGTAAAATGCCAAAGATGGCCATAATGATGATCATAAAATTCAATTCTAATGCATAAGCTTAGATGCTGACTTACACAGCCAGAGGTGCCCTCTGTTGCATCCAGGGAGGCCTCTGGTCCTGGACATGACCTTCTGGGATGTCATGGCTTACAGAGATCTAATAAACAGCCTGGAGTTTAGCATGCTGACTTCAATTCCTGAAATATTGATTAATTAAGCTAAGCAATTTATACTGGATATGATTCTGTGTGTCTTTCAACAGATTCTATACTTTTCCCCTAGGATTATTCATTATATCACAGGTCTACTTCATTCCAGATGACTAGTCATTTGCTTCTTGTGATGTTACTACATTGGACTATTGGATTATTGATTACAATTCTGAGAATTTCACCTCTTGTTAACTTTTACTATCGCATAGAAGGGCAGATGAATAAACAGATTAACCCCTGAAATGTCAGAAGTCCAGTTCAGGCCAATGAAATCTGCAGATTGAAGAGGCCAAATTCCAAGTATCTATTAGTTGGTCCTAAAAGATATCTGTTCCTTCTTCACCATCTTGAATAGTATTAGACAATGAAAGGCACATTTATAGAGGACAAAATGAAATAAGTATATGGTTGCAATACCAAAAGGAAAAGCAAAAACAGATTAGGCCATAGATTGACCCTTCTATATAGGAAGCCTCAAATGATATTGGTCTGGAAATTTACCAGACATTACCCGTATATCTGTGGGCAATTTATACTTTGCATAGGTTTTCTATAGAGGGAAAGAATAGTGAAGGCCTTTTGATTCAGGAGCTCTAGGTAGCGGCTTAGTATTTCTTGAATTTTAACAGAACAAATTCCAGGGTTAATACCATCTGACCTTTATTGCCTTAAGTCATGATGAATGGAATAAAAAGATGTGTTATGTAACCTTCTTCATGACTACTATGTATATAGTAAGGGATGCATATGTAACTTTTTCGAGCTACTAGAATATTTCAAGATCAGATCCTTTTTTTCTGTAATAGTATCTTTTCAAGTGAATGAAAGTACAGATCCAAAGTCACAGAATATAAAGGGCACAACACAGAAAGGAGTTCTTCTTAGGTGAACAGAAATCCAGCAAAATATTGGTTGCACCCGATACTCAGAGAAACCCCGAAATGACTAAGTTAAACGGGTTCTCCTCTGCACATCTTTCCCTACTCCTATGGAAACTAGAAGCTCTGGGTCTTGTGCCTCCCATGTTTCCTCAATGTTCTTTTAATAAATATTCTTTGCATTTGTTCACCCACTAATTAGTGTCACCATGTGCTTATATTGCTAACAATTTAAAGAGAGCAGTTCCTTTGAAAATATAATCTCCTCTTAAATGCATCATCATTTTGAAGTGGTCTCATAAATTTTGTTGCTGATTTGAGATCTTAAATGGTATATTTATTTATATTAAAGTCTGCCTCCTGTTCATCTTGAAGTTATTATATTTCTATAGTTAAGAGGAGTGATGAGCCAAATTTAATTTTCTTTCTACTCTAGAATACTTTGCATCTTGTAATCACCATTGATTGCCTACTTACTAGTCAGAATCAATAAAAGAAGTAGATGTAAAATTGTCTAATCTCATGTTTTATAATATAATAGTCTAGTCAAAATGGAGGAT
The DNA here is from genome assembly GCF_964194105.1 of Spermophilus citellus. Classification (NCBI taxonomy): domain Eukaryota; kingdom Metazoa; phylum Chordata; class Mammalia; order Rodentia; family Sciuridae; genus Spermophilus; species Spermophilus citellus. Next base: position 43,651,660 of record NC_138191.1, on the reverse strand, counting down.
ACTAATAGCATTCAGCCACATAGACAGTATCTGATAATGACAGTGCATATAGCTCAGAATACAGAGAAACAAATTTAAGCTGGAAGCTCAAATATTGGACTTTATTTTATTTAGGATAGCGTTTGTGCACAAATCTCCTCAGAATATGTTTTTACTGTTTTATGGATAATAGTATAATTTTTATTAACTTTTTGTCATTTTAATTGTATTTCCTTTCAGGGACCACTAACATGGTTTCACCTTTATTTCAAGGTTGTCTCTGATATGACTGATGTGTTGCCTAAAGTCCATCAATATGAGATTATGGAAACAGTAAAACATATAGACCTGTGCTGAAAATAACATCTTTCAATTTCAGGTCTATATAATTCAGTAAAACCTTAGCAATAAAAGATACTACTCAGGCAGTCAGAAACTTAGTCAACTGTTTTTAAGCATTTGTAGTTTTCTCTTTTGCTCTCAGAAAATAATTCCATGGAGCTTAAATATTTCTAAAATGATTGCTGTTTTATATAAACTCCGTTAAATTCTGGCATCACACTGGGAGTAGTATTAGGTGAATTCAACAATTCAAACTTTAGGTCCTTACGTAGGCATCCTTGATTATGTTTTTAAAAAAGAAACGCACTGTGTACAATTTCAGAGCACATCCAGAAAGAAGCTTTACTCAGAAAATCAATCTGAACAATTGATAAATTGCATCCTCTATTGGAAAAGAAATGTGCTCATTGCATTTTGGACAACATTCAGCATAGAAGTCAAGTTCTTTTAGTGGATTCCCTGACAGTCACAGTTTTCTATTATTCCATACACCCGAAAGCCAGAATTCCTCTCCAGATAGCTTTCTGATATAGCGAATAGGAATATGCATAGAAAAGAAACCTCATCTTAAGACTTTGATTATGGATTTATTACTTAATTGTCTGTTGCCTGCTCAGGATGTTTAATGACCATCTGACGGTTGACATTTTTTCTCCTACTTTATTTGCTTTTTTATACTAAGTTTGCCTCATTGGAAGCCATGTAATTCCAACCACCTTTCTCATCTTGTATACCTGTCTTCTCTACAGCAGGACAGAATTTTCATTTCTAAAGAAGAGGTGCATTGAATCAAAGGGCAGAGAGCTACGTGCTCTAACTTTGCCTGTGTTGTTCTGTTATTTCATACCCTAGAGGTAGGTGTTTTGGTCATTGATTTTTGCCTCTACATGGGGGAAAGTTTTGTAATAGAGAAGGAATAACTTACAAATCTAGAAACAGTGATGGAAGGGCCAACAGTTGTTAAGAGATGTTCTAGAAAACCTTTTCACATTTTTAAGCCACATTTAGTCAACAATAATCATGTTTAATACTTTTTGAGTGCATCTTCTATGCCAAGTTCTTAATTTTGAATGTGTGGTTTCCTCTTTTGATTAGCACAGCCATTCCATGTGGTAAGCACACCCTGTTGTATGGAAAACAAAACTTGCACAGAAAGGAAAAGTAACACACATACACACTCAGTCTGCATGTAAACTCTAAGTCCCATGTAAACGCAGAGTCAGCTAGATCCCATGGACAAAACACTGATAGTCCAAAATTACCGTCTTTCATTGAAGGCCAGTTATTACAATGGAGAGCTGCTACTGCACCTATAACTTCCAAATTTGTCAGCCTTGGAAGTGCTCATGCAGTATCAGGCCACACATGTAGGACAAGGAGACAGCACTCAGAGAGATGGGGCAAGGCCTCTAGCAGAGGATGATGCGTAAGCACAAGCGAAAATGACCCCTGGGAAATAACAGCAGCTAACTTTTATTGAGCACTGTTCATGTGCTGGATCCAATGTAATGCAATTCCTTATTTAATTTAAGCTTCTTATAATTATTCCAGTTTTACAAATGCAGCAACTGGGGTTTTAAAAGGTTAGGTAATTTTCCTAGGGCTCCATAGCTGCTAATGTCAATAGCAGAACTCAAACTTCATTTGTCTAACTCAAAGGGCCTGCTTTAGGTCTCTGGTTTCAGTTCTGACATGCAAAGAACTCAAAAGTCATCACTCTTGTCCTTATAACAAGAAAAACATGGACAAATTAAAACCAGTGAGGTTTTTTGGGTCCATCAAAGATGAGATTACAGGACAAATCACCATCCCAAATTGTAGAGAGACAGACACATTCAGAGAAAAACATCCTCAATCTGCATACTCAGGGGCCAAACTACTGAAGCCATATTCTGGTAGTAGCTCTTTAGTGATGTTCTTGACCAATTGCTAGATACTGAGTATAGGCTGGCATGAGTGTGAGAAATTCTGGGGAACCTCAGCCTCAGGAGCACCCTACATTCTCACAGGCTCTATCTCCAGGAATCTCATCATGCTCTAGTGGTGAAGATTCAGTTGTTGCTCCAGCTGGTATGGTAAAATATTTTGAGAGCCTTCTCTATAACAAAGAATTTACTCTCTAGGGTAACAGACTTTATCCTCAGCTAAGGAAAGGGCATTCCTTCCACTCCATATACCCTAGCCTGCCAGTCATACCAAATGAAGAAAAAAAAAAAGGACACAAGAATCATGTCTACAAGGAAGCATGCTGGGAATGTTGCAACCAGGAAAGGCTATAAGAAGATGGGGGACAATTAGCCATGCCTTGGCAAAACGATAGGTGGGAGACAAGGGACCACTAAAATCTGAGATTTCGTCACATTGTAGAATTCTCCCCTCTTCTATGCCATTCTACCCCACCAAGAAGGCCCCAGTATAAAAATAGTAGATGACAGCTAAAAAAGCTACAAGATAGACTGTCAAAGTCAAGAGGTAAGACAGAAATAAGATCACTATGTACATTTTATGTACATGCACACACCACACACACCACACCACACTACAACATCTAGGAATATCATATTCAGATTGCAGAAAATCATGAACAGAAACATACTGGAAGAATTCAGCAGGGAGAAACACCTCACTAACGAGGAAAATGTGTAGTACTTACAGTGGACTTCAAGCAAGCAGGAAAAGCATGGAGTGTTGAGTGGACAAGAATGTCAACCTGGAATTCTTTATGTTGCAGTTACCATTCAAAAGTGAATATTTACATTCTTTAGGCAGAAGGAAAAAGACAAAGTTCATAAATACAGCCCTGCATAAGGAAAAGAGGAGCATTGAAGAGGGAAAACATGAAGGCAAATATTTTATTTTTCTTATTCCTAATTTTTCTAAAAGATAATTATTTCAGGCAATAACAGTAGCAGTGGATTCGGTGAACAAAGCACGTGGCAGCAATGTCAAAAGGTATGGAAGTGACCAAGAATGCTCTATCACAGAGAACCTGCACTGTGTGAAGCTGTGTAGTGTTATTTAAAGATGGACTTAGATTAGCTAAAATTGTGTTACAAATGCTAAGGAAACTGCAAATTTTTTTGTATATGCATAATTAATATGCTGAGAGGACAGAGAATAAGATCAAATAAAATATTCCTAATACCAGAGAAAGCAGACAAAGATGGGGGAGGGGGAAGAGGCTGAGGCAAGAAACAAAGGGCATGAGACTGACCACAGTGGAGCTTGGTCTCTTTTTTCTTTGCCCAGAAACTAAAAAAATAAGAATAACTCAAGATCCTGAATCCCATCCAGTATAATATTATTCAACAAGGACTAGGAAACTGTACTCATATTTTTAAACCATGATTGATTAAAAAAATGAGTCTGATAAATAGGTTGATGCAGTTAGTAAGCCAATGTACAACTTTTACCTGGCACAAAGTAGGAAAAGAATAAATATTTGTCAAAGAAGAATAGAGTAGAGTAGTAATTACCCAATGCTAGGAAGGGGAGAGAAGAGGCGGGTTAGGGAAGGTTGGATAATACGTACCTGGACACAGTTAGACCCTAGGAATGAGTTCTGGTGTTCCACAGCACAGTAAGGTGACCAGACTTCACAATAACCTGTTATATATACGTGACGTAGTTGATGGCAGGAGCTTGAAATCTGCAAACATATAGACATGAAAAAAAAAAAGAAAGAACTAATTACCTGATCAGTACACATTGTATACATGAATTGAAATATCATAATGTGCCCCACAAATATGTATGATTATAATGTGCTAATTAAAAGAAAAATAAATTAACAGGAATCTAAGATAATAAAGTAGATAAATGTTTGTTAAATGAAGTCAAGCAAATGCATCAGAAGTAAGACAGGCAGATAGACTGAAGGCATACATATTATTAAAGCTTTGGGAAGAGAGTTAAGATCTGGACCACTAAGGAACAGAGGCAGGATAAAGAATGACAGTCCAGATATCCAGGGTTTTAGAGTGTGGACAGAATAGAAAAAAAAATCACCAAAAGCCCTTGCATGTCATTTATACTGAAATATGATTTTTAATGCTTCCTATATCCCAGGCACTATTTCTCATTAGGAATAAAATGATAAATAAGTTGTGATCCAGGCACTTAGAAAGCAACAGCCAAGAAAGTGACCTAGACAAATATGCTACTATCATTAGTTCATTTGCTTGTTCAACACCTGCTTTGTACCGGGCAATGTCATAGCTGCCAACATGAGGAAGTGTAGAAATACAGTGAAGTCACAAACATGGGGACAAATAATTATGCCTAGGGTTGATGGAGGAAAGCCACGAATGTCAGATAACAGGAAGAGTTAGACCCAGAGGGAGTAGAACATTTCAGATATACCTGAGCAAGCTGCCTAGGCTAGAGGAAAGAAAACAATCTGAATGGCAGCCTTTAGAGCAGCACTAGCAATTTGTGACTCAGAAAATTTTATGAATGTTTCATGCTTTGTCTCCAATCAGTCCCTAGGATTATGTAGCTCAGGCCCAAGAGTCAGATCAAGCAATGAGACATACTAGGATGCAATAGAAATTAAAGGATGGGGGAGGATTTGACATCTCATTTTGAGTTTAAATATCAGGTGTGAAGTGCTCCATTTTATTTACTTTTTTTTTTTTTTTTGGAATAATGCCTGAAATTGAACCATTTTGACATTCTTGATCCAGAAGCCCATTTTTTGGAAACACATCAACCAGGGAGTGACCCCTAACCTTCTGAAACCACGGTGATGATAGATAAATAATTTCTTAGTCATGTAGACTAAAATTCAACCAATGAGAGTTCAAGTCTCTTAAAAATCTGGCAGACCAGACACTGGTATGGGTTGTGTGTAGCCATTGAAGCCATGAGTATAATGAGCCCAGAGAGAAAGAGGCCATCAATGGCATTCTGGTCAACCTGGGGTTAAAGTAGGGGTGTGGAGCACAATAGCTTAAGACATTAGCTTGGAACAGGTAATTAAAGGAAAAAAAATAAAGAGATTCTTGATAGTGGAGGTAGAGCTTAATTCGAGATGAATGGTGAGGGAAATGGAGTCTAGCGCATGTAGAACTAGGCTCTCTAGTATTGTTCTGCCCAATAATCTGGTCACTAGCTATTTAAATTTAAATCTGATATAATTAAAATTATATAAAATTAAATAGAACCTCAAATGCAATAGTCACATTTGTAATGCTCAGTAGTCACTTGTAGCTACTGTCTGCTCTTCTGAACATCAGAGAGAGAACGATGTCATTCACGCAGAAGCTTCTATCAAATAGCAGTGTTCTCAAGTTTGTGGTGTGTGATGATACAGTAGAGAAATGCAATTAATCTCATCCAGAAACAGATACAAAGCAGCTTTTAAAGTTATTTGTTTTTTTGCAGTGAGGATAGTAAAGCTCTTGCAACACAAGGACCCAGTTTTGCTAACAAGCATTCGAAGGGAGTTTCCTCTGCCCTTTGTAAGTGAAGATTAGAAAATTTAGTTTTAGTCAAGTCAGTTCTCACTGTCAGTAAATCATGGCAGAGTCAGAAGTCAAAGTTGGCTACTTAAATCCAAAGCCCATTCATCTGACCTTTGCACTCCAGGAAATTTCAGAAGGCCACGTTCAGCATTGAAAGAACAGTTGGGGCAATGATAGGTACCTCTGGCTCTTCAGAGCCAATTTCAGAGCTTAGTAGTGAAGTTGTTCTTTCTTTTTTTTTTATTTAATTGATTTTATTTTTTTAAATACACAACAGTGGAATGCATTACAATTCTTATTACACATATAGAGCACAATTTTTCATAGCTTTGTGTATAAAGTATGTTCACACCAGTTCATGTCTTTATACATGTACTTTTTTGCATTATAATTCTTATTACACATATATATCACAATTTTTCATATCTCTGTTTGTATATAAAGTAGATTGACACCCAATTCGTGTCTTCACTTTGGATAATGATGTTCATCACATTCCACCATCCTTGTTAATCCCCGCCTCCTCCCTTTCTCTCCCACCTCTCTTCCCTATGTAGAATTCATCTATTCCTCCCATGCTCCCCCTCCCTACACCACTATGAATCAGCCTCCTTATATCAGAGAAAACATTCGGCATTTGTTTTTTGAGGGGACTGGCTAAGTAGTAAAGTTGTTCTTTCTGATTGGACAGGATCCTGCTGAAGCTATTAGATATTGTGTAATATAATATCTCTTTTGCCAAAAGATGTGTACATTCTTCTGCAAATGTTTCTTGATCTTTGCAAAATATGACATGCAGTTAAATACTTCCCATTAATACCTAGCTAATGATTTGGTTTTCATGAGTTCAATTTGATTTTCATTGTTTAGTTAGTGAAAAAAGATGAGCAAACTATGCACACTATAAATACAATGCATATAATAGAAATAGATATAGTTTTAACCAATTAAATGATTTCTTAAAACAACAATTCATGATTATGTACCAGAAAAATTCCTGAGTTCTTTACTAATTTAGAAATTATGTGAAGCTCCTTCATTTTACCTACCCTCTGCATACTCAGTTTCTTCTTTTGGCAGAATACAGGTCTAAAATAAGTATCTTTAACAATCACTTCAGAGTTGATAACTTTTACATTAAAGGGTTTTGGAAATAGCTATTAAGATTTCTTCTTTGAACAAACCTTCCTTTTTTAGTAGCAATAAAGCAAATCCTTATTGGATCTTGTAAAGTTAGAGAATTTCAGATAAACTATTATTTTCAGGTCATGAGTTGGACCTTCTACTATCATATGGTTAAATATTTTGGAAAGCCTTGGGTCACTTATGATTGACAGTTCAAAAATACAAAGATCAACACAACAGTGTCTAGCCCATGTTATGCTGGAGAATACTAAATCAATAACACTGCTATAAGAACCAGAAATCAAATGCAAAACAGTTCCCTTGGCATCCTGCATAATGACATTTGCTCTTTTGATAAATTACTAATGGGTTCTTGGATAGGAGACCTCCTGGAACAGCCAAATCTAGGTATAAATGGAAAAGAGGAAGCAGTGATGTTGATTGGGCAGGAAAAAAAATGCCAAGGGTTGTATTCCAGTTCTCCCTGGAACACCACCCCATTCTCTCAAGAAAATGTTCAAGGGCATCATTACTATCCCATGTTTCAACAAATTCAACTGATTGCTTGACTTGATCTGGAGTGATAATTTGATGCCATGAACACATTTTTGGGCAAAACAGAGGGAGGGATTCATACAACTGTCTTTAGAGAACTGAACTAACTTTGAACACGAAGTTCTCACAGACTTTTTTAGTTAAACATTTTATTCTGAAATATATCATATGTATATATTAGAATGTGTTTGATGTTTACATGTATATATGTGGCAAAAAGAAAAATTCTGTGAAGAATATCTGCTCTAACTGAAATATTGTAGAAACTTGTGGTAAGAGGAAGCTGTCCTACTACATGGTTGTATTAAGTAGTAAGACAAATGCAGATTGTCTTCTGAGTTTGGCAGAATATTGTCCCAGAGAATATTGTGTGGGATGTGTTAAGTAAAACAGCAGACCAATACATCCTTCCTGTATTTGTGTATTTGTGGCCTACAAATGAACATGCCTAAAGTTTTGTTCTCACTTAGATCCTAATCTTAATATATACTTGATAGGTAGTTGACATATCTATATTGATCTATATCTATCTATCTATCTATCTATCTACCTACCTACCTATCTTTCTATTGGTTGAAAAGAATAAAAAGAGAAGTTGCTTATTTCAGGAAACAATAAAAAAAAATCTTTTCCCTCTGGCCACTTGACCACCTCATCTCCTAATGATGTGGTGAGATCTCAGTGAGGGGCTGAAGTGAATATAGTTATACTTCAATACCTTTGTTTTATTGGATTTCCAAATTAAAGGGGGAGGGATTTTATTCTGAAGGATTAAATGCAACCAGGGAACAAAGTAATGAAAAGCCTTATTTGAGAAGAAATAAGTCTTTGGAATAAGAGGTTACTGTATGTCAATATGTCATAGACAGGGAAAGTGAGCTTTTGATTACTTAGAGGTAAGGTTGCCAGAGGCTTTCTGATTTAAATTTCTAAGGCTTGATCAGAGCATCAAGGGGTTTGTTGAAAATCCTCATAACTTGTGAACTTGACTTTTATTCCTTTGAAAAATTATACAAAATATTTTTTGCCCACATTTATATTCCATGTGGTACGTTTCTCCTTGTAACTTTACAGCTATTTCTGTGCAGATTTTATACTTGTTATAACATCAGTGATTGGATTGAATTTGAGCATTTCTGGAAAAAGCAGTAAGTTTTGGAAGAGGAAAAAGTGACCCCAAAAGTTGGCTCTAAAAATGTTTTAAGCTTGAAAACGACTGAGAATAACTTAAATGAATATGAATGGGGATTATTTAAATAAATAATGGCACATCCTTAAGACTGAATTCTATTTGCCAGTTTGAAAGACTAGATACAAGATACTTTAAATGAAAAAAAAAACAGAGGTTAATTACTGTTAGGTGCCTTGGTTTTATTCACTCACTCTTTTCATATATCTACACCTAGAATATATTTGGAAGAATTGCATAATAAATAGATAATAGTGCTCTTGAGGAAGGGAAAATGTCGAAAGAAATTGATTTATTTATTTTACACTGAGCCTGTGTACTCAAATTATTTTAATATAATAATAATAATACACATTTATTGAACCATTCAGTGCCTTCCACCCTTGGTCTTTAAGTATATTACCAACTATCTAAATTGCAATTTGGTAAGTATAGTGAAATTGGCTTCCCCTATAAGAAGATAATATCTTTTTTTTTTTTTGAGAGAGAGAGAGAGAGAGAGAGAGAGAGAGAGAGAGAGAGAGAGAGAAATTTTTTTAATACTTATTTTTTCAGTTTTTGGTGGACACAACATCTTTATTTTATTTTATGTGGTGCTGAGGATCGAACCCAGTGCCCCGCGCATGCCAGGCAAGCACGCTACCGCTTGAGCCACATCCCCAGCCCAAGAACTATCTTTGGTTTCATTTTGAAATGAAAAACCACATTACTAACAAACTTAGTTTGTAAGTAATTGGAATTATTACCATTCCAAGCCATGCCAATAATTATTGGAAGATTAAGAACATGTTAATACAATAAACACATTTGAAAAATACACTGATAATTGCAATGAATGTGTAAATTACTAACTTCATATATGAGATTGCCTGTTTATTTTTAAATATCTGTTTATTTTAAATATCTACAAGTTTGAAGTATTGCTTTTTATTTTATGTTGCCTATAACTTCTAAAACTCATGATTCTGAAAAATTAGAAAGTGTTGACAATTTGATTTCTCTTCTACACCCCATCACTGTGGCACGTGAGGTATCCTGCATTATGTCCCCACATCTGCTGCTCCATACAAACCATTACTGCTGTCTCAGTAATAATAGGCCCCCTTTTTTTCTCTAATGCAAACACTGCCATTATCCCAGTTTGCGTTCAAGCATTAAATTTTCCACTCTTTGTTTCAGTTTTCAGTTTCTCTTAGGGAATAAATGATCCAGTAGTTCAGTAATTTTGAGGTTGCTTGCTCTGTCTGTTCTCCTTCCTTCCTCCTGGGCTCAAAGTGCTTGTCTCTGTCTCTCTCTCTCTCCCTCCCCTTCAACTTCCTCTCATACATGTCATCTGCACATCTTCTGAGTCAGGCGAATAGTGTAGAAACGATAGCAAGACCTTTAGTTAAACGGCACAAACTGGGCAGTGCACCTCATGCTGGAGAATTTAGCTGTCACTTGGGAGCCTGACAGAACCAGTGTGCAATTCACATACCCAGAGTCCTGAAAGGGAAACTGCATCTGGTGTCAGTTCAGTTCACTGATAAGATTTTATCTTTTTTCCTGCTGATACTGATAGAGCCTCAGCCAGGTGGGCAGTAAATAAAGAAGATTTATTATAGGCAGGATTTGTTAGCTAACAGTACTTTCTCAGAACTGTATAAAAAAAAAAAGACCCAGAAGTGTTCATCTTTCACGTCCAGGGCTCTTGATAATGAATTATGTGGTGGGGGAGGGGCAGCTGCAAGAATTTATCTATGCAATTCTTTTAAAACCGTGAACATTTTATACAGAATAAACCTAATCTGAATAGATGACTAAAAATCTAGGGGTTGATAAATTATCATCATGGCACCTGCATCTTATGCCTCAAGAACCTTAAGCAAACCCAAGGCTGTACTTGTGGATTAATTGAGCATGCATAATTTACCACTGCAGTTTACATAAGTGTAAGTATTTTTCTCATTCTGGTAAATAGGCATTTCCAGCTTCAGGAGAAAAATCAGAATATTGTTGCACAATGAAATGAGCCATCAGCCTATTCAGCTATTATAAGAAAAAAAAGAATCTCTGCTCTTATTGCCACTGCTCAGTTTTTAAATTGAAATGATTTTTCAAGTTTAATTTGCTTTTTACCATTTGTATGTATTTCTTTTCATTAACATTATTGTGTTGATTTTTACCATTGCTTGTAATCAATACATTTTTCTTATTCTAATCTGATGCTACTATATTTGAATGATTTGCAGAGTATGAATCTATAAAAATACTTTTATTGTGGTTATTATAGGTGGAATGGGTGAAAAGCAATTGAATAGGGAATAATAGTCACAGGAGTACATCAGCATTGGAATGACTTGTCACGTTATCACCAATGATGTGGGTTTGGGTTAAACTAGTGATTAACACTAAGTCACTATTTTCTCATCTACAAAATGGAACTAATAATAGTTATCCCACAGTGATTATATTTCATGTTATGTACATTTACTTTATGTGTAAAGAGTCTACTTTAAGGGTGGGCATATGTTAGGTGATGAATAAATGATAAATACTTTTCTAATTCTTTTATTAGGATAAAATTTATTTCATATATCTTAATACTAACTTTTAGATCTCTAAATTTAGCAGTTGAAAAAAATTGTTTCTTTATGAAAATTTATCTAATTCTTGTTATTAGGCTAAAAAGTATCTAGAAAAGCTGTTTGTGTAATGTTTAGTTGTCTAAATACAGCTTATTGGCAAATTTACTCAAATTTACATGTAGGCATATAACCTAGTGAAATTGTTTGGTGTGTTCAACATGCACATGCCATAAAGTCTACATTAGAGTTTTATTCTGTTTAAGCCAAAAAATGCCCTGTGTGGAAATGAAAGCTTACATGCACCTGGTCATAAAGGAATGTTATTATAAATTTATTAATCCCTATTTTACAATGGGGAAATATATCTAATCCTCAATTCATATAGTAAGAATAATCTTGAGAGGCCCTGTTTAAATTTGATTTTCTCATCTACCCCATTTCCTGTATCATGAATATTGTAATGTTAAAAATATTTTTATTTATGCTAAATTTTTATTGCAATGGTTGCTAATACTGAAATCTTAAATTTTACTATCTCAGAACCCTTGTGTAATAAGTTATAAAAATGCATTTAAATATAATAAACTGGTTACTTGCAGGAGCTTTTCACTAAATCTAAATTTCACTAAATAAAATTCAAGATCCTTTTTAAAGTAGAGGTGAATGTAGTAAGCTTAATTTTTTTCGTATTACACAGCACCCTCATGCAGATTCTAAAACCCATTGTGTGCTTCTCTTCTTGTTAAAAATTACAGCTTTCAGCCAGGGATTGACTGGTTGGTTATTCCTAGAAAGACATGTCACATTCTCTGCCACTTCTCTGTGGCTTTATTGATGTGGCTGTCACCCTAGAAACCCAGTGAATTCGGAAATGAAGCTGCCTTTCTGCCTGATTTTTCACAGAGGTACATTTCAGGAGACCACTGTGTGGCTCTGGTGGATGAAGCCAAAAGAGCAATTCTCCATAAGAATAATCTTATACTTCGGAGGCTTTCCATCTGCATGCTCACCACTGGTCGTTTCCTGAATGCTGACTGAGAATCACAGAGGCATTAGTCATGCCACAGAAGCACACTCCATCCTATCTAGAAATAATCATGACTTCATTAGCTGGTCTTTTCTTTGTTTTTTATTCTCTCTTGGTCATGTGTCAAAAATGAGGTCACAGAGCCACTAGTGGGACAGAAACAAAGAGGATCATGTCATGAACAGCACGAAGTTCAGAGTGAGGCAGGCTTCTCTACAACTCATGAACTCAGAAGACTCAGGCATGTTGCTTAGAATACCTAAGAGTTAAGGGTCCTCTTCTGCAAAGTGGGTATAATAATGATATCCAACTTGTTTGACTGTTGGAACAATCAAATGTGATAATTCATGTAGTTATAAGCATGGTATCTTTTCACGTGTGTTAGTGACTTCCCGACATATCTATATAGGAAACATGGCCCTTTCCTTCACTTTCTGCCTGGGTACTGTGGGATTGGGTCTCATTCTTACCACGTGATCTTTCTCCTTTCCTCCAGATCATGTCGTTGGCTATTATGGTTTAAATATTAGGTGTCCTTCATAAGCTCATATGTGAGAAAACACAAGAACATTCAGAAGTGAAACGATTGGGTTATGAAAGCCCCTGTTGGGGATTAACTGAGTGGCAAATGAAGACAGATAGGGTGTGGCTGGGGCAGGTTAGCATTGGGAGTGTGCCTCTGGGGCATACATTTTGCATCTGGCAAGTGAAACTCTCTCTCTCTGTTTCCTGATCATCACGAAGGGAGCTGCTTCCCTCCACCACACTTTCACCATGATGTGCTGCCTTACCTTGAGCCCCAAGAAATGTGTTCCTCTATGGACTGAGACCTCGGAAACCATGAGCCCCCAAATAAACTTTTCCTCTTAAAATTGTTCTGGTCAGGTCTTTTAGTCACAGCAATGGAAAAGTTGACTAAAACATTGGCCTTCCTTCATAGGTTCCTGAATGTCAAAGTTGCAATGCCAACAACCTGCCAGATAAACAAAAAGGGTCTTATTAATTCCCAACAAATGCCTCCTCTTGTGAGACAATATCAGCATCAAGTAAAGTAGGGGGTGCAGCTGTGGACTTTGTTTACCATCCAGGCCTTGAGAAGCTCTGCTGTTCTGTGGTGGGTTTTATGTGTCTGATGCCCACTTTTAAAGTGCAGCACCAGCAAAGAAGCCAGAGGCTAGTGCTACTCAGGTAAGGTGGCTAAGTGCATATAAAACCTCCTCGTTATCTCCTGCAGCTGTTTCTTTACTTAGATCAGTTTTACAGTTCCCACAGAACAAGGGATTGGCATTCAAAATGGTCCCTGTGTCACTGTAGAGGTCTGTGATCTTTCTTAGCTAGACTGTTGCCAACATGCCATGCCTTTCAATTTAGAGAGAAAATCCCACTCTGTATAGTGTTATACAAGTATGTTACCTTGTCCTTAACTGTGGGAGCCAAGAAAGGAAGAAAAGATTTGGGGGACTTCTTAGCAGCCCAGGCTCAGTCTTATGGCTATTCAGATATTTCTGTAAGGGTCTTGGCTCCAGAATCAGAATGGAGAGGATTCATCCAGGAACACTGCTGCAATGGTCAGTGACCACATTCTTACTGTTTTCTTCAGCTGGTGACAGGGGAAGGGCAAGTGGTGAAGTCAGTTTGGGGTTTAGTAAAGCCTGAGGTTGTCACTTGCATTCACAGATTCAGAACTACAGCAGATGTGGGAGGTAATAAAGAGTTAATCTCATTAAAGAACTGGGGTCACATATGTAGATCTTCACTACCCACTTGTCTTCCAGTCTTCTGTGACTTAAGCATATTTCATTGCTTTTGACTATCAACTTGAGTTCACTGAATCTTTAATGACATTCATAAATCAATGATTTTATTAACTTGTCAATTATTATCAGATTTCTTATTCTGATCACATTCCTAAGTCAAGAGGATATTAGAAGAGGAAGACACTGTTTCTTCATGTCCAAAGTGCCAAATTTCACATTTTCCTTTTCTTATGTGTACTTGTACACAAAACAGGCTTCTTATAAAACCTGAAGAATATTCCTTTATTTATTTTATTAGAAGTTTACTTTATTAGAGGTTTAAATCTATTATTTGAAATTTCAAGATTTGTTTGGGAAGCTTTGTACGTATTTGGATAGTTTCTCTTAAGAAATTACGACTTTTGGCATTTGTTTTTTAGGGCTTGGCTAGCTTCGCTTAGCATAATCTGCTCTAATGCCATCCATTTCCCTGCAAATTCTATGATTTTGTCATTTCTTAGTGCTGCATAATACTCCATTGTGTATAGATGCCACATTTTTTTATCCATTCATCTATTGAGGGGCATCTAGATTGGTTCCACAGTCTAGCTATTGTGAATTGTGCCGCTATAATCATTGATGCAGCCGTATCCCTATAGAGCGCTTTTTTAAGGTCCTCAGGGAATAGTCCGAGAAGTGCGATAGCTGGGTCAAATGGTGGATCCATTCCCAGCTTTCCCAGGAATCTCCATACTGCTTTCCAAATTGGCCTCACCATTTTGCAGCCCCACCAGCAGTGTACAAGTGTACCCTTTTCCCCACATCCCCGCCAACACTTATTGTTGTTTGACTTCATAATGGCTGCCGATCTTACTGGAGTGAGATGGTATCTTAGGGTGGTTTTGATTTGCATTTCTCTGATTGCTAGAGATGGTGAGCATTTTTTTCATGTACTTGTTGATTGATTGTATGTCCTCCTCTGAGAAGTGTCTGTTCAGGTCCTTGGCCCATTTGTTAATTGGGTTATTTGTTATCTTATTGTTTAATTTTTTGAGTTCTTTGTACATTCTGTATATTAGGGCTCTATCTGCTTTGATATAAAGAGAACAACTAAGAACAGAACAGGAAGGAAGAGCATGAGGAAAAGACTACAGTAAACAAAGACGAATGGGGGAGAGAAACGGAGAGAGAAGGGAAAGCGCATGGAAATAGTAGGAGACCTTCAATGATACATAAAATTATAAGAGGTTATGAGGGGCAAGGGGGAGGGAAAAAAAGGGAGAGAATTGAACAACAGCAGGGGAGGTAGAGAGGGAAGATGGGAGGGGAGGGGAGGGGAGGGGGGATAGTAGGGGATAGGAAAGGTAGCAGAATACAACAGTCACTAATATGGCATTATGTAAAAATGTGAATATGTAACAGATGTGATTCTGCAATCTGTATTTGGGGTGAAAATGGGAGTTCAAAACACAATTTGAGTCAAATGTATGAAAGATGATATATCATGAGCTATGTAATGCTTTAAATAATCAATTAAAAAAAAGAAAAAAAGAAATTACGACTTGCATAATTCACAAAGATGGTCATTCCCCAAATGTGTTGTGATTTTGAGACCACTCCCCCCCAAAAGGATTCTATATTCAAATGAATTTAGAAAAAACTCTATAAAATATTTCCCTGTTGAAAATCTACACTATATATTGGCCCATACAGGGCTTTCCACATTGCTGAGAAAATTGAACTAATTTCACATTGTCTGTCTTAAAGTTTCACATATTTGTCTCACTAGTAAGACTTTTCCTGTACAATAAAAACCACAAGCATCCCCTAAAAATAATAATTCATGAGTTATACCTTGGGAAATGTCACCACAATATGCATTCCTCTCTTCTGTTTTTAAATCACCTCTTTCAACAATAAAATGCACTGGGCTTACGTGGGGGAAGAACAGGTGCAGAGAGATATTCTTTTATAAGTCAATTCCTTCCAGTGGTCCTTCCTGATGGCAATAGTCTTGATGCCAGGGTAGTGGGGGAAGTGCTTTTCTTGTTACATATAAACTTCAGAAACTTATTCCTCCATCTAAATTCACCTACAATCTTTGATGCAGTCTTCATTGGCACAAATTTATACCTTGGGACATATGTCCAGATTGTTGTTCTTTTCATAGATTTAATTCAGCGACTATTTTAATCAAGGAAGTTTTTAAAGTGGTAATATGAGAAAGCTGGCTTTAAAAGAATGTAGAAAACTGAAAACTTCTTGTGTTAAATAGATAAAGGACTATATAGAAATGATAAACACCAAATTTCAGAAGGTGGTTCATGCTGGTGGGGATCAAGGTGGGAGTGATACACAAGGAGGGTATGGCAGATAGGTTCCTGGGAAACAGGTTGTGACATCTGAGGTCACAGGAAGGCTAT
The DNA here is from genome assembly GCF_964194105.1 of Spermophilus citellus. Lineage (NCBI taxonomy): Eukaryota > Metazoa > Chordata > Mammalia > Rodentia > Sciuridae > Spermophilus > Spermophilus citellus. The sequence continues at coordinate 43,635,252 of NC_138191.1, read as the reverse complement.
CAGGAATATTCTCAAGAAGGGCTCTTGTGAAGGAGAAAGGAGGAAATAGAGAGGGAAATGTGAGCTCTAACACCTTCCCAATACTGATTTCAACCTCACTTGGCTCTCCAGAGATGTCCAGAACCCAGGCAAGAGGCTAGGTGTTTAGATGCATCAACAGATCATTGTGTGAACTGCTCCCAGGGAGGTAGAGCAACCTTGATCAAGACAGCTCCAGCCACAAGCATCCAACCTTCCAGGCAGCTGGTGGATTGGACATCTTGGTTCTGAGGTGGGGATCCAGGTAGCACTACATTATCCCCTTCAGAGGGCTTGACTCCATTAGCCAATTTATATTTATTAAAATAACATTTATATTTTATCAATAAAATTCTTTTACTATGTGATTGTCCTTATGTTACTCTTTATTGCTTTTTAATGCCTTTAATAATGAAAGATATGTTTCAAGGGAAAATATTAAAATATTGCGGTGGAAAGATTTCACAGAGTCATGCTCCAGCTCATTCACAATCACAGGGAGAAGAATATGTTCTGGAAGATTGACTTTTCTGGTTGATGGTTTTATCTCTCTAAGTGCCAAAACATTTCCAAACTACTTTTTAATGGGAACCTTACTAACATATTTCTGACAGATCTACATCTTAATGAAAAGGCTGAATTGTGCCTAATAGAACCTTCCTTTGATGAGTAAATGTTTTTATTAGTTTAACCATCCTTGTGGAAACTCAGTTCATCATCCTGCCCCAAAACACATACTCACTTTATCTCTCTGCTAGCATTCAGCAAACCAGTTCCTCTTTTTGGTTTTTAGCCTTTTTACTAGCATCACCATTCTCAAGATCCCTCAAAATTATAACCCCAGAAGAAAATACTTTAAATTTCAGTTGACTCCTTCACCTAAGCATGCCATTACCAAATTAGTTAACAATCCTATTAACTCTGTTCACGATCTAGGGCATCTGCCCTCTCTTTCCATCCCATTGCCATAGGTCAAGGCCATAAATACTCTACCTAGACTGGTACATTGGTATCTAAATTGATGTCAATAATTGAACCCATCTCTATCATACCAGCCTCCTATACCTCAGTGACCCTGTCACTCTGCTGCTCAGAATCCTAGGGGCCTATGTGTCTGATGCCCCTTTTTAAAGTGCAGCACCAGCAAAGAAGCCAGAGGCTAGTGCTACTCAGGTAAGGTGCTGAGTGCATATAAACCCTCCTCGTTACCGCCTGCAGCTGTTTCTTTACTTAGGTCAGTTTTATAGTTCCCACAGAACAAGGGATTGGCATTCAGTCCCTTCATGCCCAATGCCTTGCCTAGGCATTAAGGGCTCTTTGTTTTCATTGACCTTTCCAGTTTCCTCCATGTATTTGTCCATAATCACATTATTTTCAGCCAAATTGGAATATTCCCTAGACACAGCTTATACTTTTTCCATCTTTACTGTTCCCGTAATCTGTACTCAAGGCGGAGAAAGGTCCACCTACTAAAATATTGAAGACAGAAGAATATATACTTTAGGAGGGTGGACTCTGGAACCAGCTTCCATGGTTGACTTGTGCCTAGGTATTAGTTGTGTGACTTTGAGCACAGCATATCATTTTTTTCTGTATGAGTTCCTCTTCTGTAAAGTGGGGCTAATAACATGTGTTTCAGAGGATGTTATGCAGATTAAATGTTTCATAAATATAAACGCTTAGAGGCTCTAAGACTAGATGGGTTATAGTAAGTATGTTAGCTTTCCATTGCTGTAGTAAAATACCTGTGATAAATAACTTAAAAGAAAAAATATTTATTTTGGCTTATGATTTCAGAGGTTTCAGACTATGGTCTCTTGGCCCCAATGCTTTGGGCCTGTAGCAACACAGTATATCATGGCAATAGTTGTGACAGAGGAGCTGCTCCTCATGGCAGCCAGGAAGCAAAGAGACAGGAAGAGCCCAGGCTCGCAACATCCCCTTCAGGGGCATAGCTCCAGTGGTTTAACTTCCATGAGGCCCCACACCCAAAGGCTTTGCCACCTCCCAATAACACCACATGCTGGAGACTTAGCCTTCAACACATGTGCCTTTGGCGGACATTCACGATCTAAACTATAGCAGTTGACTGTTTTGATTGCTTTTTTCCCAGCCCAAATTAATTCATCACTGACACCCACTTTTGTGTGAAATTTTTACAGGAGCTCCAGGACACATTGTTTTCTCTTACCCCAGTAACTAATTTGCTATTTGATAATTGTATGCCTGGTCCCAGATCTTTCAAATAGAAAATCACCAAGCAGTGATGCTTTCCTATTCCAGCACTAGAAATGTTGTATTTAAAGTCACAGAAACCAATGACCGCAAGCACAATGTTTACTACACAGATCTAATAGGTAATTACACAGGCACCTAGAAACAGGAAATTGCAGACAGCTGAGCCAGATGAGGTGAGATGGAGCCTTCTTCTAGTTCTAGGCCATTTCTTGCTGTTTTGGTCAGCTTCTGAGCCCTAACCCTAGTTGTCTTAGCAGGCCAACTTTCTCTCTTCAGTTTTGCTGTTTTTGCAAGTTTTTCCTGTGCAAAGGTGGATTTGGCTTGCTAAGGCACTGCTTCCTGCATAGATTTCACTTGATCTTGCCTTAGGGCTCCCCACAACCAGCAACCACAGTCTTTTGGTGACTGAATTCCAAATTTCTAGGAAAGAATAGACTATGGTTTGGTTCTCTGCCTTGGGTATCTACTCTGGTTTCAGGTAACTATAGTGAGAGAGAGAGAGAGAGCGAGAGAGTGCTTTATTTGGTACCAATGTAACCACATGGAAAAGCCCTTCTGTTCAGCCAATTGGTGGAGAATAAAACCAATATTGTGATGGACATAGCCCTACTGCCGACAGCACAAAATAGGCACATACCCTATCATCATCTTCACTGTAAGAAGACATACCTTTGTGTTTCTTTTAAGAATGCCTGCATGAATGTAAGTAGTATCCTTCTTGTGATAAGCCTGGGAGATTTCTGTTAGGAATATAGTAGTGGAAAGCATATTTAGAAGGAGACATTGCTCACTGTAACCATTAGAAAATTTGATCAGTAGGAGATTAAAGCAGAAACATGAAACTAAAAATGCCAGACTAGTAGGAGATCAGGAGTCGGGTTGGATGAAGTGAGCCATATCCAGAATAGGAGTGAATATTCTGACACAGGTTAGGTGAGAAAACTTCTTATATCTCAGTTAACATTCCTGCTGAAATGGACCAGGCAAACTGTCATGCTTACCTCATCTTCAAGGTGAGACAATAGAGTTCACTGTGAGTTGGATAGAGCTCCAAGTGGGAAATTATCATCCCACTTCTGTATAACCTCAGGTAAGTTACTTACTCTTCATAGATATTGATGTGTTGGTCTTTCCCCCACGTTGAAATCCATGACCACCAAAATTGGTTCTTACTCCAAATCCTATGATCCTATGGTCTTGTCTGTTTTTGTAATTTTTCTCTTTCTCATCTGATTTCTGATGGGTGACCATTCATACTATAGATGTAGGGTTGACCCTTCATTTCCACCAAAGATTTTAAAATATGTAGGTACTAATGTCTTGGCCTGGAAATTGTAAACTCCTTCACAGTTAGCAAATTGTTGATCACCTGGTTTTGGATAAATATCTAATTGTTTAAATGAGAAAAAAAAATGCTTGCTATCCTTGTTTCATTTTCTTACCCAAGGACTAAAAGATGCCAAAAAAACAAAAAACAACAACAAAAAAATTCTTATAACCAAGCATTTTGAAACCCACAATCTCAATTTCATGGAAATTTCCCAAAAATGAGCCTAAAAGTCTGAAGGTGGTCTCAGTTGGTTTCCATGGGTTGAGAAAGTACCTATTACTCAGTAGGGTCTGACCTAAATTGAGGCTAAATTCCACTGTATATTACATTCCTGAGCCACATGCCAGTTACAGAACAGTCTGGTAACTCCTTTTTTTCTTGTGACTGTATATCCACCCTGCAATAAAGGTTTGGTCTCCATGACATAAAGTGAAGTTCAATGCCAGTTAACTGGCAACCTTTGAAATTATTGAATTCAGGATCCAGAAAAAAGAAACAGCTAAGAGGGGATTGTTCTCAATCATCAGGATCAGCTCCCATGCCACCCATTTTTCCCAGGGAGATCGAGCCATTCTTCTTCTCAACTTGGGTGTCACAGAAGGGTATTCTTTTGAGTATTTTTCATTAACTTTCATTTTCATTCATCAGGGCATTAATTATGTTTACCTGCCCATCTCCAGAAGGCAATTATTGTTCTAGATCACAGTCTAATTGTCCTCCAGTCTTTGCCTAATGATTGTCTGATGGTTAGTAGTGTTGCTTCTGTTTCCTCTTTAATTTTAAAGCTTTTGTCCTTTTTGTTTTGCTCTGACATTGATATGTGTTGTTTCTCTGTGCAAACAAAGGAGCGAACATCCCACACTGCATAAACCTGCATGTCAACACTTTCCTCTTGAAATTAGTATTCTTTTAAACTGGTTAACCCATTTGTACTGCCTCTGACACCTTTAACTATGACAACTATGAAACAAAATAGTGTACAGTGAACAAACACATCACTTGGAGCCGATTAGATTAATTACTATTCGGGACAGTGCTTAGATTAATTATTTTGTTTGTGTAGTGTGTTCGTTAAGTGGTTGCCTGATTGCTGCTCAGGAGATTGATTACTTGTTACATTTACCTTGTGGTTTCTGTGGGGAAAACATCTTTTAGGATTCATCACTTCTCAAAGCCCAGGGGGCTTGGTTGACATGAGAATGCTCCAGTAAAGCTGTAAAATTGAGGGCAGGCTGGAAAATGTGTTCTTTAAATGTATACCTACCATGGTGGCTAGAGTAGCCATCAGATCTGCTTAACATCAGGAGAAACAATTGATGATAAAATTGAGTTAATACAAACTATACAATTTGAAAACCCAGCATACCAGTTGGATTGTAAAATTGAGGTGAATAAACCCTTCCCAAGATTTTCTTGGTATTCGGTAAGCTAAAATAACAAACTCTGGGGGAGCTCGTTTTTGTCACTTTACCTCTGGACTGGGCTCTGGACTGGTGTGTCCCCTGCATCCTGGTGGCAGCCACAGGATGATGGCTGCTGCACAGCTGTTGGAGTCTGCCCTCCTAGTGGGGCTCAAGGCTCCTCTGGTTCCTTCTGAAGAACCCACACTGCCGCCCTTTGAGGTGCCCTCTGTGCCCTGGGAGAGTGGATGGGGTTATGCATAAGAACTCACATTATCTGCAGTGTTCAAGGGGCGTGTCACCAGCAGTAGGAAAGGATTTATGATAATAGGATTTTGTTGCAACAGGGGATTGTAACAAATTTAAATAGAAGAGTGCTTTTGAAAGAAACAAATGAGTTAAGAATTAAAAATAGAACAGCCTTTTGTTTAGTGAAAGGCTAGACTGATCTCTCCATTTGGGGGCACAAAAATACCTTGCTTAAACATGATTGTGTATTATACCTATCTGTGACTTTGAATGCTTATGACTGTATTAGAGGAACAGTTTTAAGACTCAAAAAAGCTTTTTACAGTCCTGTCAAAAATACTGCACTTTTCTTCACCCAGAAAAGAAAGACTAAAGAATATTTCTGTTTCCTAGAAGTTTGACCTTATTATTTAGGTCTATTAATCATAAAGAACTACAACAATAACAGAAAATACTTAGAAGCAGGGCATTGAAGGTACTTAGACTTTTAATCTTATGGCTTGAAACTGAGCGTTTTAATTAAGAAACATTCCAGCAAGTGAGAAGAAAATTACCAAAACAGTAAAATAAAGAAAATGAAATAAAACTTGTCCCATAGCTTAGTCACAGTCTTCCCCATTTAGTCTGAGATGTCAGAAGGTACACCATCTGTACACTGTTGACAAACAAAAATGTTGTTCAGCATTTAAAATCATTTTTTAAATTCACATTATTAAACAACATACCCATTAAGCCATTACGGCAAAGGTGGTTTTCTGCCATAAAGATACAGCAGTTACCAAGGAGAAGTAGCCCAGAGCATAGGTATTAGGATGGTGACAAATGAGAAAATGATGAGCAGTGGGACATTTGTTTCTGAGTTGGTTGGTTTTCTACAGCAGTGCAAAGAAAAGAAATTGAAAGAAATGCTTTTGACCAGCTGGAAATATATTTAGGGCCTTTTGGATTTAAATCTTTTCTTCTGTAACTTGAAAGCTAGAACTAAACAGGACTTAACTCTTTAAACATCTTCCCTTCCCATCAATTGCCTTGTTGTCTCTTGGAGGTTAGCTAAGTTCAAGTCCAATGAGAAAATCTAATAATTCAAGTTTTTTCAATGGTTACCCTCCATACCTCTCAATTCCGACACAGTATTGTCTTGAGAAGTTAGGCAGAATATATTATGGGAATAAGGTTGCCTATAGAATAAGTTTTCTGTGGTTTGAAAACTCAAGTTCAGCACATTTAGAAAAAACTTGGAAGCTTGACAAATGAACCCTGTTTATCATGGTACCCCTGATGCATTCCTCCATTGGCCTTTTTCAGGAATTATTATATCTTTCACAACTAAAATCCACTCTAGTAAAATAAATAATTTATAGTCATTATACTTTTAAAAATATAAATGTATTATGAGAAAATGATATATATTTGGAAACTCATTAGATTATTCATGATTTATTGTTACCTTAATTGTTGTAAAAGCAGCATATTAAAGTCTCTATAACAGCATAACTTTAAGTTAAACTTAAAGCATGGCTTTAAGTTAAAGATAGTGAATTTCGTGTTTCGCTTATTAAAATCCTTTCATTACCTTTTGGTCATACCTCAGACATTTAAAGGTCCCTGTAATTATTTGATAGCTAAATATGGCTGTCATTTAAAAGGAAAATGGCATTATTGATCCATTGTTACTTTGAACTCACAATTTAATTTAATTACCTTTTCCCTTTATGGACAATGAGCTTCCATTGACTTGTCACCAATTTTCTCAAAGTAACCAAAGATATCCCTCAGAAGACAACAACCAGGGTGGGAAGAACTGGCTGTTTTCTGGAACTATAAGCATTTCTAACTGTTCATTCATTCAAAGAACAAAGGCATTTATTAAATGTATTGAACAATTACTAGATTCCAAATCCCACACTTTTAATTTTTTATGTGAAGGAAAGGCATGATCCCTGTCTTCACATAGTTTAGGGTTGCTAGACATGGAGCCACACGCCTGTATTTCCGTATACTCAGGAGGCTCAGGCAGGAGAATCACAAGTTTAAGGCAGGCCTGAGTAAGTCCCTATCTCAAAATAGAAACTAAAATGGAGCTTGCTGGTAGAGTACCCTGGGCTCCATGCCCATGCTGGAAAAAAAGAAAAGAAAAAGGAAAGAAATGAATGAATAAATCAAAAAAGAGAGATTAGTGTTTGGGGGAAGGGCCAGCTGAGGAGCAAGCAATTAAACATAGTGTCTGAAGCTCACCTAGAGAGCCCAGTGCAGTTATAAACATAGACAGTGTCTCAAGGGGAGACGGAACAAACACTGTCACAAAGGAAGTGTTCAGGGAAGCTGTCCAGGCAGAGAGCTTCACTTGCAGGCAGCCTCAAAGAGAATCCTGCTCAAGTGTTTCCTTCAGCCTGGAGAAGGAGGAGAGAGGGGAGACAGGAAAGGAAAAGGGGCAAGGAAGCCATTGGAAGGGCTTTGTAAGCCATTCATTTTGGCTTTTACCCTATAGAAACCGGAGTGTAGGAAAATAATTTAATCAAAAGAGTGACTTATGCCCAATTAGTATCATGTTCCAACTGAATTAATCAGTCATACCTTATGCCTCTTCTATACCTGTCAAAATATCCAAACTGTTATTTTCTTTATTGTCTGAACTGAACTGGCTTCCAATTCTGACAGATTTGATTTTGAAATGTTTTTGCTCATTTGAAAGATATGAGGATTTTTCGATCCGGTCTGAATTTCTAACTTCTAGTTTCCTTCCTGCTGGCAATTTTTTCCTAAACTAAATTAGACAGGTAAATGTGTCTCAAAAATAATCATATATGCTATTTTAAAAGACTATATGCTATTTATATGATAATAACTCTTTGCCACTATAATTATTTAGATTGAATTAATCAGTTTAGAAGCCAGTTTAGGTCATAATTTATAACACTAAATATAGAACATATCTTAGGAATCCACTGCAAGAATATAGCTGAAACTCACGGTGGTAGGTTTCTACAACTATAATAAAATGCCTGAGAAAATCAACTTTATAAAAGGAAGGGTTGGGCTGGGGATGTGGCTCAAGCGGTAGCACGCTTGCCTGGCATGCTTGCGGCCAGGGTTCGATCCTCAGCACCACATACAAATAAAGATGTTGCGTCCATCGAAAAGTAAAAAAATAAACATCAAAATTTTTTTAAAAAGGAAGGTTTTACTTTGACTAATGATTACAGAGGTGTTAGTCCATGGTTGTTTGGCCATGTCACTTTGGGTCTATAGTGAACATCAAGGCAGGGAATGCATGGTAGAGTGAAACTCATCACCACATGGTAATCAGGAAGCCAAGAAAGAGAGGAAAGGACCAGAGTCTCAATATAGCTGTCCTTCAAGGGCACACTCCCAGTGTTGTAGCCACTTCTGATTAGGCTTCACCTCTTAAAAGTTTCACCACCTCCTAACAGTGCTTTCCGCTGGGAACCAAGCCTTCAACATCTGTCTTTGGGGGACATTAAAGAACCAAGTAATATTACCCATTTTTATTGACTGTCCCTAGACTGGAGAACAATGAAGTCTAGAGAAATATTTAGAAGTCCGCCTTCTGATCAGTAGAGTAGAGCAAGTGGATCAGGGGAAGAAAAGGGAACGTGCTAGGGAAGGAGATGGAGCAGATCATTATGTGCATTTATGACTATGGCATCACATAAATGAACCCCAATCACATGTATAAACATAATACACCCATAAAAGAATTACCAAAAAAAAAATGCCTTCTGCTGTGTACCCATTCCCAAATATTTATTCTCTAATTTAGGTGTGGGTGAGTAAATAAAGAAGGCCTCCTATCTCTTAACATTTTGCCTCGATTTCTCAATCAGCTCTTTGGAAATAGAGTATTTGCCTTCTTTTTATAGTAAGACAATGAAAGGATCAAAACCTGCCAATATAATCATTTTGGGCAACTTAATGAATAAATTGAATTGCTACAGAGCCGTTCCAGTCACTTGATTTGGAATAGATTGTGAATATATCCAAAAATACCAACGTGACTCTCCACTGCTTATTTGATCCCTGCATGTCGATGTGGACTAAGGATGGGCACCAAATACAGAGGACTAGGGTTCTCTGCCTGGTCCTGGCTGAGAATACCCTTGTCCAGTGTTAGCTGTGAAGATGCAGGGCAGGTAGGGAAGTAAATGTCGTGAAGAGGAGGATAGAAAGCCAAATTGTAGCTGCCACCGCTGGCTGGAATTTCCTGTAACCCAAATATCTCATTCTCCCCCATGACCTTGGCAATGAGAAAGCATTTTACATTTCCATTTTAATAACCCCCCATCCTTTTCCATGCTTCCTCTCTATTTCATTAGCCTCAGGGTAGATCCTTCTTTCTCCTAGGTTATTTTATTATTTAGTACATTGCAGGGATAATAGGACCTACTTTCCCATTTAAACACTTTGGAAAAATGGGATGAAAACCTTGAAAAATACTCTCAGGCTAATGCTGAATCTACTATGGCATTGACCGTGCTGCGACACACCCAAACGCGCATGCTCAAACACTCATACGCCCACATGGAATCATCTTCATTTGAGTTTATGAGATGAATTTCGTGAAATTGAATGATTTTCCTGGAATTATGTGTTCCTTTATTTAATATTTTGCCCAGGGTTATTCTTAATGTGTTTTAATGACTCTAAGAAATTCTTGTTTCTTTTTAATAGAAGTTGAGGGAAAAAATCTATATGATGTTGCTAAAAAAATTTCAATTAAGTAATACAGCTTCATCTCTCTGAGTTAAAATATGTTACTTTACTCAGACAAAATGACTCTGAAAAAAAATTGCATGAAAACAAAAACACCACCACTATAATAGATTCCATATATTGTGTTTCATTGAAAAGAAAAAAAAAAGACAGGGATTATTGACTTAGTTCATTTTTAGGGGCAAGGCTGTTAGATGTAGCTTAAAATAATGACAAACAGTCAGATGGCAAGTTTAATAGGTCAAGCATTCTCCCACTTTATTTATTTGTTCACACCACACCTATTTAAAAAGGCTACTATTACAGTTTTATTTTCCAAATGAAGAAACTGAGGCACAGAAATTAAATAACTCTTGAGTGCTTAAACACAACAGTGACAATTCAAGAATCAAAATCAAGGGCCCATCTCCACAGGGTGCCCATGGCCACAGGATGCCTTTGATGAGATAGAGAGCTTAGATTCCCTGTAGGGAGCACACTTTGGCAGGCCCCATCTGAGGAAGAACAGACTGGTTTGATAGTTTGACTGCCTTCCTATTGTGGACATAAAGTCATTTTGCAGTTTTGTGCTGTTATTATTTATTTGTTTTAATCCTTGGAGGAAGAAAAAAATTAGAGTTACCAGAGAATAAAACATGTTTCAATTGAAAAGTCAAAAGGGAAAATAGAAAACAAATTAAGTAAGGTAAACTTGAAAGAAGTCCTAAAAATTAATCAGCTTTGTAATGAAAATGAACAAAATTTGATTGATATTAAGGCTAGGAAAGTAAAACCATTTACAAAATGTTAATCTAAACAAATGCACTGTTTCAATAGCTGGGTTAAAACCAGAAAACCATTAAAATGGTAAGCACAAGTTTCTGAGGATGCCAGTCAATTTTATAAAAATCTTTCCTTTCTTCACTTCTTCCTTCCCTCCCTCCCTCCCTCCCTCCCTCCCTTCCTTCCTTCCTTCCTTCCTTCTTTCCTTCCTTCCTTCCTTCCTTCCTTCCTTTTCTCTCCTTTCTCATTGACATGTTTTCTTGTGTATTTTAATTTGTCCAAAGCTACAAAGCAATCTGTAATTTAAAAATCTCTAGTTGTTCCCATCTCTGTTACTGACCCTTTCACCCTGAAGGGCCCACTAGATCAAGGTGGCAAATATGTTCACTGGAAAAAAGCTCAGTGCTGTAAATAATAGGAATAAATTGACAAGGTTCCTTGAAGGTATCATCAGTATTAAGAAGTATATTGTGTAAAGAATAAAATGTAAAACAGCTTTGATTTACCAGCCCATAGAATCATCAAAAATCATCAGAATTAGACACTGAAAATAACTTTGATGACATTTAGTTTAACTCTGAACTTGTTTTGGATGATTTTCAAAGATATGCAATCTATTAGAATTCTTTTGTACATTGTTTCCCTCAAGCTCTACTCTTTATTTTTCCTCCTTAAAATATTATTCTACTGATAATGAATACTTTACACTTGGTATTTCTATTTTACCTTCATTACATGTTCCTCCTCCACAAGATAAAAGCTTAGTTCTGCTATTTGCTTCATTCAGCTGAGTCCCCCTCTCCAGTGTGTGAAATGGGTATGCCACAGATGCCATAGATCTTCTGCAGACCGATTTTTAAAATTAGGTCTCTATTTTTCTTCTTTGAATAAGTCCCCAAATCTTTATAGCTTTCTTTATATCTTGAGTCAATTATATACTTCAGCATTCTGATATTTTAATCTCAACTCTGTTGATTCAGACTCCAGAATAATGGCAATTTGCTGTTGAGGTCAGAAACTTGCTATAAATACAGGGCTAGGTGAGAAGGACACCACAGAACACAATTGTGTGAGCATTTCATTGTCTCCTTTTGAATGCAAATTATAGGTTATCTAAAAAAGGACTCTGGGTTGCACAAGAAGTTGCACACTGAAAATTAAAATTTTGGCCTTGCATCTGGAATAGTAAACAATGATTGAAAAGTGAAAACACTCATTTGGTCCTCTCACAATAGTGGTTTTCTGTGATAACATCATATAAAAATCAATGGGCTCTTTGGTCTTCCCAGCTTTGCAGACACCCTACTAGAATTGGTCGTGACCAGTGATTACTGCTAATACAGACGATAAAAGAGGCTTTGTAGGATAGAGAGAAGATGATCCTCTTTTTGCTGGCTACCTTGTGCAGCTGCTTTGGAACTTCTTTCAGACACATCTCAAAGGTTAATTGTGGGGACAACAGCATCCCCATTTCACTCTGACATTTCAGCACAGAGAAGGTCTACCCTGCCTCCAACAATAGCTGTAGTGGCAACAGCAGCCTTCACAGCATGAAGTTCATGTGTGGTGTCAGCAGTGAGACAAAGGCAAGTACAGCTGGAGTCACATATGCATGGGAGCATCTGTCCCTGGCTTTTGATCAGGGTCTTCTACAGAGGCCACTACCATTATTACAAGCCATTTGTCTTCAGAACACATTACTCTGAGAGTGTTAGGGTAGAGTATCCCCGTTTTGCCATCCCTCCACCCATCAATAGGCTCTGACTAACAGCATCGCCACCATCTCATCAGGCAGTACTACTGTCAAGATGCTGATGATTCAGGATCTCAAGTTCATCAGTTGAGTATTCCTCTTCACACCAGACACACGACTCTGCTTTCTTCTGTTGGCATTTCTCAGCTTCTTGTTGCTTGAAAGCCCAAGAGTTGGAAGCCACTTATTCAGAACCAGTCTTTTACATAGACAAAGCAGGTTGCTCTGGCATTTCTCACCAAGTTTAATTCATGGGTTAGGGAAAAGTAAGAAGAGGATCTAGAGTTGGGGAACTACAGCATTGAGCCACGTAAGTACATCTGAAGAGCTGAATAGTTACAATGGATCAGAGACCAGAGAAGCGGGAGTGCTAGTGATATTAGTTGTTCTATTACTTATCATTAACTTATTCACACTTTGATTTATTGAGTCAGCAAATATTTACCAAACTGCCTGGCATTTATTCTTAGTAATGGAAATATGAAAGCAAGCAAAGGAGACAGTCTCTGCCCATTTAGAATAGACAGTCTACTAGCAAATTAGACAAATATATAAATCAGCATTTAGTCACAAGTGTGATAAAGGTGATTTAAGCATCTAAGAATTTTTTTTTAAATTACCAGACACTTTTCAATAGCCAACTTGATATAGTAGATTCATTAACATCAGGTGGTTTAAATTTTTTTTCTAAAATGATAACAACTATACAATATCATTTGCAGTTTCAACATTCAAGTATGTAAGATAGACACAAATCTGTGTAAGGTACTCTGCCTAGGCACCACGAACTACAGACAAATTGCATCCTGGGCCTTTACCCTCATGAAGAGGAAATAAAAGACACTATGAAATTGCCACAAAACAAGAATATGAAGTAAGATCCATGGGAGTTAATATGCCCAAGTGCTTTTATATATTTTGAATCTAAAAATTATAATTCATAAGCTGATAAAGACTTGTTTCTGATTTCTAGATTCACTTTAAAAGTTTTATAAAGACATTTTTAAAAGCTCTTATACCTGGAGCAATACAATTAGTAAATCACATAAAACCTGAAAGTTTCCAGAAAGTTAGGGATAAATAAAAGCAGATCAGAAGGAGATGAGGTTGAGTGGTTGTGGAGGCCAGAATGGAGCATTTGTTTGAATGACAGGGGTGATGAGGTCTGTCCAGAGAGGAAAGGGTGAAGAAAAATGTATTTTATCTTAAAAGACCAGGGTTTTTCTGGGTGAAAACCAGTATACCAGTTGGCTAAACTGAGGTTTACTTTATTGTTGAAGAAGAGACTATATGTAGGAGGTTGGAGTCTAACGATGGTGGACTGTGGAGGTCCAACTGGGGACTTGAGTTTTTATCTGGTAATTTACACAACTGAAAGTTTGGGGGTGAGAGAATGCTGTGATCAAAGTAGAAAACTCAATCCAGATGCACCCCACATGATAGTGACAGTATGTTTTAAGTATTGAAGGTAGTTGCTTGGAATGAAGAAATAAGTGGATGATTTCTAAGATATTTAAAAATCACTTATGTTGACTTGAGATAAGGGTATACATGTTTTCTAGAAGCATATTTGCCTTCCATTAAAAAAAAGACAAAAGAAATAATACAGACCCCAGAAAGAAGTACAGAGGAGGTAAACAAATAAAAGGTTGTTTGTCATCTATTGATTACGATCTGTTGGTCATGGAGAGTTAAAACACTTTTCTCTGATGCGCAACTTAATTTGTGACTATGAATATTTGTAATTAGAGGAAACACTGTAGTTAGAACTGGACTGAGGAATCAACCCCTTAGCAGATCTGGTGGCAAAAAGATGGAGTCATTTTATAGCAAAAATAATGCAAAGTTGGCCAGTATTTGTGTGAGTTATTGTGTAAAGAAATCTGATAGAAGAGGGGGAAACCATGGAATCAATATTGTCTTTATTGTGAAGGAGAATAGTAATGCATATAACCCTAAGGTTTTAAAACATGATAAATTTCAATATGTGCCCCCAAATGTGTGACCACATTGGCACAATTTTCTGAAGAAAGAATATATGCAATATGTAAATCAGTGGAAGTGTAACTGATGTGACTCTGCAATCTGTATACGGGGTAAAAATGGGAGTTCATAACCCACTTGAATCAAAGTGTGAAATATGATATATCAAGAACTATGTAATGTTTTGAACAACCAATAAAAAAAATAAAAGTAAAAAATAAAAAGAATATATGCATGTGAGAATGAATGGGTTTGGGGTCTCCTTCCTCCCTTCCTTCCTCCCTTCCTCTATTCCTCTCTCCCTCCCTTCCTTCTTAATTTTTTTTTTTCTCGGAAAACCTTTAAGATAGGCACGCTTGCACCTCTGAGGCCTGTGCTAATTTTTGAGATACATTTTATACTCTTTGCATTTAGGAATTAATCAGGAAGTTGGTCTTTTAGAAGTGTGAATCATGAATAGTGAATATGAAACATTTTCAGAATGTAGTAGGAAAGATATTAGCACTTTGGGGATGGCTGCTTAGTGGAGTGAAGAGCTAAAGAATACTCTAAGTTATCTAGCTCTTTTCATCTATGGTAATTAGCTTATAACAAGGCAAGTTAAAAAAATTCTTTCTAAGTCTTGTACTGTGTAACTTCCCACTTAGCATTTCTTGTCTCTTTACAAGCCTTATACCCTGAGGCAATCCCAGAAATTCCCCGTGGGAAAGATGTATTTGAAAGTCATGCTTATGGCACTTGCCTTTATTAATCTTATGAAAAACAATCCATTTTAGCATTCGTTTTTGTGTTTCAGTATTTGAGAATTTGGAGTTTGGGTTTAAACTTTGCTGGGATTTAATTATTAAAAAATAATAAAAATAAGGCATAATATAATATATCATGACCCAAACACATCCAGATTAAATATTCTGAAATTCCAAATCTTTCTTTTTAAACACAGTGTACAGTTTCTCTTAGGAATCTTCTTATCATTTTTTTAAACATTCCAAAGAGTTACAGATACTAAGCTACCTTGTATTTGATAGATGTCAGTAGATGACAGGAGATGAATCTCTAATCCCTGCTCTCTCTTTTAATTTGATTAAACAGATCCATGCTACTGTGTTTCCTTCTTGCTTGTAGAAAACACACACACACACACACACACACACACTTCTTTCTGTTTTTCAAGCTTCTCTCACCATGTCCTCCAGCACCACAGTTTTTCCACCCTGTTGCCCATTTCTGGAACCAGTCCTTCAGGTGACAGTGAGAGAGATTTCTTATTGATCATTTTACCTCCCACACAATTTATTGGAGGTTGACACTCCCTCCCATTTTTTCCTTCGTGGAGGTTGAAGGGTCCATTCATTACAGCAATGGCTTCATTAAAGAAGCAACTCCAAACTTCTAGTGGATTAAGCCATTTAGTTACAGAGTGAAATCCTTCGCCATCTTATGACAATCGATGTTTCCCATCCTTCCTCATGAAATTAAAAGACTATCTATGGGTTTTCTTTTCATTTTTCAGAAGTGCTTCTTGGACTTTTATATCCTATCACTCTGTACTTTCTGAGGAGGAGTCTTGGCTGTAGTTCTTTGTTCTGGTTTCTTAAGACATGGGCAGTTTTAAAAATAAAAATAATATTGCATCCATTCAGCCAGTATCAACCTTTTCTCTGTTTACATCAGTCTAAGGCATCTTTGGGTCGCTTTTAATTTCTTTCTTGTTTGGGCTGTATGTCTGGCTCCATCTGGGAGAGAAAGTTCTGAGGCAGAAGCCGAGTCCAGCCTCCAGTCACCCTGTACACCTGTGGAAGTTCCTTGAGAATTTCTGCCTCAAGGAAGCATATACCCATAGCTTGTCTCCACTGAAATAAAGGCTTTGGTCAGATATGCAGGTAGGATGCTTTCTGTGACTCTGGTGCAGGGAGAAGCTTTCCTGTATGCCGCTCTTGCCTGATGATGAACAGCTGGGTCTTTGCTCACCTGCATCTTCACTCACCTCCTCTCCTCCTGTGTCTTGGGTAGCAGACACTAGCAAATATTTATTGAACAAACAAATGTGCAAGTGAGTGAAGGTCATATGAAGGACTGAACTTGGTGTGGTATTTCTCATTGTTGTAATATCCTAACTCAGCAATTCCTTTTGGGGGATGCCTCCTTGAGCTTTCAAACAATTACAGAAGAGAGGAAGTGGATAAGAATTCTTAATAAATCAGCGGTGGAGTAAGGAAAGGATTTTAGAAGCTTCTACCTCTGTCTTTTGGCACATTATTATAAATTCACCCCTTCAGGTTCTATAAATTACCTTTCTGGGAAATAGCACGTTTTCATTAATACAATTCAACTAGTGGCACACACCTATAATCCCAGCAATTCGCCAAGCTGATCACAATTTCAAGCCAGCCTCAGCAACTTAATGAGGCCCTAAACAACTTAGCAAGACCCTGTCTCTAAGTAAAAAATATAAAATGGGTTGGGGATATGCCTCAGTGGTTCAGAACCCCTGGTTTAAAAAAAATCAACTTCAGTATTTCTTCTTTGCTTTTATTGATTTGTTAATGGATTAAAACAGAGAATATGGAGGGGAAGAACTTGTTAAAAGGGAGTCAACTACTAGTCAATTTGCTGGGATTAAGAGAATAATTATAAGCATTGAAGATTCTCTGTCCTGAGTTAAGATTTGCAAGGCTACAAGTCTAGATGGTGAGATAAATGTCACATTGAGTTTTCTAAAAAGCACAGGTTCTTTCTGTTGACTGATTTCCTTATATTGAACTTTGGTTGTTTTAAAATCACTTGTTTTAATTTATTCTAAATCAAATAGCTTCTTTTAAAATTTTTAATATTAGGAGTAAGAATTAAGAGTCTAAAAATGGGTGCTATTTTAACATTTTTGATTATACTCTTTGTTAGAAATATAAGAAATGGTTTAAAAAATACATGAAAAATAAAGCAGAGCCATTAAGGCATACCAAAAATTGAATCCCTCTCTCTCAATAGATGCTTCTCTGCAATGTAATGCCTAGTAATGATGGACATATTTAAGAAGTACGTCTTGGACTTAGTGGACAGAGTGAAACTTCTATCATTCTTCTACTTCTTACCCTAAACAAAATTAGTCTTTCC
Source organism: Spermophilus citellus (assembly GCF_964194105.1). Taxonomy (NCBI): domain Eukaryota; kingdom Metazoa; phylum Chordata; class Mammalia; order Rodentia; family Sciuridae; genus Spermophilus; species Spermophilus citellus. The sequence continues at coordinate 43,617,674 of NC_138191.1, read as the reverse complement.
AGGCTCTATGCTTCCTTATAATTCTTAAACAATTCTAAATGCATGCTGGCCACATTTGGGATTAAATTTGTAATTGCTTGTTTTCTTTCTATTACTACAATGTGAATTCTTGTGATTTTTTCCCCCCAATAAGCTAGTAAACTTCCTATGTGTGTTAGCTGAAATGGGGACCACTGAGAAGTGACATTTTGCTTGTGATATGGGGGTAAATCAGTGTTTCAGCAAAGTGTATTGGACATTCTTCTTTTCCCCAAATTTAGACCTAGTGTTATAATTTGATGACTTCTTGATGAAGTCATTTAACCCTCTGAACTTGTTTCCCATTCATAAGATGAACTAAACAGTCACAAAGAAAAAATCAAAATGGACGTGACATGTGGACTAATCTTGGATCTTTTAAGTTCTGTTCCACTGATGTTATTTTGTTACTATTTCAGCTCATGGATGTGCTCTTTGGGTCTCACTTCTCTTTCTGAATATGTACAGTTTACCTAAAGTTTCAAATTATAAGTTTCATCTATAGATTTCTTTAACTTCATGTTAATATTAATTGACTTCCCTCATATGTTTGAAGCATTAAAGGATTAATGAGTTAAAGAGGTATTGATAGTATCATCAGACACTATAGTCTCATTGGAGTAGCAATACATTATGGTAAATATACAAAAAATATAGGAAATAGAACTTCAGCCACTTCTATTCTGTCAAGTGAGCATTGGGAAACATTAAAATATCAGCATTAAGCCTCTACTTATTTCCATCTGTAAAAGGGCATAATAAGACCTACCTGTAGGATTGTTATAGAAATCAATAAGATAATGCATTTTAAATATCATGTACATGATTCCTGATCACTAGAAGATTTTCAATAAATAGTAGCAATTCTAATCATTATTCAAGGAAGAGAGAGATCAATATGAGCAAGAAGAGTACTAGGGGACTTCACAGGGTATAAGGCATGTGTTAGATTTGACTACAGAAGTTGAATTTGCACAGAGGTCAGTCATGAATAAAGGCTCAGTGCAAGTATTACTAGAGCTCAAACTAGAAACCAAGGTATTAACTGCAATCCACTTCTTACTCTCATTCTTTTCACTCATATTTAATTCACTACCAGTTGTATCAATTCTGACCTCCAGATATTTTTCAAGCCTGTATAATCCTCTCAGTTTTCATTGCACCTCTCCATTCCCAGCACTTCTTTATAGCCATGATTTCTTCAGCTACTATTAGTTCCCAGTGTTCTCCACCCTCATTCCAGCAGTGTTTGAGCATCCTGCTTCTTTAAATAGAGCTGTAGCCCCAGCCACTTGCCTTCCCCACATTGAGCACACACATACATGGGAACTCACTCCTAGACTCCTTTCCTCCAGTAAGTCCTTCTCATAATGTTGCACTTGCATTTCTCCCTGTCTTTTCACCAGTGTTTAAGCACAAGGGTACTTGCTAATCATCAAATAAGAGCCCAGTTGACACCACTTCCCAACAAAAACATAGCAATCTCCCTGCCTCTAGCTTCCAAACTTCACCCTTCTTCACCTTATTATGGCATTGTGAATTGTCCCCAACTCTAACACCAGCCTCTCTATCTTCTAAATCCCATGACCTCTCAATGAAGCAAGGACATGATGACACTGTCTTGTGTCCTCTCAAACTTATCATGTAAGCAAATTTTCAAAAATAAATCCCATATCAAAAAAGAAAAACAAAGTCTCCTTTGAATTCACATCCTTTCCTAACTACTACGCTGGTTCTCTGCTTCTGTTTACAACAAAATTCCTTGAAGGAGTTGTCTAATATTCCTGGCCCTTCTACTTCCTTTATGGCCATTCTTTTACTAACCACTTTAAATATGCTTTTGTCCCAGTGTTCTAACAAGCCAATACTGTCAAAATCATCACTGGTCTCCCCACTACTAAACCTAGTGGTGAGATCTCACACTTCACCTCTCTTGATTTAGTGTTATGTTGGACATGGTCAATTAGTCTTCCCTTCTTGAAACTGTCTTCATGTGGCTTGTTGGACCCCTCTGTCTTGGTTTTCTCTCATCATTCTTTTATGCTGTCCTCTGCTGATGTCTCCTTGTTCCCCAACCTCTTAAGCTGCACTCTTTTTCTTCTTCGCTACTATACTTCCTCCCAAATGAGTCTCCTAACTAGACGTGAATGTGAAGCTGAAATAGCTCAATATCACACCTCACTACTGAGCTCAGAGTTACTGCCCACTTCATATCACTCAGCTTCTTTTAAGTATTTCAAGCTTATTTCTTTTTAATTTTTTTATTTATTTTAATTAGTAATACATGGCAGTAGAATGCATTTATGCACTTTATCATACATATATGAGATATAATTTCATTTTTTTGAGTGTACATGTTGCAGAATCATATTGGTCATGTAGTCACATATATACATACAGTAATAATGTCTGTTTCATTCTACTATCTTTCCTATCCTCATATCCCCGCTCCTCCTCCAACAACCACTTCCCTCTACCTAATATAAGTTAATGCTATTCTTCTCTTGTGCCCCACCCCCACCTTACTGTGAATTAGCATCTGCATATTAGAGAAAACTTGCAGCCTTTGGTTTTATGAGATTGGCTTATTTTGCTTAGCATGATATTCTCCAACTCCAAACATTTACTGGCAAATGCCATAATTTCACTCTTCTTTAAAGCTGGGTAATATTCCATTGAGTATATATACCACATTTTCTTTATCCATTCATCTATTGAGGGACACCTAGGTTGGTTCCATAATGTAGCTCTTGTGAATTGAGCTTCTATAAACATTGATGTAGTCGTGTCACTATAGCATGCTGATTTTAAGTTGTTTGGGTATAAACCAAGGAGTGAGATAGCTGGATTAAAGGGTGGTTCCATTCCCAATTTTCTGAGGAATCTCCATACTGCTTTCCATAATGGTTGCACCAATTTGCAGTCCCACCAGCAATGTATGAGTGTGCCTTTTTCATCACATGTTGGTCATGACCAACATTTGTTATTGCCTGTATTCTTGATGATTGCCATTCTGACAGGAGTGCGATGAAATCTTAAAGTAGTTTTGATTTGCATTTCTCTATTAGCTTGAGATATTGTTCAGTTTTTCATATATTTGTTGATGGATCTTACTTTATGTATAACAAAACTCCTAATTCCCACCTTCTGTCCATAACAGTTTCATTCACAGATATCCCCTGTGCAATGCAATTTCCTCCTCCCTATCACTGAGGGCAAAATTCTTGGAGTCCTCTGTGATCTCTCTTTATCACATGCAAAACCTTGACATCTTCTCTTTATCTCATCAAACATATGTAGAATCCAACCATCCAAGTCACTCTCATCTCCCATGTGGATAAACACAGTACTCTCCTAGCTCATCCCACTGTTTTTACTCTTGCTTCCTATGATCTTTTATCAAGATGACATTCAGAGCAATTTTTTACAATGTAAGGCATACCATGCCACTCCTGCTAAAATGCTTTCCAGTAATTAAATATCACTAATAAATAAAAATCAAACACTTTAGTGGCCCTTCTACCACCCTGAGGTTATCTCCTACTGAAGATGTCTCTCCCTTGCTTAGTTTTCATATCCTATAAGCCTCTGTTTTGGCTTCTATTATGTACCCAAGCGTGCCCTCACCTCAAGGCTTCTGTGATTGCTGTAGTTGGGGATTTTCTTACTCCCCCAAACTAAATGGCTCACTCTCATTTTATTCAATTTCCTGCTCATTTATCGCCTGTTCAGTGAAACTTTGCTTTATCCTCTAAAGAAAATAGTATCCCCGTCGCCCCCCTTTAGCATTTCCAATCCTGCTTGCCCTGTTTTATTCCTTCCCCCTATAGACTTACTGCTCCCTGATATAGTAAATGTTAATTTGCTTGTTTATTGGCTATCAATGCCCAATGAAACCAGTTCCATGATAACTTTATAGGCTTCCCTCCCTCTCTTTTTCTTTATTCTCTACACCTAGAAGAATGTACATGGAATATGCTTCAGAAAGTAAATAAGTGAATGAGACCTCTGTTGACCTAGGATGTCAGTCATTCCTCTAGGGCTGCAGCTCACACATATTACCATAGAATTAGATGTGCTTGTAAACTTGGCATGTTACATTTTACATCTTTAGAATACTTAGCCATTTTTCTAACTTTTTTTTCACAAAGCCTTTATTTTCTTGATTTATTTTTATGTGGTGCTGAGGATCACACCCAGTCCCTCACATGTGCTAGGTAATCGCTCTACCACTGATCTACAGCCCCAGACCCTTTTAACTTACTTTCAGAATATTTTTTCTTTTCATATTTAAACATCTACCTCCAAGTATGACAAACTTAACTGAACACATAGACATTAGCAGCTTTGAAGCATTTCTGTATTGATGCCGTCACAATGGTGAGCTGAGCAATTGTTTTGATTTTAGGATAGCTGGCTTGAGAATTTCTATTTATGTTCCAAATGCCATTGGAAAACCACTGAATTTTGCACAAAGTATGCCCATATGAAAAGCACCGTCAACTGCCATTTTATTTCAGTCTGGGCTTCTGCACAGCAAAATTTGTTCCAAATTTGGTGAAAACTAAATCCAAGTCACCTTAAGTAGAAAGATAGATGTAAAATGGTGAGTAACTTTTTAAAGCAGAAAACAAACTTAAAGTGTTCATCCAATTACAGTCATGTATTATTGTATTGTTTTCTTTGTATTTTCTGACCTGTCATTTATATTTTTTTCCTATTTTAGTCAAAATTGTTTTATCCTTTTTGCAAATAGTTTTTTTAAGATATAGAGGCTTTATTATATATTACCATGGTTGGTTTATTTTTTCATTTACTAATACAATTTCAGAATTCAAACGTTGGGAAATGGGAAAAATAGGCAAATCACCTTTAGCACCCAACATGCATTTACTAGTAATGCTATTTAGCACCTAATACACATTTATTAGTAATTCTATTGTTATTAGTAGGTTCTATTATACTACAACTAGAGCTATTTATTAAATATTTCTTAATTTGGAGCTGGATTCATCTCCAAGATAAAAACTCTTTGTTCACTTTCCAAACAAAATCTGCTTATCTGCATGGATGGATTTACCTCCCAAAGGGGCAGTGTTTACAACTATCTCCTACTCAAAATGTGATGATGGTTCATGTTTCAGAAAGAAGACAAGTAAGCATGGCACAAGGTTTAAAATGTAATATTATATGAATTTCAAGAGATGATATTCGGACTGCTCAAACACCCTTTATCCATAACAGAACCTACCCAATGATTCTGAGGATAAGGGAATTGGGCTACATGCTAAGCAAGTACATGCCCAGTACTGAAGAACTTCCTAAGCAACAGAAGGTGCTCCACATATTCATCCAATGTAAACTGAAAGGCAGCTAGTTCACCACAAAAAACAGGCAATGATATTTTAACATAAATTTGAAACTAAGAAAATTAAGTTACAATAACTTTGTAAAAATACAGATTGTGATCAGGGCTCCAGGCAATATAAATCAATCCAAAGTACATTTTGATTGAAATCAAAGCATCATGATAAGACAAAACCAGTTGTAAGTCAGTAAGTCCAACCTACACAAATTAATATGATTCTGGCATTTACTACTTTTATTTGTAACCTCTGTGTTTTCCTTTTTTATTTCATTTCAGATCCAGCTTATGAATAATTAATATCATATACTCAGAAGTTATATATAAAACAACAACAAAAGCATATTGGTAACTGGCAGACTTCAAAAACTTCAATAAGCCCAACCAACAGATGAATAAGAATCCTAAATAACTCAATAGCAATACCAAACTGACATACTCTATTGCAACAGTTATTTTGGTATGGATTGAAATTTATTTAAACACAGATAATACAGATAAATTTAACATGTATAACCATACAATGCAGAGAAGGGTGTTGATTGTCCCAAATTTGTTTAAGTAGACGTTTGCTCATCTTTAGGTGAAAAAAATGATACTAATCTGAGACAAGAATATGATAAGGTATAGAGCTTTGTAGAATAACACTCCAATCATGTTTGCCTCATGAATATATATTAGTGACTTCAGAATCTAGGGCATGCACTGTCTTTTAAATGCATCAGAAAAAAATGACATTAATGAAAAGAGGGAATTATGGGGAGCTAAGACCTTGTTCTGTCAAGTTTAGTACCTGTTCTAAAAACAATGATTCAGAGTTTTAAGCTAAAACCATCTCTTCTCGTTAAAATTCCCTTCTGACCAAACAGTGATGCAGAGAACTTTTAAAAGTCAAATGGAAATCAGCTTTGGTAAAATATTCTTGGCTTTTCTAAGTGGCTATCTAACAAATATTTATTGAGCACCATCTTGAGTCAGTATCATGCCTTTAGAAATGACCTAGTTAGCTATCAATAGTAGTAGTATCCAGCTTTTTGAATAATAACAATAATATCATTAATACTATTACTAATATTATTAAAGGGACTAAAAGAGGTTTGCTCAGTCCTTTTTTCCACATTTTCCTTCCTTGTGTTTCCTTCCCAAGCGTATGCTTCCTTGGGTTTCTTTTCAAAATCCAGAATAATAAGCATTGTTCTTTCTCTGAGTTTATATCACAAATTAACGATTCTTTGCATTGGCACCATCATTTTTGAGCTCTCTGCTGGGCTCGTCCAAGCATCAGTGTCCTCAGTGGTTAATAAACGAGCATTTTAAGAGAATTCCACTAGGAAAGTGATATTCAAATCAGCCCTCCAGGGCATTTTGTTCCAGTGAATTCCCATAGGTATGTGGAGCAGGATGATGAAAAAGTTCCCTTGGGAAGGCTATTTGTGTGCTTCAGCCTGGCTGGAAAGAATAGCTGAAACCCCTCAGTATCAGTCATCAGCCGCAGAGTGAGAACCATTTCCCCATTATACAGGATTAGGCACATGAAAGCTGATGTGGATTTAAGGAAAAGTTGTTGAGGGATAACATTGAGATTTGATAGTGCTCACTTAGTCACCTGAAAAAAAAATCCTTAAAACCCATATATCATGTATAAATTTGGCTTCCAGGGCTGCTGTATTAAGAGTTGGCATTATCGTGGTGTAACCATTAGGTATAAATGCTTAAGCAGTTTAAAGCACTGAAGTCAGAAGCACTTAAAAACCCTAGTAAAATTGTCCATAATACAAACTAACCTGAAGCATCATAAATACTTTAAGGTTGCTTTGTATATTACTCACTATCATTGTTTCTCAAGCAGGTCACTTTTTGCATGATAAAAAAGAAGCAAAGATCAGTAATTTCCCATTTCTTAGTAAAGGAGTCACATGTGTTTCTGCTTCTCCCTTTGGTAAAGCTATTGGTTTGTTTTGCTATTTTGGACAGTGCTGGAAGGTGTGGGTAACTCAGAAGCTGATAGATGTCAAGGCATGGAAGTCCCAAAAGGAATAGCAAGGTGTGGCAGAGAAATGAGAGAAGTAGGGGACGAGCTGCTAAGGGATGAAGCAGAAAGTGGGGTTGGATGTGGGAACCTGAACTAGTTCTGCAGGGCGATTGAGGCCTGATAGAAGAATTTATTGCTTTGTGAATTCAGACACATTATTATAATCTATCTAAAGCTTTTCAGAACTCAATCTCTGAGACTTGTTAAGGGAAGCACATGAGAAATGACTTAGGAAATCATTTTTGTTGCTTTTTGGGGGGCGGGGGTAGTTACTTCAATTTGGATTTTTAAATACAAGGAACAGGAAAGTGACACAACAGCACTGCTTGCCCTCTGCCACCTGTTTCTTTGTGGATCCTCCCTCAGTGTCCTGCAATAGCTTATGCCTGATAGGTGCAGAATGAATTTTTGAGGAATACATGAAGTTTTTCATCACGATTCTCAAATTGGCAATATAAATGAAATACTTCCTTATAATGGTTTTGTTTTTATGTTTGTCACCACACCTGTTAATTTGCAGGCCTACTGATGACCGCATATCATTCATAGCCACTCCATCCACAATGTATAATTAGTGCTCACTGAGCATGTATTCAGCAAACCAGATACACGCAGGCAAGAGTCAATTCACCAAACACTGTGGTTTTCCTTCTTGATCACTTTATTTTTTCCTGACAATGCTTTCTTCTTATCTTTTTCACTCCTACGATGATTTATCATTATGGTCCAATAACTAGACTAAGTACTAAGAATTTGAGAATGAAGGCCAAGTTCTCTGCCCAGGACACTTAAAAGGTAATAACTAAACATTTGGTAAGAGCTTGCAAAGTGCCACACACCCTTTTAAGTGTTCTACCTTGCCACTGAGTTCTTATAAGAACCCATGAAGATGGGTATTTTTGTTATTCACAATTTACAGGTGAGGGGATTAGAACTTGGAAGGTAACTTTCTCAAGTCCACAGGGTGTCTGGACTGGGATTCTAACCCTGGCAGGCTCTCTCCAGGAGCCATCTCATGAACACAGGTAACAGGCAGCATACTGTGTGCTAAGTATACACAGAAAAGTTTAAAAGGGCTATCAGATTTTAGGAAAATTAAATCCCTCTTATGGGTGAGCTATTGGGAAAGGCTTAGTAGAGTTGGTAAAACTAGAGTCTGAATTGCTAATAAAGAGCAAAAATAACAATTGGAAACACATAGTACTGACATTTGCTCATAGCTAATTTGTTCATAATGTCTCCTTTTTTTTTTTTTCCTCTCATTGTGCTGGGGATCAAACCCAGGGCATTGCTAACGCTGTGCAAACTCTACCACTGAGCTGTAACTCCAACCCCATAATTAATTCTTTGATGCCTCACAACTCTAGGAATTAATTCAAAACAGTTATCATCCCTTTAATTTACAGATGAGAAAACCTAGGTCACCTAGTTGCTGACAGAAAGGTTTAGAGGAGCAGCAGAGAGTGGGGACAAGTTGTCTAGATGAAAAGAATGATACATCTGGGAACTCTGGAAAGAATCAGATATTCCACCATATGGGCTTTTCCTCTGGACAATGGGTGGGAAAGCACTGGAAACCAGCTGTCTTCTACAGTCAGCTGTGGAGGGTTTTAGACATGTCAGCTGAGGATTTTCATTTGATTCTATGTGGGCATTGGGGTGCTGTTAAAATTACTTGGGGCATTTATTGTTTAGCATTTGGTCCAGAAATAGGACTAAGTGCTGAGAATTGTAGAATTAAGGCAATTCTTTTTCTTTCTTATTCTCCTGTGAATCTGTAAATATCGCTGTGCTAGGTTTAAGTTTAGACACTTCCTCTGGGAAGCCTCCTGACTATCCCTGGATCACCTACTCTATTTGGGTATAGATACCCCTCTGAGAACCCAGAAATCCTCATTCTTATAGCTCTTTTCACATTTTTATGCCCTTTTGTAATTGTGGATTCTCTAAATAAGCAGAACGAATAAGGTGTGTGTGTGTGTGTGTGTGTGTGTGTGTGTGTGTGTGTGTTATAAAAAATTTATTACAAAGAAATGGCTCATATAGTTATAGAGGCCAACAAGTCCCAAGATCTACAGTTGGCAAACTGATGAGCCAGAAGAGCTGATGGTGTAGTTCCAACCTGAAGGCCGGTAAGCTCAAGATCCTGGAAGAGATGATGTTCTCCTTTCAGTCCAAAGGCAGGAAGGAAAAATGATGTCCCAGAATGAGGAACCCCTCTAACTCACAGGAGCCTTAGTCTTTTTTGTTATATTCAGGCCTTGAACTGATAATAACAGGAAGGGGCCCACCCACATTAGGGAGGAAAATGTGTTTTACTTAGTCTACCATTTTACATTTACTCCAAATGTTCCTCATCCAGAAACAGCCTCATAGACACACCCAGAATAATATTGGACTAACTGTCTGTATACCCCATGTTCCAGTCCAGTTGACACATAAAATTAACCATCAGATCTCTCATCATTCCACCAAAAAGGATTTTTTCTAATAACAGACAGAAGGGTTTCTTTCTTATTTTCCTATGAATCACTGAGCATTTATAACAGCATTTGGAGTACAGAAGGTACTAGCATGTGAACCACCTGAAATATTTCCTGGACAAAGGCATAAAAAGATTTTAACTAAGTTTATTTTGTTTCTGCATTTTCTTGAGTATATATATTTGCTATCTCCCCACCAAGTCTCTACGCACATCACAGATAGCAGTCAGAACTTTTCTTTTGTGCCCTTCATAGCTTTTGCTCTAAATCTGATTCCATAATATGGAGACTCTATACATACTGTTGGTAACATCCTTTCATGTGTGAAGAACAAAATAGTAGTCTCCCCTTAGTCATGAGGGATATGCTACAGGCTCCCCGGTGGATGTGTAAAACCACAGATAATACTGAACACTCTACTGTTTTCTTTTACACATACATACCTATGCATCAGCAATATTAACTTGTAATTTAAGAGATTAACAATAATAACTGATTATAAAGTAGGATAATTATAATAGTATACTATAATTATAATAAAAGTTATTTAAAATTGTGAATTGTTGGTGCTGGGGTTGCGGCTCAGCAGTAAAGCACTTGCCTAGCCCGTGCAAGGCCTTGGGTTTGATTCTCAGCACCACATATAAATAAATAAAATAAAGGTATAAAAATTGTGAATTACTTATTTTTGGATTTTTTTATTTAACATTTTTGAACTACAGTTGATTGCTGGTAGCCACAACTTCAGAGAACAAAACTGTAGATAAGGGAGGTCTATTCAAGGAATATTGCCTTCCTTACCAGTGGAGGAAATTGTAGAGGTCAAAGACTATAGTCAATCTCTGTATCCCAAGCAGCTAGTACTCTACCTGGTTCAAAGTAAGTAATCAGTAATTGTTGGATAAATAAACTAACATGCAATGAAGTTAGTAATAATGATGCTTATTACCAAGTATTTGTTTATTCCCTTAACCGTACTAGGTATTAAAATTTCTTTCTTGTCCTTTTAAATAGACAGGAAAATTAGTTGATCTTAAGATGTGATCTTAAATGTTGCATTAAGTAAGATCTTCTAAGAAACAGATGTGACAGGATTAAATATGCAGAGATTCATTGAAGCAAGTTCCCATGAGGGAAAGAAGAAGTTGGGAGAGGCTAGGAAAGTTGTCAGATCACTAGGAAGGTCTAATATATGTGAAAGTGAAAAAGAGGGAATGAAAATCTGGTATAGAAAATTTCAGAGTACGGTACCATTCTAAGAAAGTTTCAAGAAACCCACTGGGAAGTCTTGGAGCCAAAAGACTCCCATGAGAGGAGCTTCACATCTCTCAAGACCTAGTTGCTGTAGTCACCTGCTGCACTCAGCTGGAGTCTGGAAGCAGCTCTTGAAGGTGTGGATTCCCTGGACAAAGTGAGATTTGAGTTTCACAGACCATTTATGAACAGCCGAGGGCCCCTGGTAAGTTATAATCCACCCTTTCAGTTGGAGATCTGAGAACCCACATTTTCATTGTGGCCACAATAGCTTGGAACCCTTGAGGCAGTACAGATGGTCCTCTATTACCTTCACAGAACATCACTTAAACATATTGTTAGTATAGGAAAGGTACTTTAAATAAAACAATAGATAGTACAAGGGAATCTTTAATCCATTGGATGTTGCTCAGAGTCCCAGGAAAGCTTCAGTTGTTATCTAAGTCTGACATTGTAGAGGAAAATAAAAAACTAGATAAAATTAAAATACTGCAGGGAATTTTGAGCACAAATAAGTTTCAGAGAAAAAAAATCAAAGTCTTTTTTTTTTCTTTTACATGCAGTTTCTAATGAACAGACATTTGACTAAGGTTACAATTTTTTGGATCTTAGAGGTTAAATTCAAATGGCTTCTTTGAAGGGATCACATTTAACAAATTGTTTATGCCGCATATATTGTGGGAAAGAACATGTAAAAGTTTGTTGTATGGAAGAGAGCATATCTAATTTATAGGGGTTTTAAATGACAAGCCTTTTCTAAATTCCAAAAGGCTTTTTAAATTTGCATTCTTATAAATAAACCAGCCTCTCTTAGAAGCAACCTTAAGTCTAATAAATAAATAAAACCCAGCAGTTATTTCATATAGCATCTTTCATGCCAGAAAGAAATTATTCAAGATAATATATGGTGTGACTTCTAGAAGGGAGTGCTTTTAAAAATTATGTGGAACAATGTGTCTCCTCAATACCCATTCTGCTTGCCACCCCCATGCACTTGACCACATGTTCAAGTGGATATTTGTGAAGGGCTTTATGTCATTGAAAAGGTCTTCCTTGCCCTCCCCCATGACTTGATTAACTTCCTTGAGAATGCCTTGAGCCTATAAAAACTACCCTCTTCAAGACAGTCTTTCTTAGAAAATTGTTTCCTGAATTTTCTCTTAGAATACAAAAATAGGATGAACTGCTGTCATTAGGCATTCATGTTACTTTAGCTCTCATGAAAGTACTCTTTATACACCGTACTAGATACTGGCTCACATGTTGCCTTTTCCTTAGGTTTGAGGGAAATGTTACTTTTTGTTCCTCTAGTTAATTGCATTATAGATGCAGTATAGATGAACAACAAATGCTTTTACTTTGTGATTGTCTTACTATATATTTTTTAAAATCATAATAAGTGTTTATGGTGATGAAACCCAAGACGGAGGGTCTTGTATTTATTTAGTGCCATTACCCAGAGACAATTGCTTTCAGTCATTTCTGTTTCTTGTTCTTATGTTGGCTTTATTTACATAAACTATGTGTGCTTTACCTTGCTTTCTTTATCAGAAGTTTTAGAAAGTATCTACTGACATCCTATAATGCAATATGGAGAATCTAATAATAATACAGCAATTAGGTGACAAATTATTCTCTCCCATTGTTGGATGGCTACCATATTAAGTCTTCTTTTTATTTTTTGTAATTTTAGAAAAAGTTGTGTTTCTTGAGTTCCTGTTCCATAAACTACAGTGAATGTCTTGCTTTCCCCATATTAGAATTTTTATGCCTATAAATGTTCTCCTTTCCCTTCTTGCATTCCATTGACCAGTTTCTCAGTTACTATTATTTTTATGTTGTCAGGACTTTCGATTTTTACATTTTGTGCTGTAAGTATAATCAAGGCCTTCACATTTAATCCATAGGTTGATTTTGAAAGTTAGAATTAAAGAAGACTAAGGTTACTATGACTGTGTTGATTTTGATCATGGATAAATTGACTATTAAGATTACATTTCCTTCTCTATAACACTGATGTCATGACTGTTCAGTCACTAAAAGAACAATATTTCTATCTCCAAGGTCAAGTATATTATTTCCATATGAATTCCAATTGCTTAAAATCATGCCATATTATTTATTTGTTTCATGTCTACCTTATATACAGTTTGTATCTTTTTTGTACAGTTTTGTCTCTTGTTGTTTTCTATGGAATGTATGTTTATTGTAGACTGAAGCTTTTTATCTTCTTGATTATAAAATCTATTGCATATTCACCTTTTTTTCCTGCTAATTTCGCTCTTGAATTCCCTTTGGAGTCAAGTTATTTAATAAATATGACATCATCCCTGGCCAATCAAGGCAGGGTTCATTTATGAACAGCCAAGAGTGAGGGATCTCCTATACATGCAGACTAAGGGCCCTACTCACCTTCAACATGTATGGTTAGCGAGATAAACCAACAGCACAGATGTCACACTAAGGCTCTGCCTTTCTATTCCCATGGGCTGACTTTTAAATTATTTCCTGACTCTCCTGACTTCTTCTTTCTCCTTTATTTTTCTTGAATACATCTTCAACTTCCTCAGAAGAGAAACTTGGGACTTGGGAAATGGGTAAGACCGAAAAGTCGATTTCATCTCCCTTCTGGATTGATAAGATGGTTAGAAATGGAACTGCAAGTTGAAAATACTATTTTCTTAGTACTTTTAAGCACTATTCCATTGGCTTTTGGAAGTCTAGTGCTTTCTGAATTCTTGCTTCTGTGTGTGTGTGCACGTGTCCATGTGTGTGTTACTCTAAACATTTTTGGATCATCTTTTGAGCCTCATTTTTTTTAGATTTCCTAAATATGTACACATGTTGTGAAGCTTGTATTTTTCTATTCATTGTTTTGTTCATCCTATAGGACCTCTTAACTTGAAGAGTGATTTGCTTCTTTATTTCTAGAAAATTTTCTTTTTCATTTGTGATACTTTTTGATTGTTCCCTCTCTGTCTTTTTGAAACTCTATTAGATTTACTTTGAATATTCTGAGTAGAGCCTTTGTGTTATTATCTCTTCCCTATATGTATGTATGTTTCCATGGCTCTCTCTATGTGTGTTAATTACAGTTTTTATACTGTTCTCTGCTTCCTGACTTATTTGCTTCATTCAGAGTCAGTATTATTTTTCTGTGTTTGTTTTTTTTTTCAAATCATGCTATGATTCTTCCTCCAACGTCTAGAGATATTTGGTTATCCATTCTTGTATAAGGTTTCCTTTGTCCATTGTGTAGTATCCTATAACTGTCTTCTGTGAATAAGAGGTCTGGTTTGGAACTTTTGTGGGCCAGTATTCCCAACTGGACGGCCTTCCTTTAGGTTGACTTGATAGAGAACCAAAGATCAGACAGAATACAGGTTGCAAGCTACAGAATGCCAAAATAAGTAGGGATTGCCTCTTGGGTGCTCACATTCATAATAGAAATTTAAGCAGTTCTTAGATGGCTTATTTAATTTATTTCAAAGAGTCCTCTTTATTTTATTTTATTATTTTATTTTTTCAATTGTGATTAGGGATGAATGGCAGGTGCCAATCACACTGAGTAATGGAAGTTCAGTGCAGTTATTCTATATAAAGCATTCACTTTCTCTCCCTGCTTCAAGGCCCACTTCCCACTCTTACTCTCACCTAACATTCTAGCCCTGCACCTGGAGACTTTTAGGTTTCCATCATTCTTACTTGCTTCTGATTTAAAAGTGCAAATAAGAACACATATACAAAAACAAAGGTACAGGCTTTCAACGGATGTATGAAAGAAAACAAATGGGAAGGTTGACAGATGAAACCCACAGAAATGCGACATCCTAGAAGGTGCATTAAGACATACCACAGATAGGTGACAATTTGTAGATCAGCAGATCAGCACAGTCCTTGGACCTTGCTTGGGAACACTGGTAGAAATCATTTAGATTAGTGCTTGGAAGAGAAGATGTTGGGTAAAATGTTAGCAGAACCTGACACAGGTTTTCCAGAAATTAAATTTGAAAACTACCATGACTTTCCACAAACAAGATGCTCAGTTATGCATATCTTTGTTAAAACAATAAAGGGAGTTTCACTAATTTCTTGAAAAATAATTTATTTTCAAGTGTGCTAAAATCCCATAAATGCCCTTGGTTTGTTTATTCAATAGAAAACAATCATTCAAGTTGCCAAGGAAACAATCACCAAACTGTTTCAAATTTGTGCTTGTTGCCAGCCCTTGACTATATTCTAGCTCTCTTGCTGAGAACCCTTATCCTGAGACTTCATGTCAATGGACCCCAATTAATACACTCGAGTCTATAAATCATTGTGTATATGTTTGCAAGTGAGGTAAGTAGTGAGTTAATGTTTCAAAGTCTGCCTTCCATCAAGTTCTCCCAGAGTTTGGAAATGATCTTCCCATTTCTACCTGCTGATGAAAGCCAAGACATTTCTGTAAAGCTTCAGAGCTTGCTGTAGCTCCTGACCAGGCACTATGGCATAAGCAGCCTGTGGTCAGCCCCTTGCTGTAGACACTCCAGTTTCTCTGGTTCTCTTCCTGAGCACCTTTGCTTGAGCAGAAGGCCCACCTCAATACACTAGCACACTGTCTGCTGGCAATCCACCATTGGTTTCTGCTTCCCCAGATTCCATGGGTCAAGTTGTAACCCGTTCTTTAGTCTCATTTGGACCAAACTCCTAGAATAAAATGGTTTTAAATGGGATTTGCCTTAGTATATTCAGGGTGCTGTACCAAAATACCATAAACAGAGTAGCTTATAAATAACAGTAATTTATTTCTCATAGTCCTGGAGTTGGTAAATCCAAGGTCAAAATGCCTGATGATTTGATGTCTGATGAGGGTCTACCTTCTGGTTCACTGTTTTGTTTTGTTTTCATTATAATCTCAAAAACTGGAAGGAGCAAGACACTCGATGGGCACTAATCCCATTGATGAAGAGCGCTAATTCCATTAATGAAGTCTCTACCCACATGACCTACCCACTTCCCAAAGGTTTCACCTCCAAATACCATCGCATTGGAAGTGAAGTTATGAGTTTCAATATTCAGATCTAGCAGGGCTCTTTACCATCTCTGCATTCCTCTCTTGAAATAGTATCTGATCTTCCCCTGTAGGGATAACCTTTCCTCCGATTTCTGCCACCCAGTTCACACAACAATGAAGACATTACACCATAGTCCAACTTGGCTAGCATCTCTGTGACCTTCCTCACACACAAAAGCACTGTCCCCTTGCAGGATCTACCTCCTCCTCTTTCCAAGGATGACACGGTGCAGGGATTGTTTATTGTACCACTCAACAGAGACTGCTTCAACCACAAGTTCCATTCTGCCCACTCCCTGAGATAAGAGCACCACTACACATGGGTTAAACTGCTACAGATTTCCATGTTAGTCTATCATTATTAGCTCATTATTTTCTTTTGATTTTCCAAATACATACAATAACATTACTCTTGTATTTCATGATTGCCTTGAAATGGAATGAGCAAGTCAGAATGATTGTTATATTGCCATGTCCAATGTCTTAGCCTTATTAGGTCTAGACCATCTCAATAGGTCTGACCCTGATATCTGTTACTCTTTCTCTGCTCAGTCAAATTTATATACTACTGACATAGTAGCTTTCTCAATTTGCTGCATGAATCCTACTGAAGTTCTGAAGGACCTACAGTGGTTTCCTAGGGCAATGACAGATGGAGTCTCAGAACTACCCCCTGAAGATTAAGCCACATCATTAACTCAGTCACTGACTCCTATACTCTAAGCTGTCTTTCAATTATTCGGTCATATGCCTTAATTGTTGCTTCTGATTTTGCTTACATTGTTATAGCTGTTTTATTGAATTCTAGTGATTCAATTTTTATGCATCTTCTAAAGTTCATTTTGTATGTTCTCTCTTTGGGCTTAATAATCTCAGCTAAATGTTATCTTTGCTCTTGTGAAGTTTTATTTTATTTACTATCATTCCCATTTGTTTATTAGTATACTTATTTGCTCTTTTTGATATTAGTTTCTCCAGGGCAAATCTCTCTTTCTTTCATCAGTGTTCCCTCATAGTGATTAAAACAAAGTTTTTCATGGGGTGGACAATGAATACTGACTTTACATATTAAAGAAGGGCCAAGAAGGTAACTATTTTAGTGGTCCTTTTACCAAGTTGAGTTCTAAAAATTTAAGGAGGACCAAAGCAAGGTGAAATGCATCACCCTTGGTGAGTAGAACCTCTTATAATACTTAGAAGCAGACTTAAACATACTCCCTCCCAATACTGTATCTTAAAATCAAGATTGCTTTTCAGACACCTGTAGAATATATATATATATATACACACACACACACACACACACACACAGATGATGGTATTTGGACTAAAGGAGCAAGGAATACCCATTCTATCTGTAAATCTTCAGTATTTCCATGCTTAAAAAAATTGACTAAATTGATTTACTTCACGAACAATTATGTAGCCATTAAAAATTATACTTTATAAGTTTACAATTATGCAAAATGTTTACATAATCCCAAGTGGAATATAGTATGTAAATCATAATTTGACTGTTTTTATAAAACATGCATATGAAAAAAGGTGTGTGAAAAGAATCACCTCCAAAAATATTAAAGAACAAAGGTACTGTCTCAACTAAGGGTGCTTTTATCTGTATTAAAATTTGCATATTTCACATTTTCTTTTTTTTTAAAGAGAGAGAGGGAGGGAAAGAGAGAATTTTTTAATATTTATTTTTCAGTTTTCGGTGGACACAACATCTTTATTTTATTTTTATGTGGTACTGAGGATCGAACCCAGCACCCCGCGCATGCCAGGTGAGCCTTTTACCACTTGAGCCACATCCCCAGCCCTCACATTTTCTTTAATGAATACAATAGCCTGTATTAAAAGAGGTGAATTTAAAAGGGGGTAAAATACCTAATAGAATGAATTATATAACACATTGATAGCTATCAATAAGTTGTTCAGTCCACTGACTTGCAATGAAGAACAGGGAATGATGTACTTCCAGAAAGAGAATAGGATTCTGTACTGTACATAATTTTAATTACGTTAGTCAAAGATACATCTCATTGATTAATTTGTATCTTGATTGCTGCTCACATATATAAGAAGATTTGACATGTATTGCATTTTGTAGGATATTTGGAAAATACTGACTTCTCCCAAAATTTGAGTGTATACTGCTAGATGCTACAGGAAAATACAGATTACATTAAAGAAAAAATTTTCATAACTATTCAGTATAACATGAAGTAGAGTGAATACATAACATCATTTCTTTGTAGAGATTATGCTTTATAATTTAAGAAAACAAGGAATACTGATTCTAGCCCATGCTATTTTATAATTCATTCCCCTCCATCACCCATATGTGTGTGTACCAGGGATTGAATCCCAGGGTGCTTAACCACTGACCCACATACCCAGCCCTTTTTTATATTTTATTTAGAGATGGGGTCTTGTTAAGTTGCTTAGGGCCTTGCTAAGTTGCTGAGGCTGACTTTGAACTTACAATCTTCCTGCCTCAGCCTCCAGAAATTTCTCTCTTCTTAATTCCACCTAGTTATAATACAGTCCTATTTGCTTCTCTACATGTACAGCTACAACAAATATTCATGTAATCCCTCTTCATAATCTATGGGAAAATTAGATATAAATTACAGAAAGTCAGTGATGAGAAGCATGCAATCCTTTGTCATCTAGCATGTTGTGGTCCAGCATTTGAATTTGCTAGTTCATACATTTTGTATCACATGGTTGATGATGTATTGTAGGAAAAAGAAACAACTGAAGAGTCTAATATGTTCTCTTCTAAAAGTAAAAGGAAATTAGTTTCCATTTACAATTGTCATTTTTTATTTATGTTAACCTTCTTCTTTTTGAAGGTTTATATTCACACAAGGGCTATTGAGAGCTGAAAGGTGCATGAAAAAAATGATCAAATAAAAAAGAGTTGAGTGCAGAATTTTATGGTAAGAGTAAGGCAGTTTTTAATATATTAAAATACCATTTCTGCATACAATCAGCAATTCTAACTGTGGTACTTGACATTCAGTGTTAATCCACCAACTCTCAAGCTTATTAAAAATGGCAGTACACACATTGGCAGCACAGAAACAGGTCAAAAATTGTTGAAAACAAAGAGAGCTTTATGATCAACCATAAAATTGTGGTTATTTTAGAAATTTGACTTTTGCATGGAATCCACAATAAGTGATTATTGTAGAATCAATAATGCTCACATTTGCAGACAATCCCAGCAGTACATTTCAAAGATCCCAAATAGGAGAAGAGACTTCATTTGTTGTCTTTGCCTTTGTTCTCTTTTTCATCTGGATATGTGGCTCTGCTCACCCTCACCCTGTGGAATTAGCAATAGAATTAACAATGAAGAATAAATGTCAGCCTTTCCTCCAAAAAGAGGGAAACACATCAAAGAGACTATGAAGAGACTGTAGGAGACCTATAGTCACTTTGTCATTTGTGAAAGTGTTTGTTGCAAATTCCCTTAAGCAGGTGTATAAGGCTGTGGGAGCTATTTATATTTTAGCTCCCATATCTAAATTCATCCAGAAGCTATCCCTAAATGTTAATTCCTTAATTATCCAGATGTCATGGGAAAATGATGGATACTCAGTGGTGCAGAAGTGGCTTAAGGTGTAAGGGGGAGCACCCTAATGCAGTGTGGCAATTTTCTTCTACTCACCAAATGATTAAACCTGAGGACCTCATTTGTGTCGCTCAGTCACAACCTTATGCTTCGTAGCATGTCTGACAAGCAAGTCATTTCACTCCTGCCACCAGTGATGAGCTACCCCAGTGATGGCTAAGCCTTCTGCTGAAGAAATAGGAACCATCCAAGGAAAAATTAGTAAACTGAAGCTGACAGTATCTTGTCCCAAACACCTATTAATGAACACCATGGAGGATTGCATGCTGCTCACTCACTGTCCTTCTGTAATTTATATCTGATGTTCTATAGATTATGCAGAGGCATTGTATGAATATTTGTTGTAGGTATACATTTAGAGGAGCAAATGGGACTGTATAATTAATAGGTGGAAGTAAGAAGAGAGAAATGAATTATAAAGTTACTTCCTCAGGGTAAATATATCAGCAAACTGAGTACACTTGTAAATGTGCTGTCATTTTCCCACTGGTAGTGGGTTTCTTTGCATTGAGGGGCTTAGAGATAAACATTAATTCCTGGTATTGATGTTATGCATTGTGGAGTCCATGATTTCCTTTAGTCCAGTTCCAAAGATTTTGTAAAGAAAAGTGTAAACCACAGCGTCTAAATGTATGAAAAATGTTACTATACTTTTAAAAGCAACAGAGATTTGGGGTATTCAAATAACACTAAATACTGTATCCATCACACATGGTACAAGAATATTTATACACTTATAAAAACTTTTTAAAATCACATTCAAGGTTATATAACTATTTATAGCAGTATGCGGTTTTCTGAGGCATTTTGAAGACTGCCTTCTCCTGCATATATAGAATACCTATACATATCAAGGAACAACAGATATATTCATTTATAAGAAGAAAAAATGCACTAGTTATGGAGGCTGTGTAGCAACTAACTTTGCATAATGTATATATGGCTTAAAATAAAATATTACGGGGCTGGGAATGTGGCTCAGCGGTAGCGTGCTCGCCTGGCATGCGTGCCGCCCGGGTTCGATCCTCAGCACCACATACAAAGATGTGTCCGCCGAGAACTAAAAAAAAATAAATATTAAAAAAAAATTATCTCTCTCTCTCTCTCTCTCTCTCTCTCTCTCTCTCTTTAAAAAAAAAATAAAAAATAAAATAAAATATTACGATAAATTATTTACCATCCTTTTAAATATCTTCTTTCCACAACCAAAAAAGGGAGGAGGTAGAGGTAATACACTAATTAAAAAAAATTTGGCCTAAGGTGTATAGCCAGTTCATTAATAATTTGTTAATCAGATACAGCACAGAATACAAGACTTGGTTAACGACTGCAGATTCTTTGAGACACTGGCACCTTAAAAACTTTCCACAGCTTGTCATCCTTGCCAGAAATGCAGCAAAACTCATTTAAAGTTGGATGGGTGATGGTAATTCTGAAGGGTGAAAGTGTATATTTACAATCCATACTGAGGATCTTGACTATGAAGCAAGGGAGTTTGACCTTTATTATGTAGGTAGGAAGGTAATTGTTAGGAGAAGAGGTACAGCCAGGCTACCATTGGGCTCTATTATGTGCAGTGTTCCCAGTCATACAATGGGGGCAGTACTTCTTTCTTAGGTTACAACAATGCAGAGGAGGATAAATAGTATCAGGTAATATAAGATAAGCTTTGAAAACTGGCATCTATGAAGAGCTTAACAAAGGCAGCTCTCACATATGGGAGAATTTTGAACATAGGAGTAACATAATCATACCTGTAATTTGAGATGATCACTCTGAAAATAATCGAGGAGGAAATGAAAGAAGGAAGGACGGGGGAACAGTATTATAAAGATTGCTACAATTATCCAAATAAATGTTTTTGAGAAACTGAAATAGGGTACAGAAGGATAAATGATGCTATAAAAAATTAGGTTCAATGGGGTAAGATAAATAAGCCCCCAAGAGAAAAGAAGGAGAAAATAATTGATTTTGAAAAAAAATGGAAATCTAAGAGATTTGAAGGAAGATGACACAAATTAAGAAATAGTAAAATGATAAAGTAGAGGTGGAAACCTTCATGGTACATTCGGACCAGGTTGTCCATCTGGTCAATGGAAAATGAAGACCTATAGTACAGAGGAAAGGTCAGGTTTGGGGTTGTACATTTAAAAGGCATCTACATTGAAGTATAAATTGAGCCAAGAAATATATGACACAAATACTGTGAAATTATAGGGAGAAAGAGAATGAGTCTAAAATCACAACTCTGAGATATGCCAACATTTATGGTAGAGCATGAAGGGGATCATATAAATATGATAATTGTGTCCTAAGAGTCAATGAAAGGCCGGGCACAGTAGCACACATCTGTAATCCCATGGGCTTGGGAGGCTGAGGCAGGAGGATTGAGAGTTCAAAGCCAGCCTCAGCAACTTTGCGAGGCCCTAAGCAACTCAGTGAGACCCTGTCTCTAAATAAAAAACAAAAAGGGGCTGGGGATATGCCTCTGTGGTTAAGTGCCCCTGAGTTCAATCCTTGGTACTAAAAATAAATAAAAATTTAAAAAGGGCTAGGGATGTGGCTCAAGTGGTAGTGCGCTCACCTGGCATGCGTGAGGCACTGGGTTCGATTCTCAGCACCACATAAAAATAAAAATAAAGATGTTAAAAAATGCTCAAGATGGTAAATTAAAAAAACATTTATTTAAAAAAATTTTTTAAAAGAGAAAGAGCCAATTAAGGTGTTTCAAGATAGCAGATGGAAGAGGATTTCACGGATGTCACATTCAGAGGATAGGTAGTAGAGGAAGATAGAATGAGGTTAAAATTTATCCTTGGAAACTTCAGTTTCTATTACAAAGGACCGAGCAATAAGTAGATGTTGATAAATAAGAAACAAATACAAAATATTGGTAATCAAGAAATGTTTACATTTGGAGAAAGTTTAATTCATTCACTCTATTGGAATATTATACATTCAATTTTATTGGGTTGTTTTGATTGAAGTCTAGTTTGAATCAAGTTTCAAGGATTTTCTGTTATGGTTTCCCCTTTCCCTAATTTCTCGGATGATTTCATGAACAAACATCAAGTTTCATAAAATACAAGTGTATACAAAAGTGACCTTGCTGTAATAAAGTATGATCTTCTCTAGTCAATTGTTTTTCCTATCAGTTATTTCAGAAACTTTGCATTCCTCTAAACTTCTCTTCCTTCTCTTCATTCCTGTCTGTCTACCTTGGTGAGAAAACACACACCATCAGAGATGCTGATACTTTCAGCTTTATACCTCAAACATAAAAACTCCAAATATTCTATTTCTTCCTTCACTGCTTTTACAAGGGAGGGGTTGGATGTTTTCACCCTCTGTGCTGGATTTCTCCCCTCCTTCCTTCTCCAGAGCCTTGCTCTTAGAAATCTCTTCATGCATATATACATGCAGCTCCTCCTTGACTTCTTCCTGTCAGTGACCCATCAGGATGAACCTCAACCTATGTTTTGTAAAGCCCTCCCTTTACTACCTGTCTCCCTTCAGCTCATGTTATAGAGAAGTAGATCGTAATTACAAAACTTCGTAAAGTTAAGCTAAGGTGAAACATGAAATCCTCCACTGGCTTCTCATCTTCACCAAGTTTCTCTACTTGGAATGTTCCTTCCCATCCCCTCTCCACCCCAAGCTTCTTTATTCTCATCTTTTCAGCCTCAAAGTGCAGGTCACATCTTTAGTAGAAGAGTCCTAACTCATCCCTGGCCCAGGTGCTACTTGTTGTTGTACCTACCTCAGTTCTAGTTACTTCCTGTATTTCTTTCCTAAGAGACTGTAAATTACTCAAGGGAGGGATAGTGTGTCTTGTTGGTTCTCACAGGATGAATACTGCAGTAGAGCTTGGAATAGAGGAAGCCCTCAGAGAGTTTCATTGAATGCTCATTGCACAGTCTCCTTAATAGATTCCCTAGTACATATATTATCATGTAATTTACCAAAGGAATAGATTTACATTCAATTGATTTTTACATTAATTGATTTTTATACATTGATTTGAGCAGTAAAGCAAGGAATATTTTCATATAAAATCATATTTTCCCACTGAAAACAATTATAAGTTCAAATATGTTTCCACTGAAAAAGTGTTGACCTCAACATATGATAAAACCATCCTAAACAGTTCTGTTTACTTCAGCAAGCAACTGTCTCTTTACCATATGTGTTTAATTTTTCAGTTGTGAATTTAATTCTCCTATACTACTAATAACTTAGGCAACCAGATACATAAAGTTTAAGCACATACATATGAAATATAGAACAGAAGTATTTCACAATCTACTGAGAGTTCCTCCATGATTCAATAGCACATCCACTTGGGATTCATGCACCTTAACAACCCTACCTTTAAGTTTTTTAGTAAAGCAGCCTATTTAGAAGAGTCAAATATAATGCTAGGAAAAAAGAGTATGGTGATGGTACAGGGACAACTAAAGGACCTGGAGCTTGATTCTAACATAGTTGCTGATTAGCCATATGACCTTCAATCAGTCATTTATTCTCTATGAATCTGCCCCATTTTCAAAACTAGTGTAAATAATTTATGCCTCTTTTTTTAAAAGTAAATTTTCCTCAAAAGTGTATTGTATTTATAAGGATACATTTGCCAAGCATTGTAAAGTTTACTGGTAAAACAGGCAAAATCCTTATAAACAAATAGCTTATCTTCTTTAAATCAACACAAACCAAAAAACTAAAATTAAATAAAAACATGTCTGTTTATAGGGGAGTTGATTAAGTGCCTAGTAAGGAGAAGAGCCCATCGTGCTATAGAGATTAGAGCAAAGTAGAATCTCTCATGAAATATTAGAACCTCTTCCCTAAAAATACAATAAAATTGAAAAAATGGCATCTAATGATGTGCTTGCTCATATAATCTACTCATAAATATGAATTGACTTAGTGAAAGATCAGATGGATCAATCAATAAGTTAGCTTAATAATTACACGTGGAGAAATATTTTAAAGTGTTTCATATGTATGTGTATATATGTACATATATATGTATACATAGATATAGAAATGTGTTTAGATGTATATGCATGCAGATGTATCCCTGCCCATATACGTGTGTATATATGAACAAGCAAGTCATCTATTTCTGTGTGTGTGTTTTAATATATATATGTAAAAGGATAACATTTCGCAGAGGAAAAAAATGAATTATTCAAGAAATATTGCTGACTTAATTGATTAACTACATGAAGTATAGAAGAAAGGTAATAGGATTTTTATGTTGTGCCCTACTCCAAAATGTTCCAAATGAATTAAAGATTAAATGATGCCAAATATAACCTTGAAAGAAAAAAAATAATGAATATTTATATTTGGTGGGATGAGAATATATTTTCTAAATTCTACCTAAAACCTAAGATATACACCAGAAAGGGAAATACTTACAGACATGACCATATTAAAATTTAATCTCTCTTACATCAAAAATGTTTATAAGGAGTATGCACATGATAAACTAGAGGTATTTTACAACCATATATGGCTGAGTTAATACACCTTAATATAAAGAACTATTTTGAATTAATAATAAGAAAGGAATGGCAACCAAAAGATTTTTTTTAATGAAGGCAAAGAGCAAAAATACTAAATTTACAAAAAGAGAGGAAAGCAATGAATTGATAACATATTAGAAGCTGTTCTATTTTATTTATTCTTAAAATGCAGATAGAAACAAGATGTTTCCTGCTTATATGATGAAAGGGTCACTCACATTTCTGCGGCTAGGATTATAAATGTGACCTTTCTAGCAGACACTTTAGAAATACCATTAAGTATTAATAGCTTTTAAAATGTTTGTACTCATTGATCCAGCAATTCCATCTTTAGGATTTTTACTTAAAAAAAAACAATCAAAAATGTCTCCTAAGATAAATGCACAAATATGGCCACCTTGCAGTTATTCACAATATGGAAAAATGTGAAAATGTGTAATGGCTATCTAAACATTTTGGTCAGGACAAATTGAAAAAGTGTGAAGAAATTTCTAAATTGTTTGTTAAAAGGAATTTGACAATGTGTATCAAGAATTGCATTTTCAAAATATTTATACCCTTTGACATGTTGATTCACTTTCTAGGAATTCTCCTTAGGAAGTAATTGGAAACACAAAGCTAAATTCACATAGATATTCCTTGTAAAATTATAACAATTTATAATTCCCTTTTGAATTATAAGCAGTAGGTAAACGAATGGTAGAGTTCAAAACTGGAATAGTATATGGCCTTATAAATATGATTTATAAAATGATTTCAGTATCTTGGAAAGTTGCATATATTGAATATTAGAGGGGGAAAAAAAGATGGTGTTCTTGGGCTCAAACCAGCACTTGGTCACTATCTAGTATGACTGGTCTTAGCTTCAGTTTCTTGATGTATAATAGTATAAAATGAGGCATAATTGCACATTCCTGATAGAGATATTGTGATGTGTGGATTAAATTAAATAATGAATATAAAATCCTTAGCACAGGCACATAGCACTCAATAAAAGTTAACTATTTTAATAGGATATAATATCACATGAAAGGATGGCTATAACTGTTTGAATATACAGTGAAAATAATTTACTGCAGCATTAAAAGTAGCTATCTTGGAATGGTGCAATAATACGTGATTTGTTTTCTTGTGTGTATTTTCCAAATGTATCTATTTTCATGATTTTCAAAGTATATTGGTTTTTAGCTTTAGTGTGGCTTTGTTTCCAAGAGAAAAATAGACACAACATTATGAAACGAAAGAGTCAATGAGACCAGCAGCAGCAGCCAGGACACGGGCTACCAGAGAGGAGCCCATGTCGCCAGCACCATCTGCCATGCAGCAGGTAGTCAGGGGCCTGGCCGAGGAGGGAATCCTGATGGCCAGAGCAGTGGTTCTGCATTTGTGGTATGGATCTGATCAATGGTGGACTCTGAGGATGGCAGGGATGCTGGGGGCCCACCCCCAGAGGTTTAAACTGGGTAGCCTTAGGTACAACCCTTAATTTTTAATTAAGAACTTTAATTTTTAATAATGACTCCACCTGTGATTCTAACTCAACCAACTTGTGAGAACCCCGGGGCTACAGTATAGTAAGAATACTGCCAAAGTTCCATGTTGCATCCCCAAGGGATTGCCGCAAAAACAGTTTCCTATGCCTACAGGCTGCCTGCCTGTTCACTGCCATATGTCTAACCAAGATAGGGCCAGTTCAGAGTATGAATGGAGAGGAATGAAATACCTCCCCACCTATTACTCCACCTCCCCTGGCACTCCACCAACCAATGGCCCCAAACATATGTCCTGTTACCAGTGAATCAATAATAACCCCTTTGCCAGACAGTAAAGGGACACATTTTTAAAAGAAATGAGAACATGATGACTAAATATAGTGTTTGATGAAGGGTTTTTTTTTTCATTTTAGAGAGAACTTGCCATTGTTTAATGACTCATTTGGACTCCCCCAGCTTTTTCTTCAGACTTTTGTTGGTATCATCTCTTCACCATTTTTTGTGGCATTACCTTAAAACACAATGTGTGATGGGTCTGAGTTCATCTGAAGTTCAGGATGTTCTAACATATAAAATGAGCTGGCCAAATGTAAAGCCAAAGTGCTTTCACCCAAAATAATATCAGACTAAGGGCTCCCAGTAAGTGTAGTCTTTGTAACATGCAGAATCCGATTTTTACTTGCCCTTTTGAAAATCCCATTCATGTTTGCTTCTGAAAATACCTTTTAATTAAAATCATCCCCAGGATTTTACACAGTTCCATATTCAATGTCAGAAAGTGGTTGTTTAATTACATTATGGTTGGTTGGAATGTGCAAGAGGAATCTGTGTTTTCATCTTTGTAAAGTAGGACCAAGTGGAACAAGTTATGTCACTTTGATATTCCTGCAGATCTCGTGCAACTTTGTTTCTTTTTTTTGTAGTTCCCTCTTGATTTGATTATTTTAAGCTTTCTTACCTGCATCTTTGGTTTACACTTTTTGTTTGTTGAGGCTATTCCTTCTTCACTTTGGTTCATGTCATCTTGCTTCTGTGGTGGATTAAATAATCCAGCTTCTTTCATGGGTTGGAAATATCAGATACTCTTGCTGGTTGTTATTGGTATTCCTGTGCTATAATGAAGCTGCCTTTGATGGCTTTCAGCTTATGCAATTAATACCAGAAGAGAGGGGCTGTAGCTGTAGCTCAGTGGTAGAGCACCTGCCTACCATGTGTGAGACACTGGGTTAGATCCTCAGCACCACATAAAAATAAGTAAATAAAGATGTTGTGTCCATCTACAACAGGATGAAAACAGACCTTAATATCTTCCAGATTCGGCTTCAGTTCCCTCTTCTCTAAATTACATTTGTGGAAACATTCTGTTTTGCCATCTTTAAATTGGTGGTGATACTGTGGATTATACAAGACTGTTCATAAATGAACAATTTATATAAAGGACCAAGGATATCATAGGCATCTAATAAATTGTAGCTATTACTATGAATGCATTTCAGTAGATATACATGTATAAAGTATATCACTGATACAAAGCAGACAAAGCCAGCTAATATTAAAGTTGACAGAGTTAAGATTCAAAATTTTTTCAAATAGTATTGCTTTAAGTATTCAATTTTAGTCTCAAAAGGGGCCACTGGATGATTAATTCAATAAGTATTCTACCATCTTTGCTTCACTGTACTACAATATTTGCCCCTGTTGACTATTTTTGCTCTCCTTAAGCTTCCTATCCCCTTGATCCAGTCTCTCCCTATTTTCTTCTTACCTCTTTGGCTCATCTCTCTCTGTCTCTTTTACTTTCTTTTCTGACTCATAAGAGTTATTTATTACCCAGGTTCCATCCTTGACCTTCTGATCTTCCCATTTTGTAGAGTCTTTCATGAATTTGACTGAATTCACTGATAACACAGGATTCACATACCTGATGATGGACCTCATATTGCCTAGCAATTTGGTATCAATACTTTAAAAGAGAAGTCATTGAATATTCATAAAACCTCAACTGATTGCCTGTCTTGATGAATGGCATCGCCAATTATTTCATGTCCCCAACTCTAGATTTCTCTGTCAGCGTTGCCTTTGCTGTGTCCTTCAGTCAGGATCACTCTATTTTTAAACTATTTCTCAGATCCATAGGCTCTCAGGGTCCTGACACCTCCCTTGGTTATACAGTTCTTTCTGTGCTTAAGACATCCTTTTCATGCCAAATGCAGTCTCTCCCTTCAGAACTCATATGTCACCTGACTTATAAAAATGGTCTTTGGTATACTCTAGGTGGGCATGTATCCTGGATTGTCAAGGATGGTCTCAGTTTACACCTGTTCTCTCTATAAGTATTAATACTTCTCTCTCAGAGAATTAGATGGTACATTATATCGTCACCCTACTTGTTCTCAGGCCAAACTAAGCATCCCCTATTTTATGTCACTGGGACCCTCTTTAGATTTCTCACATTTGCTTTATAAATTTTCATTGTTTTTCAAATTCCCACTTGTCTGACCTTCCTACTGGACCATGAACTCCTGGATGGCATTAATTTCATCTAATTTATTTTTGTATAGTTAATGCCTAATACAGTACTTAAAAAGCACATTTTGTTCATTAACAATAGCATTCTGTCTTCTTTATTCTATTTTAAATATCTGTGAAAATAAGGAGGATGCTTAAGGAGAAAGTAGATACAAAAATTAATGGGAACTTTTTTTTTAATTTAGTTTTTTGTAGTTGTAGATTTGACAGAATGCCTTTATTTTATTTGTTTATTTTTATGTGGTGCTGAGGACTGAACCTATTGTCTCATGCATGCTAGACAAGTGCGCTGCCACTGAGCTACAGCCCCAGCCCTTAATGGGAACTTAACTTGGGTCCCTATTGTGCTCAAAATACCACTGGGCCATTGAGCAACATAGAGAAATATCTTCCTGTTGCCCTCCCTGAGGCCCTGCATTGTTCTATGCTGTCATGCCAATCTCTCACTTCTCCATTCAGCACTTGCCCTTTGTCACCCACCTGAGAACTCTGCATTAAATTGCAAAACACATGTAAATGCCAGTTAGGTTTTTCTTTCGCTTTCAGTCATTAACCAGGCCTGAAAACTTGATTCTGGGTCCCAATAAGTAATTATAGTAACAAATTTTATTATTTATTGAGAGTTTACTTTATGTCAGGTCTCTCTACTATTTCACTTAATTCTGTTATGGGTTTATAGTAAGCATCCTTGCTGCTATAAAAAAAATCTGAACTGAGAATTCCTTTTTCAATCCTGGATGTTGTTCCCTGACTCATATCTTTAACTGGTTTATGTCCATCTCCTGCAGTGCTGGAAGATAAGAATTGTTTTCATGTACTTAGAAGAAAAAGCTTCATTCTGGAAGGGATCTCAGCCAATATTTCACGTAAAACCTAGAGGACACATTTTAAGAATAGCTCTCCTCCAAGCCAAGCACATTAGATCTTGTAATCCCTGCTACCCAGAGGCTGAAGCAGAAGGATTACAAGTTCCAGGCCATCTTGTGAAACTTAGCAAGAATCTATTTTGAAATTTAAAAAATAAATAAATAAAAAAATTTAAGAAAGGACTAAGGATTATAGCTCAGTGGTAAAGTGGAAGAGTACTCTAGTAACACACACACACACACACACACACACACACACACACACCCCTATTGTGTGTACAATATTTGTTCCAATGTAAGCAGCATTCAGACCAGACACATGTATGCACATCTAATTTGCTGATGTTTCGCACTTGAATCACTAGGAAAAATGTGAATAGGATTGCATTGTGAGATCTTAGGAATAATTTTTAAATTTGTGATATGTGACAAAGTCATTTGTAGTTACGCAAAAAATAATTCTCATTACATAGGCATGTGTTTTTTATATTTAAGAGTTAATGGTATGACATGTGAGATATCATTTAAAATATGCTAGCAAAATATTTTTTTAAAAAAAGGCAGTGGTGAAAAAATAGAGATAAACAAATTATTGATCAATAATCAATGACTCTGGATGACAGGTTCATAAGAGTTCACAATTCTATTTTTCTACTTTTGTGTAAGTTTGAAAATTTCATATTAAACACTTATTAAATGATGGATCTGAGCACCCTACTGCAGTTATACTAAATCAAAAACCCTGGGAACTGGCCCTAGAATCTGCATTCTTATAAATCTCCCCAGGTGATAATTTTTGTGTGCTCTGAAACTTGAGAGCAGTGGTTGAAATGAAAGATGACAGGATCATTTCTCTAATAAATCCCTCTTTCCCCAAAACTACAATTGCTGCTGTTCAAGACGTCCAAGAAAAATCCTAACTTCCAAGATGAAAATATCAACACACCAATCTCAGGGTTGAAAAACAATAGCAACAATTCTGCAATACAGCGGTCAGGTTAAAAGTCTTTAGAAGAAAGTCTGATCTGTGTCATGAAATAGAAGACATGTTTTTAGAAATTACCTACATTTTATTCCTAATGAAATAAGAGAGGTCATTGTCTTTATTGAGCAAAAGCAGACCTGGAGAAGAAGAGCATGCTACATAATGAAAATGACAATAAGTGAAAGAAAAATCTTATTTTAAAGTAGTAAAAAGCAGACTTGACATTGTAGATAATCAAATCATCCAGAGCAGAATACTGAGAAAATGAAATCACAGATTTAAAAAATGATTCAGAATATAATGATCATAGAGGTTACTCATGAACATAAAACCTATAAACTCAATAAATGGATCAAAATTCATCATTAAAGATATAATAAAATGTATTTTAGAATTTGGGGGATGAACAAACCCCAAAGCATTTGAGTTTGTTATGTCCTAGGTAACATTAGTAATCAGGTTAAATGGCACAAATTCTGTCTTGTTATGATTTTTAAATTATAGCAGGCAGTGATGAATTCCTTGCCTCAAAGCAGAAAAGTCGAGTCACTTCAACAGGAATGAAAGCTACCTCATTTCTTAGTTCTCATCTGCATTATCATAAGCCTGAAAACAGAATAACTCTAATATTTCTGGTAGGATATCATGAGTTGTTGTTCTTATGAGAAGACATCCTCAGGTGTTACATAGCGGAGAATGTGTCAACCAAGAACTCGTTTTGCCAACATTATTCAGAAATAAAGTTAAAATCATTGAAGGAGAAATCAGGATCTTGTATCCTCTGAGTTTTACTTTATGATCAGATTCTATTGCACCAATCCTAAATTGCACTTTTCCTCCTCATTTTAACATCATGGCATTAGGAGACATCTTCCTATCAGTGATGAGCCACCACTGCTGACAGGTGGTAGTTGTGACATGGGTGTCATTACTGCTCACGCACATGCCTGGCTCAAGTTGCTGTTGGTATGATTGAACAAGGGCAGCCCATTGATATTGAAAAACAAACCATATCAAGGCCTTTGGGAAAGAAATATGAGTCTTGATTCTTGCCTGAAACCCTTCTCCTAGCATCTTGTAGTAAGATCAAGAGAACCTAAGCATCAAAACTTGCATGTTAGCCGTTTGGGAGAAAAATCCTGCAGGTGATGCATGCAAAGAACTTCCTTGAGAGCCTCGCCTTGGATTTTGTGTAAGTGTGGGTGGTGCTGCCTTGGGTTATAGAACAGTATACTGTTTTCTCTTGGAGAATTTTTGAAATTAAAAGGTCTTTTTTGTTTGTTTGTTTAGCTGGGAGAAGAAGAAGGAGCATGAAGAGAGAAACAGGCAACTATATATTGCCTATTGCCCAGATGATATTGGGTAGAAAAGAGTTGATGTAGATAATTCAAAGATGCAAAGTCAATCTAACCAATTAAATGGATATCTTTCTTGCAAGAATGGTGTCTGGTACAAATATATACTATGTCAAAAGACTACAAAAAGTCAAGTCTAAAAAATACTAAAAACATTTATCACAATTTAATTTGAAGCATATTTTTCCTTTAGGGGTGATACTTCTTATAAACAGTGATGTATTAGGTTCTATGAACTGGAAATAGCTATTATTTATTAAGCACTTTTATGTTCTGGACACTATTTAAGGGGTTTACGTGTCTTATATTTTTCTTATAA
The DNA here is from genome assembly GCF_964194105.1 of Spermophilus citellus. NCBI lineage: Eukaryota > Metazoa > Chordata > Mammalia > Rodentia > Sciuridae > Spermophilus > Spermophilus citellus. Next base: position 43,584,748 of record NC_138191.1, on the reverse strand, counting down.
GAATCCTGTAATGTAAAAAGTAATCTTATTCCCACTTCACAGATGGGTAAACTGATACCTGGGAAAGTTAAGTTCCAATATTTCAAGATTCAAATCCAGGCAATCTGACCAGTGCCCAAGATTGTACCCACTACATGAGTGTCTCAAAATGATTTTAGGATGAGGAATATCACTATGCTCACTTCATGAATGTACAGATAAGGAACTCAGGCCCAGAGATGTTAAGTAGCTTAAAAAGCATGCAATAAGTTAGTAACAGACTAAAATGGTCTACCTTAGTTTATGTTCTCTACACTTTATATCTGGCCTTCACACAAAACCCACTGTGACTTTTCAAAGCCTACAGACACGCACACCCCCACACTCGTACACAATCCCCATTATTTCCACCATTGGCAACAAAACTAAAGAAAACAAGCAGCAAATTTTTGAAGGGAACCTTGGCTGTTTGTTTATGTTATTTAATCATCACAACAGTGCTTCAAGGCCATTACCATTTTCTTCTGTGTAACAAGCTAAAGAAATGAAGTCTGGGGAGGACAGCTAACTTGTGCCAAGTTATAGAACTCTTCAGTGGCAAAACAAGAGGGCAAACCAAAAGCATGTCTGCCTCGAAAACTCAGTCTAATTTTCCAAAGGTAATTAAATAAAATTACTGATCACTAAAAGAATGCTCCTTGCTACAACAGAAGTTGCACACTTGCAGTTTGATGTTTGACTTTAAATATTGTTGGTGTGTCTCATGCAATGTCAATTTTGAAATACTCATAGATCACCTAACTTCTGAATTTTCTAGCTTTTCTTGAAAAGTGAGAGAACTGGGCAGTGCTGGATGGGAACTCCTCCATGGCAGCAATCAGCTGGAGCGGAGTGGCACCTATTCTTCCATCTAATGCCCAAATTTTGCAGTCCACTCAGACACCAGCACTCCATTCTTTTGATACATAGAATGCTGGCCTGGCCCATAAAGGCTTTGAGTCCATGGCCCCAATTTCCAATGGTTGTTATGATTGACAGCTATTTATTTAGCTGAGAATAATAAACTTGATTGTTGCTGGCAACTAGAAAAACATTTAAATTAGGTCTTTTGTGATATTTGGAATTGTATGTGGTAGTTCTTTTGGAGGGCTCCCACACCAAGCAAATGTCTCGTCACTTCTTTTTAATTTGGGAGCAATATTAGTGTCTCAAAAAAATTAACAAATTTTGCCTTTTACTTTCACATTTTTTAAGACCCTGCAGTCAAATTCAACATTAAAATTTTATGAATTTAAACACAATTGGATATTTCAAGGTTTTTAATATTCGTACAAATCCAGGTTGTATTTTAAAAATGTACGTCAGCAAACTTATTTAGAGAGAATTGTAAGGGCTTTGGGGGAAAGGGATTTTATAAATCCAAATAACTGCAATGACTGAATGGATTTTCTCTTCTTTTCTTTTCTTATTTTTTTTCCCCCTAACTAAAGTCTAAGGGCTTTTTGAGATCAGTACTTTTTTCTTTCTGGCTTATAAAAATCCTATATTAGACTCCAAGTAGATATTGATATTAGAAAGAAAAGGATTTTTTACTTCTATACAGAAGACCTGTATATGAACAAATTACTGGTATATTTATTTCTTTTAAAAACTTAATAGCAATAAAAATAACATATAATGTTTACTCTGCGGGACAAGCATTTCTATTATCTTTAAAGACTTTGTGTGTCATTGTTCAGCTGCTATTGATGCTTACCACAAACAGCTCTCCGTGGCTAAGAGTGGTACAATAGGAGGCTAAAATTAATCCTGGACAAAGACCAAAAGAAACAAAGCAGGAATGGGAAGCAGCTTCCAAGTTATCTAGATTAGGGTTGCATTCTGGTAGGGAACATCCATGCAAAAACTGGTTTCCTTTCTGTCCCCATTGTCTCCCAACCTGTTAGATGTTCATAGCCTCAGTAAAAAATGAGGGCATCCACTCTCAATGTATATGTGCTTATTTATATAAAAAAGAATGAATGTTCTACAGCACTAATAATTTTGCCCATTATAAAGTGTATCAAAAATAAGACATTTTAAAGAATGATGTAACATCCTTATATTAAGCCATCAAATCTAGGCATCAAATCTGCCTTTACTGCCTAAACTCTGGAATACATGTATTTTGTATTAAAATATAAGGTCATTTCTTAAAAAAAAGAATGATGTAACAAAAGTAGGTGTTCAATATTTTCTTCAACTCACCCAATAGTCTCCTTTCTGCTCTCTTCTTCATTGTGACTATCCCAGTTGTGTCCCAAAGTCTATTCTATGCAACGACCAATTCAATGTCATTTTAATCATTATTACATGAGAAATGATTTAATTGTCAAGAAAGTTTGAGAAATACTTGGCTATATTTAGATAAGTTCCTTGCCACACGACTTCTCATTTTTAATACAGAATCCTGTTGTGACACCTTATGATGGAGAGTACCAACAGGGCTAATAATCCTCTGGAATTCCTTTAGGAAATCCTACTCTATTCAAGTTTTTCGAAGATCATCTTTGATTTCTGCTTTCCATAGGGTACCATATAATCCAGGGACAAACACGGTCAACATTTCCTCCTCTCTACTAGAAGCTGTTCCTCTAATTTTCTTCTTACCTTCATTCCTAGGATCAGTGTCCTCCTCTTTGCATCCCAAACCTGATATTTTTGGATAAGCTCTTAGTTTAGGCCTTTGCTCCCTTCTTGTGCATGCAACTGGGGTATCTAAGAATTATATAAAATTTACCAGTCAAATTTCATCACAATTTTAAGGTCTTAGGTAAAAGAGATTTAAGATTGCTCTACCCCATAATTTCAAACTCATCACAAAAATCACTTCCTATTTGGTTTCAAGCACATATTAGCACACTTAGGTAAAAGAGATTTAAGATTGCTCTACCCCATAATTTCAAACTCATCACAAAAATCACTTCCTATTTGGTTTCAAGCACATATTAGCACACTTACTCCAATATCTCTTTGGTTCCCAGGACCTGGTTGCCACTTGGTACTTATTGTTGATAACCAGGTTACTACTAATCTTCCTAGTACCTGAGTAATAACTTTCATTATTATTATTGTCATAGTTATTATTTTGTAGACAAATGCATTAGGTGTTTTCCTGACAACACTTGGCTTTATTTTATAACTCAATAAAATCAAACATGTTTTTTATTTGAGGGTCCAAAAATACACATTTTCTTTTTGATTTTAGAGTTTTTTAAAGTATTGCTCAATACTAATTCTTCTTTTTTTTTTTTTTAATTTTTTGGTACCAGGAATTGAACTCAGGGGCACTCGACCACTGAGCCACATCCCCAGCCCTATTTTGTATTTTATTTAGAGACAGGGTCTCACTGAGTTGAGATAAGCTTTGTATTTTTCTTCATTTGCTTTTGTTTTACATTTCTTTTGCCATGATGGTGAAATATGATTTGGCCATCAGATGTTAATCCATTGCTGCATCTAAAGTCTGACAACATTTGTTAAAAAGCTTGGGCTGTCCACTACTCAATAAAGCAAATATTTTCTCTTATGCTGTAGGCTCATGAGCCATCAAATACTATCCTAAAACAATACTGATCCTGCAGCAAGATAAAAAAGAAGGCTAGCAATAAGAACAATGTGATTTTACACTTTAATATCTAATATTAGATCCAAAGTCCAATATAAAATAATCTAATATTTAAAATTCAATATCTTCCAACTTCCCAATTTTGAAATCACTTGAGTAGACCAGGGCAATCCATTCAGGACAAGTAGATTTTCTGCTGATGTGGTTCTGAACTAATATTGAGGAAGATTTTAAATTGCCTAAAATCAATCCTTATATTGGTTCCTGTTAGCAAGAGTTAACCACAGTAGATTAATGAGATTAGAAGGTGAGGAATAAAGGAGACATGTATCCAATAATCTTAGCCATAGAACAGCACACCACTAAGTAAAAAACATTTAGCCAATAAAAAAGAGAGGTTTTTTTTTTATTAGGAATGCATCCTGTGTTACCAAATTACAATTTAGATACAAGCAACTGAGTCTGACACTTAACCCTTCTTTGTGAGCATATTTATCCTTTCCATTTTTCACTTCATGTCTGTGCACTCCATCATCAAACATTGATCAGTCTTAAAAGTGCATTACTTGATCCATTTCCCAATTTAAGCTACTATCCCATTTTCCCTGCCTTCATTTTCAGACTTCTCTAATGAGTGTTTTGAACCCCTGCCTTCTTTAAAAAGAAAAAAAAATCATTGCACCATTCTCTAGGAAAATGGCTTCTGCCTCAACACCCTATTATAACAAGTATTTCCAAGGTCTTTGGCAACCACTTTCAAGGTAAATCAAAAGATTTTTCTTACTCCTTATCTTCTCTCAAGTATCTGGCACTATTGATCACACGTTTTTTTTTTTTTCCTTCTGGCATTTTAAAAGATTTTTTTTCTTTATTCTCTAGTATATGAATCGCCTTTCATTTTTTTAGAGGTCAGATTAAATTTTTATTCCTCTCCTTGTACAGACATTCAACTACCTAGAGTGGCCTAAATTATATATAGTAACTCAAATATTGGTTGTAAGCTGCCGAGAAAATCAGCTCTAACTAAATTTGTTATTTTTATATTTACAACCAGGTACATGGACTCTTCTTTCCTCCAGGGGAGCTGATCAACTTCTTATATGGGGTGGGTCAAGGAGAGATACTGCAGAAATGTAACCCCATCCTTTACCCCAAGTTCTGAAACAACTTATTAATATTAGAGTCAAGGAATTTCTGATTACTTTTCTGGAAACATATTAAAGGTGTGTTTCTTGGTCACGTGGTTGATATTATTTGAAGAATGTTTGGGTCCTTAAAGCTAGTGTTTCCTTGCCCTTCCCAGCGATCGAAAACACAAGATTCAGATAATTCTTCTTTGTGGTTGTTTTTAGTTTCTGATTATTTTATCATAGTTTGCTATTTTTTACAATTGTCTTTCACTTACTGTATCTGTATGGAAGAAATAGCGAGTAGTAAAATGCTATCATGAACCTCTTACCAACTTAGCTTGGGTGATTCTTTTAAGACCCCGTCTTTCTCTGCTTCTCAAAAGATGCCTTTTTAGTCTGTTCTTCACTTTAGGCTTTGTTTTCATCAGCTGGCTAGGCCACTTTTTTATACCTTACATATTTTCATTGTTTTGTTATAATTTGATTTATTTATGTAATTATTTTGTGAGTTTATGTCTTTTTCTGAACTAATACCTGATGAGAACACTGAAGTACTGATGGCAAATAGATACTGATGGCAAAGTTCACATCAACTTAGGCTATTAGAAACAGAAAGGACCACTGTGAATTTTCATTTGCCTAGCAATTGTCTTTAATCACATTGGGCTGATTGTTGAAACCAACATGTCCAATAGAAATGTAATGTATCCACATAAGTTATTTTAAATTTAACAAAGGTAAAGAGACAAGTATAATTTTACTACTATATCTTGATTATTGTTGTTGTTTTCCAGTGCTGGGAATTTAACCTAGGATTTCACACATGCTAGGCAAGTATTCTACCTCTGAGCTATATACCTTCAGCACTAATGTTTTATTTATCCCAAATATTATCATTTAATCATATATCAATATAAAGTTACTAATGAGATATTTTGCATCATTTTCTTTTTGTTCTGTCTCTGAAATCTATTGTGTAATTCATCCTTACATGAAATCTCATTTCAGACTAGCTACATTTCAACTGCTTACTAACTATATGACTACCATATTGGCGACAAAGGTCTACACTGTTAACAGAATGAGAGGGTAGAAGTAGAAGAAATGAATCTGTAATGAATCTGTATTGCCAAGCATATTACAGATTTTTTTTCGTGCTTTTATTATTGTTTCTTAAATGTATTAGCTACTTTAATCTTTACCTAGAGTGAGGTCTAGTCACTGAGAGACTCAGAAAAGTTAGGTAATTTCTCCAGGTTGATTCTGGTCAAATTTATGAATTTGAGACCAAGTTCAGCCTTGGGTTTGATCTCTTCCTACCTAGATTTAAATTACAGTGACTGCTGTGTTGGCTATAAAGTAGGAGGATTGTATTTTTTAGATAGACCATAGCTAATACATTGGTTTTATATTGAAAAATAGGTGTGCTGTATAATTGGAGCTGTCTGGGGATATTGTTATATTTATCCACAAAGGGCACTTTGTGACCTTATGAAGCCACACCATAAACAGTAGAAATTGTTTTGTTTTGTTTTCATTTGGATTCACAAGAGATTGATTTATTCTATGTATTCTAAGAGGAGACTTTCACACATGTTTCCACCTTCTCAGTTTGAAAATCTCAGTGCTAAACTATGAGGTGGTCCAGTGGACCCTGCAAAGGAAACATTTGAGATGACAAGTGGGAAAGGTCACAGATACAAGAATAGCAATGACAGTGGTGATGATGATAGTAATTGCTGACATCTATTGACGTTTTACTATGGTCTAAGCACCATGATACGATTTTCTTTTTACACATTTCATTTAATTCTCACAAAACTGCTATAAAAATGTGAACTATTATTAATCTTATTAAATAGATGAGAAAACTGAGATACAAAGAATTCATGCACAGCTGAAATGTTAATCTTGAGAAAGGCAGTTCTGTATCCTTATTCACTAAAAGAGACACTGATAACCCTTGGTAGAAAAATCACTTGTTCCGATTGTCCAGGGTCAAGGTACTCAGGGGTCACTAGTTTCCAGCTAACAAGTCTTGTTTTTAACTAAACTACTCCTATTTTTACTGATTTTTATCTACTTTTTAACTCTTATTCCTGTTCATATTTCCACTTGTTATTTGTTATTGGCCTTCTACTCTCTCTTGACTATGCTAGGGAGAGTAATATTCTTTGTTTATTCCTTGGATTTCAACTTTAGCCTAGTGTTAAAAGTATCACTGGACTCCTGAGAATATTTGCAGCCTTTTACCCTGACTTCTGAGGCTTCTACTTTGCCCTTTAGACTTTCGAGTCTGTATTTTATAAACTAGATCAATGTAGAAGGAAGCTATTTGAAGAAACAAAAGGGACTAACTAGATTTGGAATGAAACAGTGACTCAAAGATAAAAAGAGAAAGAGATCGAGATCAAGAGAGGTAAGGGAACTTGTGTAAAATGAGTCTAGTACTGCATAGTGGGAGGTCTGAGTGAGGTAGGAAAGATATGCAGGTCAGCAGTTATTCATATGGAATATCCAGAGAGAAATGAGGATGGATAACTTTAAGATATTTTGTAGCACATCATCAATGGGATTTCTGTGATGTTTTCTTGTTTTTCAGTTATATTGGATATTGAACTGATATTTCTCAAACAGATCTGCTGAAATGGGGTAACAATAATTCCATTCCTTGGGCTGGGGATGTGGCTCAAGCGGTAGCACGTTCGTCTTGCATGCATGCGGCCCGGGTTCAATCCTCAGCACCACATACCAACAAAGATGTTGTGTCTGCCGAGAACTAAAAAATAAATATTAAAAATTCTCTCTCTCTCTCTCTCTCTCTCTCTCTCTCCCTCTATCACTCTCTCTTAAAAAAATAATAATAATTCCATTCCTACCAGATTCACATAGAAGCTTCATCACCACCTGTCTTCCAGGCATTATACCTTGATGTCATCACTGATTCTTGCTTTTCTTCTGTTCTCTCCTTCCCATCGATCTAATTCCTACTGAATCTTTCACCATCTTGCTATTAACTTTAGATCAGCTCTGTGTTCTCATTCCGAGATAATTAAAACTAGTTTCTAGATGGCTTTCCTATCTCTTGTTTCTTTTTCTTTATATCCTGCACTGCATTTAACATGACACTCCATGGTTTCTAAGGATGCCCTGGTCCCTGTTCTAGACTTCCATGGAAATGGTCACCAGCTCTGGATCTATTCTCAACCCTTTCTGCCCTCCCAGTGAGAACTCTTGATGGGCAAACAATATAAATGACTTTCGGAACTCATGAATTAATGTTTGAGATTTGAGCAATATCTCTCTAAAGAGAGAAGTCAAAGATCATGCATCATCTTGCCCTGATGTTCCAGAATCAATTCATGCAGCAGACAGAGAACTCAATTAGAAGACATATAATAATTCATTCTTTAATACTGGAGAATTTTCATATTTTGTTAAATAGAAAAGCTAATTACAAAATAGCTTGCTTTACTTCTTACTCACTTTTCGTTTATTGACTATTTATTGTGTTCTAGGAATTATGCTTGATGCAAACATGAATAAAGATATGTCTGGGATTATTTGTATGCCTGTGGCTAGAATATTGATGGAATCTTGCTTTTATTTCTTCTTGGCTTGACTGAGAAGAATTTGAACTGGTTGTTTTCTCTAGAACCAAATCTGGAAAATGAATAAAGAAGGCTAACCTTGCATGAGACATCTGCTATAAAAACCACTCGTGGCATTCTGTTCTCCAGTTAATCAAACCCAAATACTTCTACCCAGATTTCGTTGCTTTCTAAAATCACCTCCTCATTGTGTATTTAAACCTATCTCCCACTTCCTCACAGCCCAACCCGTGACTTCCCAAACCTCATGAATGCTTCATCTTTAGGACTGGGGTTGTGGCTCAGTAGTAGAGTGCTTACCTAGCATGTCTGAGGCACTGGGTTCAATTCTCAGCACCACATATAAATAAAGTCCATTGACAAATATATATATATATATATATATATATATATATATATATATAATGTTTTAATGTTATATATATAAATATATATATATAAATAATATATATATATATATAAAAATATATATATAAATAATGTTTAATGTTATATATATATATATATATATATATATATATATATATATATATAATGTTTTAAACCTAGCATGAGTAACTCCATTTTAAAAAAAAGAATATTGAATCTTTAAGTGCCTGGTTTCATTATTTATCTTGAGCCGGCCCCATGGCATTTTGAACCTCAGTGTCTTCATAAAGTTAGTATACTACTTGCTATTGGAGGAATTGTGAGGATTCAGTGAAATGACAAAAGCCCTCCCAAATTCCTAACCTGAAAGGTTATTCAATGAGCATTGATCCCTTGTCCATTTCAAAAAGAGGATTGTCTTCCTCTTCAGATAAGCAGAACTGAAATGTATTCCCATGCCAAAACTCTACCTCCTCTGAATCTCTCATAATGACTTTCTAACTTTTTATGTTCTTTAGCAATAGATTTTTGGATATATTTTCTGCTAATAAAAGTATTACTTTTTTTCTATTTAACTTATCCGAAGTGCTTTCTAAAATGTTCTCTTCAAAATAATATGTTTTCTCAATAATGTCATGCTGCTACATTATTAATAAGGATGAATTAGCCTTATTTTAAGCAAACCTATGACATCTAACACAAGGCTTGGCACATTGATAGTTGCTTACTATTTTTTGTCATTTAGTTTACTTTGGTTCATGATGATGGCTCTGGCCACTTCAATCTTAAAAATAAGTAAATGTTATGTATATCATCGTAATATACAAGGGAATTATATGTACCAATCTGAACAAAATGCATTCATATTTTCATGAAATATTGATATGTATCTGATATGAACGTGGGCAAGTGAAATTTTGAAAATTGGATTTAGGGAAAATGTATTTTAAGGTTGGAAATGTTGAGACTTGAATATCTTAGAAAAAGAAGGAATGGAATCATTTGGGGAAAAGGGATAAGAAAGGGATAAGTAAGAAAGGAGGAAGAGTGATTTCAAGTTTTGGGACCAGAAACACATTACCAATGTCTCAGACAGTGGCAAAGTCAGGTTTCATAAACCTGGAACCTGTACACTTCTGGAGTGGTTTCAAGAAGAGAAATACAAAGCAACAAGTGCAAACTCAGGTACCAGGCTTGAGAAGCAGTTTATGAAAATGAGTGGCTCTGAGAGGTAAACCTCATAGCTCATGATGAATCAACCTCAGGGTCCAGGTAGATTTTCAGGATATGTAACTAGCTACTTTGTTTTTCATTTAACACAATAAACAAAGACCACTTCCCTCTTCTCCAGCAGATTATACTTGCTTTCTTTTTCCACTCTCATTTCTAATTCACATCTTATATTTTTTCCAAGGATTTTGCCCATGGAGGCATCACTGTACTTGATCATTATGAAACTATAATCATTCCATCCCTTGCTTCTTCTATCAGCCATTATTTAGTTTCCTGTAACTGTCCATGAACAAACCGATTCTGGGTGTTCAGCTTTATGTATACTCAGAAGGAAGCTGTGGGTTGGATAAATAGAGAGAGATGGAATTAGGAAAAGAGATGTTCAGCTCTAAACCCACTAGGAGAAAGACTGCTTTGACTGATGGAGAAAAAATGAAGATAGAATGAACATCAGGCAAGGACTGGGACATAATTGCAACTCATGCCATTTGTCTTTGTCCTCCAACCTTACCAGAAACCCCAGTAACTATATCAATCACACACACAGGTGCTCTGCACTGGGAGGTAGACATTTTTTTTTTTTGCTATGTATATTACGTAATACAAATTCCACCTACAACTTATGGAGATCAGTTAGTTCTTTAAGCTTGTTATCTCTTTGATTCCCAATCACCAGCCTGTGGTTGAATCCATCCCATTTTATCCCATACTTCCAATTTTACCTAATTTAGCCCAACTTCTTCCTGTCTACTTGTCTTTCTGTTTTCCTTAATTTCTTTAAATAAGTGAATCTTCTCATAGAATTCTAGTGGGGGAGACGTAAAAATAATAGCAATTTAATAGGATGAGTTGCATGTTAGTTTATATCGTACCTCTAGGATACATATTAAGTACTCATGGGATGACTGACTCTTGGCATGTAAAGAGGAGTAAGTGAAAAAAAATTTAAAAAATACCTTCAGAGGCTTTCACAGTTGTTATCTTAAAGGATCTAACATGCATAGTAAGGAATTTTAATTGTACTCTTGAAGGTAATGAGAAGTATATTAAAAACTTTTCGGACAGATTTGGATTTTAAAAAGATCACACTGGCAGTTATGTAGAGAATAGACTATAAAATGGCAATATTATATGGAAGAGATCATTTTGAAACTAAACAAAATTCAGGAACACAAATTTTTACAAAAACTACAGCAGGCAATAGTAATATGAACAGAAGTGAGACAATTGATTGAAACTGTAGAACGTGTTTGTTAAGCTTATTTAGGAAAAATAGGACTTTCAAGATTCCTACTGGGGAAATGGAAGAATTTGATGTTATTCTCAAGGAATGGAAACTAGGTAGAGTGTGTTTAAGGGCAACTAATAATTATCAAACACTTACTACATGTTAAGTACTTAATATGCATTATGTAATCTTATCTCAAAGTAACATTGTGAGGAACATATTATTTTATTCAATTTAAAGGAGAAAACAAGGTTCAAAAAGTGAAGGAACTCAATCCAGGTCAAAAGAAAAAAAAAAAAAAAAACAGATGTTTGCATTCCACTTAGAGAAAGATCCAGGCTCTTCTCCTGACCCTGAGGCTTATGCATGATCTCCTCCTTGCCTACTTCGCCAACCTCATCCCATCTGCTCTCTCTCTAGCTTAGGACATGCCAACAAAAGTCACTTTGTGTCAGTTCCCACAAAACCCCACCTTTGACCAAAACATAGGACCTGGCATTTGTTAGTCCTAAGGCATATTCTTTCTTTTTTTATTGGTTGTTCAAAACACTACAAAGCTCTTGACATATCATATTTCATACATTAGATTCAAGTGGGTTATGAACTCCCATTTTTACCCCCAATACAGATTGCAGAATCACATCGGTTACACATCCACATTTTTACATAATGCCCTATTAGTAACTGTTGTATTCTGCTACCTTTCCTATCCTCTACTATCCCCCCTCCCCTCCCCTCCCATCTTCTCTCTCTACCCTATCTACTGTAATTCATTTCTCTCCTTGTTTATTTTCCCATTCCCCTCACAACCTCTTATATGTAATTTTGTATAACAATGAGGGTCTCCCTCCATTTCCATGCAATTTCCCCTTTCTCTCCCTTTCCCTCCCACCTCATGTCTCTGTTTAATGTTAATCTTTTCTTCCTGCTCTTCCTCCCTATTCTGTTCTTAGTTGCTCTCATTATATCAAAGAAGACATTTGGTATTTGTTTTTTAGGGATTGGCTAACTTCGCTAAGCATAATCTGCTCTAGTGCCATCCATTTCCCTGCAAATTCCATGATTTTGTCATTTTTTAGTGCTGTGTAATACTCCATGGTGCATAAATGCCACATTTTTTTATCCATTCATCTATTGAAGGGCATCTGGGTTGGTTCCACAGTCTAGCTATTGTGAATTGTGCTGCTATGAACATCCATGTGGCAGTATCCCTGTAGTACGCTCTTTTAAGGTCTTCAGGGAATAGTCCGAGAAGGGCAATAGCTGGATCAAATGGTGGTTCCATTCCCAGCTTTCCCAGGAATCTCCATACTGCTTTCCAAATTGGCTGCACCAAATTGCAGTCCCATTAGCAATGTACAAGAGTACCCTTTTCCCCACATCCTCGCCAGCACTTGTTGTTGTTTGACTTCATAATGGCTGCCAATCTTACTGGAGTGAGATGGTATCTTAGGGTGGTTTTGATTTTCATTTCTCTGACTGCTAGAGATGGTGAGCATTTTTTCATGTACTTGTTGATTGATTGTATGTCCTCCTCTGAGAAGTGTCTGTTCAGGTCCTTGGCCCATTTGTTGATTGGGTTATTTGTTATCTTATTGTCTAATTTTTTGAGTTCTTTGTATACTCTGGATATTAGGGCTCTATCTGAAGTGTGAGGAGTAAAAATTTGTTCCCAGGATGTAGGCTCCCTATTAACCTCTCTTATTGTTTCTCTTGCTGAGAAAAAACTTTTTAGTTTAAGTAAGTACCATTTGTTGATTCTTGTTATTAACTCTTGTGTTATGGGTGTCCTATTAAGGAATTTGGAGCCGACCCCACAATATGTAGATCAGAGCCAACTTTTTCTTCTATCAGACGCAGAGTCTCTGATTTGATATCTAGCTCCTTGATCCATTTTGAGTTAACTTTTGTGCATGGCAAGAAGAGGGGATTCAGTTTCATTTTGTTGCATATGGATTTCCAGTTTTCCCAACACCATTTGTTGAAGATGCTATCCTTCCTCCATTGCATGCTTTTAGCCCCTTTATCAAATATAAGATAGTTGTAGCTTTGTGGATTAGTCTCTGTGTCCTCTATTCTGTACCATTGGTCCACCCGCCTGTTTTGGTACCAGTACCATGCTGTTTTTGTCACTATTGTTCTGTAATATAGTTTGAACTCTGGTATTGCTATACCACCTGATTCACACTTCCTGCTTAGAATTGCTTTTGCTATTCCGGTTCTTTTATTTTTCCATATGAATTTCATGATTGTTTTATCTATTTCTATAAGAAATGACGTTGGGATTTTGATTGGCATTGCATTAAACCTATAGAGAACTTTTGGTAATATCGCCATTTTGATGATGTTAGTTCTGTCTATCCATGAACAGGGTATATTTTTCCATCTTCTAAGATCTTCTTCTACTTCTCTCTTTAGGGTTCTGTAGTTTTTATTGTATAAATCTTTCACCTCTTTTGTTAGGTTGATTCCCACGTATTTTATTTTTTTTTGAGGATATTGTGAATGGAGTGTTTTTCCTCACTTCCATTTCAGAAGTTTTGTCGCTGATATACAGAAATGCCTTTGATTTATGTGTGTTGATTTTATATCCTGCCACTTTGCTGAATTCAAGCATATTCTTTCTTAAGACTATTTCTTAGTCCTAAAATACATTCTTTCTTGCTTCTCAGATTTCTATTTAAATTTTACCTCTTAAAATTGTTCTTCCTTGGGGCTGGGGATGTGGCTCAAGCGGTAGCACGCTCGCCTGGCATGCGGGCGGCCCAGGTTCGATCCTCAGCACCACATACCAACAAAGATGTTGTGTCCGCCGAGAACTAAAATAAATAAATAAATAAATAAATAAATTCTCTCTCTCTCTCTCTCTCTCTCTCTCTCTCTCTCTCTCTCTTCCCCTCTCCTCTCTCTTTAAAAAAAAAATTGTTCTTCCTTTCTTACCTAATTTTAGTCTCCTCTCTACAATTTTCTTTCATAGGACTTTATTATTTCTCTCTTTTTTAAATAAAATAATTTATTTTCATTTATAATTATTTGTTTTTCTAGGGGCTGCCTCTTCAACTAAATGACAAGCTTAATTGTGATTTATTTACCACCCTATACCCAGGATACAGCATAGTGTCTGACACAAAGACATCCAAAAAGTATTTATTGAATTCATGAGTTAAAGATAACAGTGTAAATGAAAAGTACTCATTTGGGTTCTAGAAAGCCCTTCTGGAAGCTGGAGATCCAAGAAAAGGATATTTCTTTTTCAAGAAAGCCACAAAAATAAAAATGTTAAGCGAGGTGCAGTGGCACACACCTTTAATCCCAGCAATTTGGGAGGCTAAGGCAGGAGGATCACAAGTTCAAAGTCAGCCTCAGCAAAAAAGTGAGGCGCTAAGCAACTCAGTGAGACCCTGTCTCTAAATAAAATACAAAATAGGGCTGGGGATGGGGCTCAGTGGTCAAGTGCCCTGAATTCAATCTCCAGTTCCCCCCAAAATACATAAATAAATAAAGATAGTAATAAACAGGTGCTCATGAAGGCTCAGGTTGAGAGTTCTGGCTTAAAATTACCAGTTCCTAAACAAGGCACAGTGGTGCACACCTGTAATCCCAGGGACTCAAGAGGCTGAGGCAGGAGGATCAGTTGAGACCAGTCTCAGCAGTTTAGCAAGGGTCTAAGCAACTTAGTGAGAACCGTCTCAAAAGAAAAAATTAAAAAGTCTGGCAATGTAGGTCAGTGGTAATGCACACCTGATTTCAATCCCCAGTACCAAATAAAGATAAAAAATAAAACTACCAGTTCTTGTGCCCATCCTCAGATCCAGAAAATGAGAATTCCTGAGGCTGGGGCCTAGGAATCAATATAATTATGCCCTAAGTGGCTCCAATGAACACAAATTCTGCTTTTATGGGGATAAACCAGATTTCCAAAATTAATGTTCCAGGAGCTGCCATCCCCCTGAAGGGACAGGTATGGAGACACTACTCAGATTGCCAGACTGCCGGACTGCAGTAGCTAAGCTTGCACTATTGCAGTCTGACAGTAAACATGTGCTAGTTCTGATAAGAATAGTTTTGCTGCAACCACTCCAGGGTGGTTTGGATTAAGTGTCATGTACAGACTCCTCTTTCATCAGACTCTTGGTCAGTGGGTTTTGACATTTCCAAATCTGCCCCAAGCAAGAAATGTCTTTGCATTTCTTCCTAAAACTGCTTGCAAACTTTTCTTGCATTTTACTCCGTAAAGTACGTTATTTAAAAGCACGGTGTTACACTTAATTATGTAACAAGAAATGAACATTCCTGGAAATTATACTGTGTGGTTGGTACCTCGACTTACCCTTGAGGACACATAATACTCTTTCTGGGAGCATTAATAACCTATGATGGCTGTCTGTATAATTTAATTACAGACTGAATTGAAAACATCTTGCTATCTTCCTTATTTCCATTCTTCATGATGCTTTTAACATTTAGTGTTGCTTTATTAGTATCCAGTAATAAACTTATGCAATGGAAGAAAGGGGTTTGAGAGAAACAAGGAGTACATGAATATATTGGTTTTCTGGACAAGCCAGAAAACCATTCACTTTTGGAAATGCATCCTTAAGAAATTCTCTTGTCTTACCTCTCATGATGGAGTGGTCACTGCCAGAGGATGTTTTTGGTCTTCCTGTATTCTCTCAAAACTGGTGGCCTTCAGCAAATTTGCTTCAAACCCCACCTAGACTTGCTTTCTCATGTGAGAGAAGAAGAAACCAGTTTTTGAGCTTTAGTCAGAGCTCCTACAATTTAATGTGCTCACACTACCTCTTGTAATGCTGTTTACAAGTCTCGGGACATTTCCACTTTCATGGTGCTTTACCCCCTTGTTCCTCTCACGTTGCTATGACTTGAATGCTGACAGTCTACTTCAGCAATAACACTTTATGTTATTCTGAATTTTCTTGTCTGTGTCCTGGTTTATTTCAAGTCCATCTACAAGGTGAAATACCAAGTCAAACATTTGTGATTTTTTATAAGAAAATAATATTTTAAAAAATCCGTTTCCCTAGCACATTCAATAATGTCACCATAGCACAATATTTTTCTGTAGACATTCTTTTTCAATTTCACTTGTTTCTGTTAACATTTATTTTTTATCCAGTACATGTATAGTCATGATTTAGATTGATATATAGGAATCTGTTCGCATGGCTTGTGGCTTGAGAATACACTTGGCTCCTTCTGAGAAATGTGGTCTTCTTGACCTCTGTGGCCTTCGCCCGTTTGAAAATCCTAACCATAATCCTCTGTGGGGATTTGCGCAGGTGTCTATTATGGCCCATAATCTGTGATATGACTTCCAGTATTCTCATTGCAGAAAGGTTAAGCTTCTCCATCTTTATTTTTGAGCAAAAAAGTCCACAAGGTGTTAGTATTATCAGGGAGCAGATTGAAACAAGGTATAACTTCAATCAGGCCTTAAGCCTGCATCTGTGCTGGGAGGAATCTTTGCAATGGGCAAAAGTTACTGTTAAAAAATGCAACGGTCACTTTAACTCCAAAGTTATAAAAACAGAATCCTGTATCCTCTACTATTCTTAATGTGGCCATGTTTTCCAAACTAAACTTTGAGACTCTTGCTGTGATAGATACAGAGGTACTTTTGTCCCAACAGTTATCAGGATATCTAATGTTGGGACACTCTCACAGTATTCAGGCTATATTGTCACCATATGTGTACTCCAGGTTGGGACCCAATGTACCAATTAACAATGCAGGTTAGAAACTGAGATTATCCTGCTATATGTGGAGATCGTTGTTCTTTATGCACTAAGGGCTATAGAGCAACTGTAAACTTGTTGCCTGAGGAGATTTAGTCTACGTCTAGGACTGGGTTCACCAGGGCTTGCCAGTACATCTGTATTGGTGTTATTGTTATTTATCTTTCAGGTTCCTGGAAGAGATGCCCACTACCTTGGATCTTACATTCTCTAGTTCTCACTTTTCTCTGCCTCTTCCCATTGACAGTAACAAAGCTGTTAAGACCTGAAGAGGGGTAGCTATGCAACCTGTGAACATCAGCTCCCATACTCAGAATAGGCTCAGTATCTTCAGAAAAGCCCAAAAGAGGGGACTTCCCATTATATAGTCAAACAAGAATTTGGCAGTAGTAGGACACAGGGCAAGGAAGAGTGGCTAGAAAATCCCAAGAGGGTCCTGGGTATGGAAATTCCTCTACCATGATTATACCTTTGATATAAAGGAGTCACTCACCAGCCTTCTAGAAACTGCTGTGTTTTTGTTGTCTCCCTCGAAGGTGGAGTGAAAGAGGAAAAGCAGCCATTTTGCCCAAGAGGATGTCCCAGCCTAGCAGTTAAAGTATGCCATGGGCTCATGGTTCCTCTGTTTGAGAAAAAAAGCTTTAGAATCTCCTACCAATTTCCACATCCTTTTAGAAAAAGTTGCACTGACAAAGCCCTAATGGTGTCTAGTTCTGAATCACAGTAGGAACTGGTTAGGGCACTAACCCAGAATGCTGCTTCTGCCTTTGTGTCTTTTGTGACTGTCACCTATCAATAAAACAAGTAAAGATCAGCCTGATACAAATGAATGTGAGGCAGCTCTGTCTCGATGTTTTCCAGATCGGTTTGAGTGTTAACCCAAATGCTTCTCACAATCACTTGTTAGTACATGCCTGCTTGGCATGTAACTTAGCAGTTCAGTAGCAAATCTCACAGAGAACTCCCTTCATTTCCAACTGTCATTCTCAATAGTTTGCCAATAGATAAAGCACGGAAAGGCAAGGTCAAAATGCTAGTAACCTCAAATTTTACATCAATACTGATTCTATGGGATTTTTTAAACTCTGAAGAAACTACCAGATGTTAGGTTAAAAGAAGTTCTTTTATTTAAAAGTGTCACTTGCCAGAAGGAAGACATCAACAGAAACCATGAAGACATGTCTCAAATTTTATTTATCCATTTAATTCTGAAAGCACATTAAGAAAGCATAACAACATTTCACTTTGGCTACAAATTGCTAATTAAGAAGTAACTTTAATTCTTCAGGAGGTAAAATATTAACATTTCTAAATGAAATCAAACACCACAAACTTCTAATTGTTATAAAAAAATTCAGCAGCAAAATCTGTTTAATAATTTAGGCATCTCTTAGTGGTGTAAATATTATCTGCATAATCATAAATATTTTCTGCTTTGTCCATAGACAATCAGCTAAGGATCTGTTGCTCATAAGACTTAAATTAAGATCAACTTAAGGCTGCCTGCTGGCCACAAAATAATTACTTTACACTTGCTGATGCCTGAATCTGTTAGATTTAGCAGCAAGATGTATTCTTTGTTTTCATAAGTAGGGGAAAGTTGCTTTTTCTTATATAAATTCCATTGTTGATGTTATTAAAAAGGATTAGGGTGGAGTTGAAGTAGTTGAAAATGTAATTAAACTAATCCCTTTAACAAGAATTGTTTTCATATTGATAATTCTCTATAACAACAAGCATTATAGATCATACCCATGTGAAATATTTACACTCAATATTTTATTGCATAATCTCTCCTCTAGCTTTCTGTATCAGGGATAAGATTTAGCTTTCTTTTTCTTTTTCTCTCCCCACCTAAAATGTAAAGACCAAAAGAAATCCTTTTACTTTTTTTCTCTTTGCATCCTCTGCTAATTTTTTCACAATGTCATTGTCTCTAGGTAAATAATGTTAATGGCAATCAAATCATTAATCTCCCCAAAGAGTAGAAATGCTCTGAAAAGAAGAGACTGGTCCAATTGATTTTTTTTTTTTGGTATCTTTTGTCATTTGTTACAGATTCTCATTTCAAATGATTTGTTTACCCATCGATTGCAATAAATTGTTATGCTGCTGAAAATATCAGTAAGAGTAGAGTCAGATGAAGGACGAAACTGTCATTCTGGCCAACCTCCTCTGATTATCTCCAGTGTAAATTGGGAATTGTTCTTAATCTGCTCAAATGTCATGTTATCAGAGAGACCTTCTCTGACCTCCTAATATAAAATTACAATCACCATCCCCTCCCACTAACACTCATCCCTCTAATTGGATTTATTTTTCACCATAGCAGTTATCACCATGGGCCCATTATAAAGCATTATATGTTTGTTTGCTTAATGCATCTCCTCCAACTAGGATGGAGACACCACAAAAATAGGGACTTGGATTTGTTTACTGTTATATCAAGTGCCAAGACAAGTTCCTTAAATACTGTTGTATAATAGGCAATCAATAAAAAATTGTTGAGTGAATGAGACTTTGCCCTCATCTCTCAGGTGCCTAAAGCACCAGATCTGTGTGAAGCTGCAAGAGACTTGTCATAAAGACTTGTCAACCTTTACCCAGAGCTGGCCGTCCTGCTCAGCCCAAGGGGAAGGGTGCCCCTCCCTATGGAACAAAAGCAGAGACCTAGAGCTTCCTGTGGCCATGTCTTCATTAAAGGACTAATACTGGGTTGTGAGGTACTGTCTGACCTCCACGTGTTTACAATTATAAGAAAATATAGAGAATCTCAAAGGGGGATGCCCTACAGGGTACTATTTCTGTGGCATATCAATAGGGACTCCATGGCAAAATAAGTTTTTGAAACTAAGTGTATTTTGTGCAGCTAAGCAAGGATCTTAATTTCAAGGTATCCCAGATGTATGATTATGCTCATCAGGGCTAAGACAAGCTCTTAGACACTTTTTCTCAAACATTTGATCCCAGCCATTTTCTTTCTGACTGCTGTTTCTAAGAGAGTGTTACAACACAGAGGACTCCATTGAGTTGGGTATTGAGCAGACCAGGCAGGGGTAGGAGAACAAGTTCTGGCTCTGATTCTTACGGTCGGCTATATGATCTTGGGAAAGTTCCTTAACACTTCTCTATGCCTTGATTTCTTGTTCTGTGAGGTAGGGATGAAAGGGATTTTCCTAAGACAAGTAAACTATCCAACACATCAGGGATGACTAAATGGTGGATATTGTTAATTGTCAATGCCATATACTGAATGTATATATAAATGCATTTGAGATAGATTTCTTCAAGCATTTCATTTTGTTAGGATTGGTACCCACCCCACTCCCCATAGAAAAGCTGGCTGTGCCTCCTTGTCCTCTGGTCCCAGCACCTTGTCCTCATGCTCCATGTTCCTAGGCTGAAGGTGAACAAATGCTGTATTTCAACATGACTTGATACAAATGTCTGTTGGCTCCCTCTGGTGTACCCCACAGAGCTGGTTCCCTTCGTTCCCTCACTCCTGACCTCATATGAAGACATATTCCTCAGGAGGAAGGGGGTTAGTGTCCAAGTCAGTGATTGTGCAGATGGCTGCATGCTGACAGATTTGGAAGTGACCATATTTTTTTTTTTTTGGTAAATTTCAAAGGAAGGTGAGATTTGTGTGAATCTGACCCCTTCCAGTAAAATGCACATTTACATATATTTAGAATTTATAAATCCTGACAGATTCCACAATATTTATAGCCCTCCATAAAAAGCCTTTGCCAGTTTGCAGAGCTTTGCATTTGGCTCTCTGGTATGCTTAAGAGAGCTTAAATAATAATAAATTTGGTGATTTATTCCACCTGGAACAGAAACTTATCCCCACCCCCTTGGCTCATTTTGAAGGGGATACCTATAAATAGTGTCACAGACGCTGGGATCAGGAATAGGAAATTGAAATTTGAGAGAGAAGTACAGAAACATTTTCATTATCACTGATTTCTTGAGTATATTTTTAAAACAGTTCTGTTCTTCAAATAATATACCTTCTCCCCTTTCTCCTGCCTCATCTCAATTATACTTGAGTCTCCCAGACCTGTTGCCAACTTTAAGATCCAATTGCATTAATGGGAAAAAGAGACTGAGAGTATTAGCTGACTAGGTAGGAGAGAGTTGCCTCTAGGGAGGCCAAAGCAATTCTCCAATGTTCATCTTGTATTTCATAGGAGTCAGCAGGTAACTGAGCATCGATACCGAAAGTGTATATTCATTATTTGAGACTCATCTCATGCATCCAACAGGTATGAAAAAAGTTCCAAGTTCATGAAGAAGACAAAAGGACATCTAATTGTAATTGTCAGAGACAGTCTAAGGACAATGTCAAAGGGTAGATTCTTTTACCCATCCATACGCAGGATCACCTGGTACAGGGCAAGAGAGAGTCATTCCTTCTTATCCATAGTTCCTCTTTCCATGGTTTCATTTATCCATGGTCAACTAGGGTCCAAAAATATTAAATGGGAAATTCCAGGAATAAATAACTTATGAGTCTTAAATTATGCACTATTCAGAGTAATGTGATGAAATCTCTTGCCATCCTGCTCCATCCCACCCCGGCCATGAATCATCCCTTTGCCTAGAGAACCTGTGTTATTTCCACTACATGCTCATTTGTCATTTAGCCAAGGTCTGAGTTATCAGATCAACTGCCTGATATTATAGTGCTGTGTCCAGGTGCCCGGGCATAGTAACCACACACCTTGTCACAATGACAAGGTGTGTGGTTACTATTCACACACTTCCTCTCCTCACATTGTGTCATCTCACATCACCACAAAAAGGATGAGTATAATAAAACATCTTGAGAGAGACCACATTTACATAAACTTTGTTACCATGTATTGTTATAATTGTTCTATTTTATTATGAATTATTGTTGTTGATCTTTCACTGTGTCTAATTTATAAATTACTGTTTATTATAGGTAAGTATGTATAGGAAAAAGATATACTTAGAGGATTCAGTACTATCTGTGTTTTCGAGCTTTCACTGAGGGGTTAGGAAAATATCCCCTGGGGATAAGGAGGGACTACTGGACCTGAGTAGTGGCTTCCAAATAATTCTATTTGTTATTTTTTAAAATAACATAAATAAAAATGGGGAGCCAGTCGTTCTCCATAGGATCCCCTGATGAAAGCCACAAGCAGCCACTTAGTGTAGCACAAGCAGTGTTATTACAATAACACTGTGACAGTGATATAATAAGGTTTAGTTCCAGTTACTTGTTTGGATTGAAAGGGAAGTAGCCTTTGACAGAAGGAGAATAATGATAATAGTAATTAACATCGATGGAGTGCTGCTATGGGCTTCCGCAGAGTTTGGTTTGCAACACCGTCCTATTTATACAGTTGGCCCTCCACAACGTAGGGTTTTGCATTCCACAGATTCAACCAACCATGGGTTGGAAGTATTGAAAAAACAAAATTCAGAAAGGTCCCAAACAAATCTAAATTTGCTGTGTGCTGATAACTGTGTTAATTCAGGCCAATGAGGTGACATGTGGGTACATGCTACTGCGGCCTTCACCATTTCCCAGATCCTCAGTCTCCCCAGTGCTCCATGTTTGAGCATGGTTCACCCCATCTCATTCCTGCACTATGTGGTTAGGCCTCTGATATCTGTTTCTGTACTGAACATGTACAGATTTTTTTTTCCCATCAATATTCCCTAAGCAATGAGAACAACAACTATTTACATAGCATTTGCATTATGTTAGGTATTATAAGTAATCTAGAGGTGATTTAAAGTATGTGGGGGGATACGTGTAGGTGATATGAAAATACTCTGGCATTTTATACAAGGCACTTGAGCATCTGCAGATTTTGGTGTCAATGAGGGTTCTGGAACTGGTCCCTCATGAACACTGAGGGATGATTATAGCAGGTTTTCTTGGAACACACCCCCAACCCCAAGTCTTTCCTGAGCAATCCTCTTATCTCTAGCTAATAGGATGGCAGATGTTTGGACCAAGCCCCAGAGCCTGCAGTGTACCACATTTTAATGATTTGTGGTGAATAAAGTAAATGTTTTAAAACCAGACTTTATGAAGCAGAGACCCTGTTAAGTATGATGGATAGGAGGCAAAGCTGAGAGAAACTGAACATTGCATGGGGGCATTGCTTCTCAAGCAGGACATGGATTTATGGTTCATGGATAGTTCTAAAATCTTGCTTGAAAATGACTTTTTAAGGAACTATGCTCTTAAGCAATGTCCTTGAGGCAGGGGGAATTTCCCTTGCTCTTCCATAACATCTTTCTAAGAGGGAGCAGAGGTACTGAGCTGTTAGACGGTTGCTCTGTGTCTTAGTGTTTCTGTGATCTAACACATATGGGATAAAAAACTGTTAAAGTCCATAGAAGGAAACAAGACTAGAAAATTATCATATTTATTGTGTTTTGTTTTTTTCTTAAAAAAACTATTATAGAGGATAATCTGTTTAAAACAAATAAAAATGATTATTGAGAATGTTTTTCTTTTCATGCCTCTTAGCAACAGCAACATGGCAAGACCTGAGTTGACCCCGTGTTTTAATGTGGCACCTCTTATTCTTCCTCCACAGGGCAATCCCTACATGTGCAATAATGAGTGCGATGCAAGCACCCCTGAGCTGGCACACCCTCCTGAGCTGATGTTTGACTTTGAAGGAAGACACCCCTCCACATTTTGGCAGTCTGCTACTTGGAAAGAGTACCCCAAGCCTCTCCAAGTTAACATCACTCTGTCTTGGAGTAAAACCATTGAGCTCACAGACAACATAGTTATTACCTTTGAATCGGGGCGTCCAGATCAAATGATCCTGGAGAAATCTCTCGACTATGGACGAACATGGCAACCCTATCAGTACTATGCCACAGACTGCTTGGATGCTTTTCACATGGACCCCAAATCTGTGAAGGATTTATCACAACACACCGTCTTGGAAATCATTTGCACAGAAGAGTACTCCACGGGGTATACAACGAATAGCAAAATAATCCACTTCGAAATCAAAGACAGGTTCGCATTTTTTGCTGGACCTCGGCTACGGAATATGGCTTCCCTCTACGGACAGCTGGATACCACCAAGAAACTCAGAGACTTCTTCACAGTCACAGACCTGAGGATAAGGCTGCTGAGGCCAGCTGTTGGGGAAATATTTGTAGATGAGCTACACCTGGCACGCTACTTTTACGCCATCTCAGACATAAAGGTGCGAGGAAGGTAAGAGAATGTCTGCCTCAATTGGGAATGGGTGTGTCCAAAGGAATCACCAGTGTGTTGAGGCTGCAGTTCCTAAGATGGCATTTGTCAATTTCTGCTGCAACATTTTCTCAGGAATACCAGTGTGCTGGTACATTCTCAAGGTATTTGAGATCCTTTGGACTCAGCCGTAATTTGTAATCTCAGACATGCTGCTGTGAAACCTGGTGGGCCTGGTGGGATTATTATTTATTTATTTATTTTGTAGTTGTAGATGAGCAACATGGCTTTATTTTGTTTGTTTATATTTATATGGTGCTAGGGATCCAACCCAGTGCCTCACAGATGCTAGGCAAGTGCTCTGCCACTGAGCTACTGACCCAGCCCAGCCTAGTGGGATTCTTAAGAATTCAAATGAAAACAAAACAAAACAAAACAAAAAGAGGGGGTATCTTACTTAAGACAAAGAAACTCCCTAAGTCAGGAGGTTTTTAGTTTTTGTCATTAAGGCAATTAAAATTTAGGGATTAAATTCTATTGTCCTATAAGGGACTGAAAAACAAGAAATAGATCTTGTAATTTTACATGCAAGGAGGATTGTAACTCACAGTACATCAATCTGTTCATATTTGTTATATTGGACCAAAAAAATCTGGAAATGAAAGCTATATTTCTTTACATTTATTAAATCAGAACCATAAGCATCTAGGAAATAAAGCATCTGTTAAGCAGGGACAAGTTCTACTTCTTAGGTTTTTGGATGTGCTTTTGTATTGAAATGATGTGCCACATTTAAAATATGAACTTGAATTGGTGCCCTTCATTTTGTATATCAATCACAGAAGGACCAGGGTTGCAATACTAATGGTCACTGTTTAGAACAAATAAAAATGTCTGTCTTTGTTTTTGACAATATATTAGAAACATAATGAAGTTTCCAAGAATTTTGAAGTTGTTTCAATGACAAATTTGAATAATGAGAACCAGGACTACCAACATAGATATTCCCAACCAGCTTTGCAAGTGTGGCATCGTATCAAAATAGCCAACTAATGAAAGTGGAAGCCTAGGGTAGTGAGTGGAGAAAACGGAAGGTAAGAATATAATTCATAAAAATGGAAATAAAGGAAAGGCAAGTAAAGCTATAATTACTCCAAAAAAATGCCAAGAGAGCTTGAAGTCATAATATATGAGGATAACAATAGAAGCGGTACCTCTGTCATGTTGGTTTAATTAAATAATCATAAAATTTACACAGGATTCATTCAATTTACTGGTTCCTGGCATCCCTTAGGGCAGCCCAGTCCTCGGAAACTGGACAAGTGTTGAGATCTGGCTTTCGGAGACTTACCTTGTGTAATGCTAGAATGAGGAAGAAGTCTCTGCTGCTAAGGAAAGGGCCTTAGTGGGTACCCAGACTAGAGTGATGGGCACAACCTCTCAGAGTGGTATCAGGATCTTAGCTGTGGAGAAGTAGCAGGAACTCTGTTCCTCAAGGAAGAAAGAAACTGTAACTATGGAACCTTATTTTAAACTTTTAACTAAGGTCTTGGTGATGGATGATGAAAGTTTCTTTAAAGCCAAATATTTTTGAGAGATATATGCCCTGATACATTTGTATTTCAAGCTTGCAGGTTCCAGGGTATAGAGAGCAGTTCATGTATTAGCAGGGAACTATGACAGTATGATAGGGAGCTGTTGCCTTGAACATGAGTTTGCTGTTTATAATAAAATGCAGCCATTATTATGCTTAGGAACATTTTAGCAAAAATTATTAATTTATAGTATCTTATTCTGGAGGACATATATGAAAATAATTGATGTTGATATTATTAACAATAGTATATCTAAATCAAGTAGTAAGTATTCGATTCATCTATAAGATTAAAGGTCAAAATTAATAATTTGGATTTGAATCCTAGTATGATCTACATTGCTAGGTATATTTATATAGGTCAGTTTCCTACAGTTTGAGAAATCCTTAATCTGAGTCCAAGTTGCTATAGCCCAACTTCCTCCAAACACTTGCCCTTCCACTTGTCAAGAAGGCAATCTTAAGAAATCTTGTGGCTGGGAAACACCATTGTTGGAGCTTATTTTTGGCACTGGGTATCCATTTATCTTTCATCTGATTGTTTAAAAGAATCAATTGTTTAGAAGAAACAATCAGATCAAAGAAAAATATAAAATACGTTTTAAAAGTAAAGACATTTTTATGCCTTCTCCACTGGGGTCAGATAGGCCATCTGAAGGTGGCATGTTGGAAATTTCAGAATCCCTCCAAGTTTATCATTTTCTTTTGTCTTCCTACCATCCTTTCACCTGCATTTCTGTGACTCTGGGGAATTTGCAGGAGCCCTCCTCCCTTCTCTGGGACTCACCTCCACTGTCTTTTCCTGTTCACCAGTCAACTGTAAGCTAGTGAGAAGCAGCTGGGCAAAACAGAAAGGTCCAGTAGAGGTGAGCCCCTTCCATGAGGTCCACTCTTTCACCTGCACACTCTGTCCAGATTCCTCAGGGCGGAACCAATGCTGGCATGTACTGCACTAGGCACCAGATGGCTGGAGTATTTTTAGTCTTAGGGGAGGGACCAAAGAAGCAAAGCCTGATGGCTCCGTTGTGTCTCCAGCTTTCAAGTTATATAAGGAAGATCTGCTCATGATAGAGCCACTAAAGGGAAATACTGAGCAATAGCCTGGTTCATAGGCCTTTCAGCAGAGACACTAATTATTTTACCTTTGAAAATTTCAGTAGGATTAACGGCCTAGATGGTCTTTCTCCTATATAACAAATCTCCTATAGAGGTTTGAATATTGATTGATGATTTGAAAAGAAAGTTCTAAATATTATTTTCCAAAACAATCATACATATATATTTCCAAAATTATAACTGAGGTCTTTGTTTCATTTACCCACCCCAACATCCCATGAAATGATGGCAACATTTTACATGCCTCTACCTACACATCTGTATCTGATAAAGATAATGATATTTTTCTACTTGTTACTTTGAAAACCAAAATGTGGAAATTGATATGAGTCGTTTTTATTATTTTTTTTATTTTTTCCCAAATAATTAGTTTTATTTTATTTATTTATTTTTTTATTGGTTGTTCAAAACATTACATAACTCATGACATATCATCTTTCATACATTTGATTCAAGTGGGTTATGAACTCCCATTTTTACCCCAAATACAAGTTGCAGAATCACATCGGTTACACATCCACATTTTTCCATAATGCCACATTAGTGACTGTTGTATTCTGCTACCTTTCCTATCCCCTACTATCCCCCTCCCCTTCCCTCCCCTCTTCCCTCTCTACCCCATCAGCTGTTGTTCAATTCTCTCCCTTTTTTCCCCTTTCCCCTCACCATCTCTTGTATGTAATTATGTGTAACAA
This sequence comes from Spermophilus citellus, assembly GCF_964194105.1. NCBI lineage: Eukaryota > Metazoa > Chordata > Mammalia > Rodentia > Sciuridae > Spermophilus > Spermophilus citellus. The sequence goes on along the minus strand of NC_138191.1, from coordinate 43,557,223 downwards.
TGAGGGTCTCCTTCCATTTCCATACAGTTTCCCTTCTCTCTCCCTTTCCCTCCCACCACTCGTCTCTGTTTAATGTTAGTCTTTTCCTCGTGCTCTTCGTTTTTAAATAGTGGAACGTAGTCCAGATGGAAACATTCATAGAATAAAAGAATACAAAATGTTTCATCTTGAAATATTAAACTATGAAACAAAAATAATTAGATATCTTTGTTTAAAGTGGCTGTGAATTCCAATTCTCTACATTTTCTGTGCATGTGTTTACTTTATACTGACTGGTGTCATTTGGTGTGAAAATTATATTTTGATTGTCATTAGACTAATGTGACATTTATGTTCTTTTCAGTATGTAATACATGTGATACCTATTTTACTAGTTACAAAAATCATAATCTCATCATAAGTAATTTATTCCTCTTTTGCTATACTTATTTTGCTTTCATTTACTCCTTCTCATTGTGTATTTATTTTGATAATGGAGGGAAAGAGGAAACATGGCTATTGGCAATCTCAGCGACTCCGTAGTACTTACATTGTTCAATAAACCTAATAATCTTCATGGGCTAATTCTGACTTATGGATGTCCTGCTTCAGTAAATCAGGGTGATTTTCTCTAGTGAATAATAGAAGAGTGCAGTGTGCCAGTACCTTAATTAAAGAGCAGCTCTCTTAGTCTTGATCTCATTTTAATTTACAGGGTAATACTACAATAATATCACTAATGGAAGGTACATTAAAGGGCATCAAGTAGCATTAACTGTATTAAATTATGGTACTTGTGTTAATTAACTGCTGAAGCAAGATGGTTCTAATGGCCAAAAAGGTCGTCTAGTGCATAAATAAAATCTACTCAGATGAAGGGTGAGAGAAGAAATGAAGAGAGTAGATGTTTGTTCTGAACATCTTTTCATACAGACATGGGGTTAAATTTAAAAGCTGTAAGTACAAATAACATCCAAATGTTTCTTAGTTACATAATTGGATGCTGTGATTTTTTTAGTTATTTTGTTTCCATCTAAGGGTTCCATAAATTAATTAAAAAGTTGAACATTTTATTTGTCAGATGCATAGATTTTATTAGAATGTATATTCAGCATTCTTTATGTTTTCTTTGAGGTGAACAGTTCAAGGAAGTAATGATATTTATTTTAATAGTTCTTACATCTGAAAGATAAATGAACGTTTGGCAATATGCTTATTTATTTTTATGATATCTTATCAGCAATGTACCGACTTATTGGTTTCAGACATAAGAAAATAGAAATTCTGGTTTAACAAAAACTTTATGAGAATTGAAAGAAATTTTCCCAATGGCCTAGAAAACTCAAATCAACATCTCTTTTACTTGCTATCTTTATATTCATAAAGATAGTTATCAGTAACTTTTTCCATTTCTTCTCTACTTCAGTACCTACTCAGGCTCCTGTACAGTTTTCCAAATAGTAAATACAGACCACCAAACTTTATCCACGGTTTAGTGTTTAGTATCTGCTGTTTCAGTCACTCATGTCCAAAAATACTAACTGGAAAATTCCAGAAATAACAATTCATAAGTCTTAAATAAATTTTATTACAGAATATTATTACAATGATTTTATTTTACTATTATTTATTGCTGTCAATCACTCACTGTGCCTAATATATAAATTCAACTTTATTACAGGTATAGATATATAGGAAAAACTGGGAGGAAAAAAACATAGTATATATGGGGTTTGTACTCTCTACTACTCCAGGTATCCACTGGGGTTCTTGGAACATGATGCCCTCAGATAAGGGGAATCTGCTGCAGAATCTTTTTGCCTTTTTACCTCCATTGCTTACCTCAGGAGAGGAGCCTGGGAGCATTATCGCACAGCCTCCCTTCAGGAAATGTCTTTGATGCCATTTTCACTTCACCTCTGCCTGGCTCAGAACCACACTCTCCTTTGCCTAATCACAGGGTCATGAAAGAGCCAGGGACAAAGCTACCCTGCCTGGGTACTGGAGAGAGAAAGCTCCCCTCCCCACTAGAAAAGCAGCACTTTCATTTATAAACCTTTACTGTTTGAACGTCTTGGAAATAATTAGGAAAAGGTGGAGTTCACTTTCTTGAAGCAAAGCTTCCAGGTGGTTAGAGCAAAAACAGGGAGCATCAGGTAAGCAAGAGCATTTGGGAAGATTAAAAGCATAAAAGTGATAGTGCATTTTTCATAGCTTTGGCAAAATCATGTAATGCACAAGTGATTTACAAACTACAGAGGCTTATCAGTTTTCCTGCAAGTTCTCTAAGTGTCTTTCGACAACTTGAATAAATCTACCAAAATATTTACTTTCCACCTCTTGTTTAAGAGGCAATCCCACAAGACACTTTTAAACATTGTGCCTGGCCCTTAGCCATTCTTTCTCAATTACTCCTCATTATTGAAGCGGAGCTCTCCTGCCACTGAACAGATTTTGCTTTAGGAACATCTTCCTTCTTTCTGTTATCAGTAGACACTTATCCTCCACCTGGGACAGTGTGGGTTAGACAGAGGACACACAGAGATGCGTGAGGCATAGTCTCTGCCCTCCAGGAGCTCATATCCAGAAGATGCAAAGACTTGTATAAAAAGAAAAAAAAATGATGACAACATGGTTTAAGTAGTTTTCACATGTTATTCTGTTTTTCATTTCTATAACAAATCTTGAAGCTGGTAACTTTATAAATAAAACAGGTTTATCTCACAGTCCTGGAGGTGCAAGGGACCACATTTGGTGATTGCCTGGCTAGCAAAGTCCTGAGACAGCCCAGGACATCAGGTGGTGAAAGAAAGGAAGTATGTATCTTTTCAGGTTGCCCTCCCTCTTCATATTCAATCATGAGAGATCTACCCTGATAACCTTGTCCAATCCTAATTACTTCCAAAAACCTCATCTCTGAACACCATAGTTGGATTGTTTCCAGCTTCTTAATGTCTCACAATGGAGGTTAAATTTCAACACATCAACCTCTGTGGACACATTAAAACTCTACCTAAACCACAATACCATGTGAATGCTTAAAGCACTATGGTCTCAGAGAAGGAGCTACAAATTTTATGTAGGAAGGTTAGTAAAATTTTTGATGAGGATAAGAGATTTATACAGTATCTTGAAATATGTGCTTTAGTTTGCCAAGTAGCCAGAGCAGAAGCGATGTTCCAGGCAGACAAATGATGCATGAAAACAGCACAGCATGTTAAGGAAATCCAAATAGTTAGGAATTGGGGTTTAAAGTCCTGGGAGATGTCTTCCTGTCTTCTCCCTATGGACCATCACCATCTCTATAAATTTCTAAAGGATACCCACATCTTGCCCTCCGAGTAGCACATGTCGTAAGAAACCTAAAATTATATGGATTCACACATATCAGTTGAGTTCAGGTCAGAAACATTTCAAGGCAATGGTGATAGAGGCTATTCGGGTGTCTGTGCATCCTAGAGAGATGTAGCATTGCATAAATGAGGGGCAACTAAAATGCCAAGCCATGATGCTTAAGCAGAGCATCCAGAAAAGCTCTCCAAATTCCATGGAAGCCAACTCATGGCAATGGTTTGAGATCTGCTTATAAGTCAGTGGGATGTGGTGACCAGTCAGATTCTAGAGAAGAACTGAGGGAAAGACTTCTTAATTAATTGACTGGACAGTGAGCCATAACATAGGGAGTAAATACTAGAATAAGGTTTCAGGTAATTGGTGGTTTAGCTGATTATTCATGTCATGCCGTTTCAAGTAATAGAAATCCAAGTGGAGAGTCCAGTTAAGGACTTTTTAAATTGCTGTTCTAGTGCCCTAGAAAGCAGTTTGAATTAGGTTTGGAATTTATGACCTTACCTGTGGTGGTTGAAGTTTGAGGAATGGGTGACATTGATAATGTGGGGTTTTAGGCCATTCTATTTGTAAATGACTGTGGTCATTTATAGAACATTCACAGAACCCTCTGGAATACTGTCATTTATTTAAAAGGTAATTTCTGAAGGAAATTGAGAAATAGTCTGAGAAGCTGCAGGAAATCAAAAGAGAGTGGAATGAGTTCAGGTAATTCTAATATTCTCCATTAATATGCAATAATAATCTTTTACATTTGTCTAGCTCTCTGTTTACAAAACTCTTTCAGGTACTTTATTTACTCTAATTCTTACAAGAGATTTATGAAACAGGTGGTGTTTAACCCTGTTTTACAGATGAGAAAACTGAGAACCAGAGATACTTCATGATTTTCTTTTTTAAAAAATTTATTCTAATTTGTTATATATGACAGTAGAACGCAATTCAATTCATATTACACAAATAGAGCACAATTTTTCATTTCTCTCATTGTCCACAAAGTAGTCACACTATTCATGTTTTCATGCATGTACTTGGGGTAGTGTTGTCTGTTTCACTCCACTGTCTTTCCTACCGCCATGACCCCTCCCTTTCCTCCCTCTCCTTTGCCCTATCTAAAGTTCTCCTATTCCTCCCATGCTGCTCCTCCCATCCCCATTATGAATTAGCATCCTTGTATCAGAGAAAACATTCAGCATTTGGTTTTTTTGGGGATTGGCTATCTTTACTGAGCATTATCTTCTCCAACTCCATCCATTTACCTGCAAATACTATGATTTTATTCTCTTTTATGCTGAGTAATATTTCACTGTGTATATAGAACACATTTTCTTTATCCATTCATCTACTGAAGGGCATGTAGGTTGGTTCCACAGTTTAGCTATTATGAAATGAGCTGCAATAAACATTGATGTGGCTGTGTCCCTGTGTCCCTGTAGTATGCTGTTTTTAAGTCCTTTGGGTATAGTGCAAGCAGTGGGATAGCTGAGCCAAATGGTGGTTCCATTCCAATTTTTCCAAAGAATCTCCATACTGCTTTTCATATTGGCTGCACCATTTTGCAGTCCGACCAGCAATGTCTGAGTGTGCCTTTCCCCCCACATCCTTGCCAACACTTATTGTTGTTTGTATTCTTTTTTTTTTTAAAGAGAGAGTGAGAGAGGAGAGAGAGAGAGAGTGAGAGAGAATTTTTAATATTTATTTTTTAGTTCTCGGCGGACACAACATCTTTGTTGGTATGTGGTGCTGAGGATCGAACCCGGGCCGCACGCATGCCAGGCGAGCGCGCTACCGCTTGAGCCACATCCCCAGCCCGTTGTTTGTATTCTTAATAGCTGCCATTCGGACTGGAGTTTTCTTTTCTTACATCATTCATATAATGAAGTGACAAAATAGGGTTGCTAACTCCAAAAGTTGTACTTTCCGTAGATGACTCAGTCTGGCACCAGTCACTCTGAAATGGTCTTAGTAGATATAGGAGTCCCAGAGTATTCCCAAAGGAGCCATCCTTAAACAGATACAAGGAGTCAATAAATCCTATGGCTCTACCCTTCCTGAAATGTTCTGGGAGTTGCACTCAACATGACCTTGGCTGCTCCGGATTTCATTACACCAGGTTGTGGGGTGTTCATCTGCACTTGTTTTAGTTGGATTTTCCCCTGCTGTGACCAAAAGCCCTGACAAGAACAATTAGAGGAGGAAAAGTTTATTTGGGGACTCACAGTTTCATAGGTCTCTGTCCAATAGAGAACCAGCTCCATTCTCTGGAGCCTTCGGTGAGGCAGAACATAATGGCAGAAATGAGTGGCTGGGGACTAGGGTTGTGGCTCAGTGGTCGAGTGCAATCGGTTCAAACCTCAGCATCACATTTTAAAAAAATGAAATAAATATATTATGTCTGCCTAAAACTAAAAAATAAAATGTTAAAAGAAAAAAAGAAATGTGTGGCTGAAGGAAGTGGGGCTTTGAACACGGTACCAGGAAGCAGAGTGAGAACTACACTCAAGAAAGACAAAATATAAATCCCAAGGGCAAACCCCCAGGGACTCACCTCCTCCAGCCACACCCTGTCTGCCTACAGTTACTACCCAGTTAATCCCTATTAGGGAATAATTGCACTGATCAGGTTAAGGCTCTCATTATCTAATCATTTCACCTCTAAACCTTCTTGCATTATCTCATATGTGAGATTTTAGGGACACCTCACATCTAAACCATAACAGTATTCTAACTTATTTCATTTTTATGTCTTCTTGTATTTACTGCTGAAATCAAATTACAGTGATTGTTTCTTATTTTCTGAGGAAACAGAAAAGTAAATGAACTGAATTTTTTAAATATTAACTTTTCTCCATAATAAATATACTTTTCCATAAATTTAAATATCTGCCACTCTATTTAATTAATACAGTAGCTTCATTGTGAACTAAAACAAATCACTGATATTAGTGGATAAACTTGGAAATGACCAATGATTAGTTAATTTTAAGACAACTTGTCCTTCATGTGAGGTCGATATATTTTTCTTTTCAACTTTCACACACTGGTCTACATTGTCTTGTCTGAAACTACAGTGAAAAGTGTGTTGCCTCTTGCATATAATACAATTTTGTAAGTTCATAGTCAATGATCCTACCTCCCTGGTATTTTTTTCCCAAGCTAAATCAATATTTAACCATTCAGCCACAAAATTCTAATTTACTCTTCTTTTAAAGGGAAAATGAAGCCCTTCTTTTGAAGGGAGAATGACATAAGAATATGTAAATGAAAAACTTAGCAACCTTAATTTTTTCAAAAAAGCATTTTTACTTAGCCTGGTGGAAACATTTAGAATAAAGATTTATGGTATGCACCCATTTTAAGTGGACAACCGAGTGCTATTCTGATTTGGAACATATTTTTTAAAAACTTGAAATGTTGTTGAATTGTAAAGAGAATATATGCATAAGCAGCTTATTTTCCTTTGAGGTTTCCACCATTTTAAGCAGAGAATGTGTCTAATAATTCCTTTATTTAAATTATAAACTTCATTAACATGCAGGAAAACAACCCAGTTTAAGAATTTGTCTCTTTATCCTTAATTCCCCCATGCCAAAAGTTTTTTAAAGCTAGTAGGTCATTAAAGAAAAGATGTCGAGGGGGGAGGAAGATGGCGGCGAAGGGAGTGCATCACCCCAGTGCGCCACGTCACTGTGCGGGAGAAAGACTAGGTGAAACAGCTGAAGGCTATCTTGTTGGGAATTTCCAGTGAAATTGAGGTGCTCCAGAATCTAGTGGACGGATTTCCATCGCGCGAGGTTCGGCTACGGGGGCTCGGACGCGGGCGATTTCTCCGCACGGAGGGTCTCGCCCCGCAGCTGGAGTCTGCGGCGCTCGCTGGGAAGCGGCGAGGTGCCTGAGCGGGGGTGCAGCAATGCGGATTCTGGGGGCTCCTGCCAGTGGTGCAATGGCCGTGCTTAGTGCTGAGTTCCGGCTTTGAGACAGAGGAGAGAAGCAGTCCAGTTCGGTTCTCGACACCGGTTGGACCATGGAGGAGGACAGCAGCCGCCATCTTGGAGAGCTGATGTAATCATCCCTGTTTTCTACTGATCTCAGCTCATTCAGCTACGGAACAGGTGATTTCAGGCTGGTATTTGCCTGCGTCTCTCAGACAGATCGCTCAGGCTCAGGGCTGGAGAACCAGTGGAGAATACTCCTAGGGGCTCGCTCCTGGCAAGGCGTTCGCCGGGCTCTGAGCGGCCGGATTCTGGTTCCAGGGGCTGCTTTGGCCCAGGGCTGGGGAACCTGCGGAGATTGCGTGTTGAGGCCAGCTCCAAGTGGAGCCTGCGCTGAGCTCGGGGCGGCTGTGTTCTGACTCCCGGAACAGTTTTGGCCCGGGGCTGCGGAGCCCGCGGGGACTGCGTCTTTGAGCCTGCTCCCAGCGGAGCGTGCACCGGAGAGCTTGGAGCGGCCGCGGCCGGGCTCTGGCTCCCGGAGTTGCTTTCGCCTGGGGCAGGGGAACCCGCGGGGGTTGCTCCTTGGAGCCTGCTCCTTGCGGAGCTTGAGCTGGGATCGGAGAGGCCGGGTTCTGGCTCCTGAAGCTGCTTTGGCCCAGGGTTGGGGAACCTGCGGTGACTGCTTCTCGGTCCGGGTCCTGCTGGGTGCTGTGGGGGCCAGGGGGGCAGAGTGGAGCTGCCGCCTGCACCCAGAGCAGGCCAAGTGACCCGCCGGCGTGGTATCACGACACCCCAACTGCAGCTGGGGCTGAAGAGAGTAGCCGCCCATGCCTAGAACAGGACCAGCAACCCGATGGCGTGGTAGCCAAGTCACCCCATTTGGAGTAGGGGCTATGCAGAGCCGCCGTCTGAGTCTGCAAGGTAGGCAGACCTGCGATCCACTGGAAGGACAGGCCCGGTAGCCTGCCAGCGTGGTGGACACTTAGCACCGAGGCAGTCACGTCACACTGGTTGGAGTGGGGGTGGAGCAGAGCCGCCGCCCGTGTCCGGAAAAGGCCCAGTGACCCGTTGGAGAGGCAGTCAGGTACCCCCATTGGGAGTGGGGGCTGAGCAGAACTGCCGCCCAAGCCGGCAAGGTAGGCAGACCTGCGACCCACCGGCAGAACAGGCCTAGAGGCCTGCCAGCGTGGTAGACACATCACACCAATTGGAGTAGGGGATGAGCAGAGCCGCCGCCCACATCCGGATCAGGACCAACGACCTGAAGGCGTGGTAGTTACGTCACCACAATTGGAGTGTGGGCAGAGCAGAGCCGCCACCCGCGCCCGCAGGGTGGGCAGACCTGCAACCGACCAGAGTGGTAGACAGATCACCCTAATTAGAGGAGAGGCACAGCCACTACCCGCCCTGCAAGAGAGATTTTCCAACTATACAAGAGCAATATAAATAAATAGGGGGAAAATTTCAAAAACAACAGTTTCACCAAGCAGAAAGAAACGCGAGCAGTATGAAAAGACAAGGAAAGAAAGGACCACAAGCAATGAAGGTCAACTCAACTTTATTGTCATGTATAACTAATTAGAACAAATAAAAATTTTTAAAGAATAAAAAAAAAAAAGAAAAAGAGTTCAGGATATACATCCTTCAGATGATCTGGAGTCTCAAGGAAGACTTGAGACAGCAAAATCAGATAATGAAAGATCACTTTGACAGGGAACTACATAAACAAATCCAGGAAGTAAAAGATCAATTACACAGGGAGATAGAGGTAATAAAAAACAAACAAATAGAAATCCTAGAAATGCAGGAAGCAATAAACCAACTTAAAACCTCAATTGACAATACTACCAGCAGAGTAGATCACTTAGAAGATAGAACATCAGACAATGAAGACAAAGTATCAACTTGAAAAGAACATAGACAGCTCAGCAAGACTGCTAAGAAACCATGAGCAGAACATCCAAGAAATATGGGATAACATTAAAAGACCAAACTTAAGAGTCATTGGTATACAGGAAGGCACAGAGCTCCAAACCAAAGGAATACACAATCTATTCAATGAAATAATATGAGAAAACTTCCCAGACTTGAAGAATGAGACAGAATCCCAAATCCTAGAAGCCTACAGGACGCCGAAAGTGCAAAATCATAAGAGATCCACACCTAGACACATTATAATGAAGATGCCCAACATACAGAATAAGGAGAGAATTTTAAAAGCTACAAGAGAAAGGAAGCAGATTACATTTAGGGGTAAACCAATCAGGATAACAGCTGATCTCTCAACACAGACTCTGAAAGCTAGAAGATCCTGGAATAACATATTTCAAACACTGAAAGAAAATGGGTTCCAACCAAGAATCGTGTATCCGGCGAAATTAAGCTTCAGGATGGAAGATGAAACTGAAACCTTCCACGATAAACAAAAGTTAAAAGAATTCGCAGCTAGAAAACCATCTCTTCAAAAAATCCTTGGCAAAACATTACAGGAAGAGGAAATGGAAAATAACAATGAAAACCAACAGTGGGAGGTAGGACAGTAAAGGGGGGAAAGTAATCAAAGAGGAAAACAAATCAGGTTTAGTAACATTAATAAACAAATATAGCTGGAAGAACAAACCATATCTCAATAATAACCCTAAATGTTAATGGCTTAAACTCACCAATTAAGAGACACAGGCTAGTTGAATGGATCACAAGACCCAACAATATGCTGCCTACAGGAGACGCATTTGATAGGAAAAGATATACATAGACTGAAGGTGAAAGGTTGGGAAAAATCATACCACTCATATGGACTGCGGAAACAAGCAGGAGTGTCCATACTCATATCAAATAAAATAGATTTGAAGCCAAAGTTAATCAAAAGGGATAAAGAGGGACACTGCATACTGCTCAAGGGAACCATACACCAACAAGACATAACAATCATAAATATATATGCCCCAAACAATGGTGCAGCTATGTTCGTCAAGCAAACTCTTCTCAAGTTCAAGAGTCTAATAGACCACCATACAATAATCATGGGAGAGTTCAACACACCTCTCTCACCACTGGACAGATCTTCCAAACAAAAGTTAAATAAGGAACTATAGAACTCAATAACACAATTAACAACCGAGACTTAATTGACATATATAGAATATACCACCCAACATCAAGCAGTTACACTTTTTTCTCAGCAGCACATGGATCCTTCTCAAAAATAGATCATATATTATGTCACAGGGCAACTCTTAGAGAATATAAAGGAGTAGAGATAATACCATGCATCCTATCTGATCATAATGGAATGAAACTGAAAATAAACGATAAAAGAAGGAAGGAAAAATCATGCATCACTTGGAGAATGAACAATAGGTTACTGAATGATCAATGGGTTTTAGAAGACATCAAGGAGGAAATTAAAAACTTCTTAGAGTTAAATGAAAACACAGACACAACATATCGGAATCTATGGGACACATTGAAAGCAGTTCTAAGAGGAAAATTCATTGCTTGGAGTTCATTCCTTAAAAAAAGAAAAAACCAACAAATAAATGATCTCATACTTCATCTGAAAATCCTAGAAAAGAAGAGCAAAATAACAGCAAAAGAAGTAGAAGGCAAGAAATAATTAAAATCAGAGCTGAAATTAATGAAATCGAAACAAAAGAAACAATTGAAAAAATTGATAAAACTAAGAGTTGGTTCTTTGAAAAATAAATAAGATCGACAGACCTTTAGCCATGCTAACGAAGAGAAGAAGAGAGAGAACTCAAATTACTAGCATACGGGATGAAAAAGGCAATATCACAACAGACACTTCAGAAATACAGAAGATAAACAGAAATTATTTTGAAGCCTTATACTCCAATAAAATTGAAGATAGTGAAGGCAATGATAAATTTCTTAAGTCATATGATCTGCCCAGATTGAGTCAGGAGGATATAGACAACCTAAACAGACCAATAACAATAGAGGAAATAGAAGAAACCATCAAAAGATTATCAACTAAGAAAAGCCCAGGACCAGATGGGTATACAGCAGAGTTTTACAAAACCTTTAAAGAGGAACTAACACCAATACTTTTCAAGCTATTTCAGGAAATAGAAAAAGAGTTAGAACTTCCAAATTCATTCTACGAGGCCAACATCACCCTGATGCCTAAACCAGACAAAGACATTTCAAAGAAAGAAAACTACAGACCAATATCTCTAATGAACCTAGATGCAAAAATCTTCAATAAAATTCTGGCGAATCAGATTCAAAAACATATCAAAAAAATTATACACCATGATCAAGTAGGATTCATCCCTGGGATGCAAGGCTGGTTCAATATACAGAAATCAATAAATGTTATTCACCACATCAATAGACTTAAAAATAAGAACCATATGATCATCTCGATAGATGCAGAAAAAGCATTCGACAAAGTACAGCATCCCTTTATGTTCAAAACTCTAGAAAAATTAGGGATAACAGGATCATATCTCAATATTGTAAAAGCAATCTATGATAAGCCACAGGCCAGCATCATTCTGAATGGAGAAAAATTGAAGGCATTCCCTCTAAGATCTGGTACAAGACAGGGATGCTCTCTCTCACCACTTCTGTTCAACATAGTCCTCGAAACACTGGCCAGAGCAATTAGACAGACGAAAGAAATTAAAGGCATAAAAATAGGAAAAGAAGAACTTAAATTATCACTATTTGCAGATGACATGATACTATACCTAGCAGACCCAAAAGGGTCTACAAATAAACTATTATAGCTAATAAATGAATTCAGCAAAGTGGCAGGATATAAAATCAACAAGCATAAATCAAATGCATTCCTGTATATCAGCGATAAATCTTCTGAAATGGAAATGAGGATAACTACTCCATTCACAATATCCCCCCAAAAAATAAAATACTTGGGAATCAACCTAACAAAAGAGGTGAAAGACTTATACAATGAAAACTACAGAACCCTAAAGAGAGATATAGAAGAAGACCTTAGAAGATGGAAAAATATACCCTGTTCATGGATAGGCAGAACTAACATCATCAAAATGGTGATATTACCAAAAGTTCTCTATAAGTTCAATGCAATGCCAATCAAAATCCCAACAGCATTTCTTGTAGAAATAGATAAAACAATCATGAAATTCATATGGAATAATAAAAGACCCAGAATAGCAAAAACAATGCTAAGCGGAAGTGTGAATCAGGCGGTATAGCGATACCAGACTTCAAACTATACTACAGAGCAATAGTAACAAAAACAGCATGGTACTGGTACCAAAACAGGCGAGTGGACCAATGGTACAGAATAGAGGACACAGTAACCAATCCACAAAACTACAACTATCTTATATTTTATAAAGGGGCTAAAAGCATGCAATGGAGGAAGGATATCATCTTCAACAAATGGTGCTGGGAAAACTGGAAATCCATTTGCATCAAAATGAAACTGAATCCCTTTCTCTCACCATGCACAAAAGTTAACTCAAAATGGATCAAGGAGCTTGATATTAAATCAGAGACTCTGCGTCTGATAGAAGAAAAAGTTGGCTATGATCTACATACTGTGGGGTCGGGCTCCAAATTCCTCAATAGGACACCCATAGCGCAAGAGTTAACAACTAGAATCAACAAATGGGACTTACTCAAACTAAAAAGTTTTTTCTCAGCAAAAGAAACAATAAGAGAGGTAAATAGGGAGCCTACACCTGGGAACAAATCGTTACTCCACACACTTCAGATAGAGCCCTAATATCCAGAGTATACAAAGAACTCAAAAAATTAGACAATAAGATAACAAATAACCCAATCAACAAATGGACCAAGGACCTGAACAGACACTTCTCAGAGGAGGACATACAATCAATTAATAAGTACATAAAAAAATGCTCACCATCACTAGCAGTCAGAGAAATGCAAATCAAAACCACCCTAAGATACCATCTCACTCCAGTAAGATCGGCAGCCATTATGAAGTCCAACAACAACAAGTGCTGGAGAGGATGTGGGGAAAAGGGTACACTTGTTCATTGTTGGTGGGACTGCAAATTGGTGCAGCCAATTTGGAAAGCAGTATGGAGATTTCTTGGAAAGCTGGGAATGGAACCACCATTTGATCCAGCTATTCCCCTTCTCGGTCTATTCCCTAAAGACCTAAAAAGAGCATGCTACAGGGACACTGCTACATCTATGTTCATAGCAGCACAATTCATGATAGCAAGATTGTGGAACCAACCTAGATGCCCTTCAATAGATGAATGGATAAAAAAATGTGGCATGTATACACAATGGAGTATTACTCTGCATTAAGAAATGACAAAATCATAGAATTTGGAGGGAAATTGATGGCATTAGAGCGGATTATGCTAAGTGAAACTCGCCAATCCTTAAAAAACAAATGCCAAATGACTGCTTTGATATAAGGGGAGTTACCAAGGATAGGGTTGGGACGAAGAGCTTGAGAAGAAGATTAACATTAAACTTGGGATGAGAGGTGGGAGGGAAAGGGAGTGAGAAGGGAAATCGCATGGAAATGGAAGGTGATCCTTAGGGTTTTACAAAATTACATATAAGAGGAAATGAGGGGTAAGAGAAGAATAATACAAGTGGAAGAAATGATTTACAGTAGAGGGGGTAGAGAGAGAAATGGGGAGGGGAGGGGAGGGGAGGGGAGGGGGGATAGTAGAGAATAGGATAGACAGCAGAATACATCAGACACTAGAATGGCAATATGTAAATCAATGGATGTGTAACTGATGTGATACAGCAATCTGTATACGGGGTAAAAATGAGAGTTCATAACCCACTTGAATCAACTGTGAAATATGATATATTAAGAACTATGTAATGTTTTGAACGACCAACAATTAAAAAAAAAAGAAAAGATGTCTCCTTTTTAAGAAACATGGGATATTTAGGCAAAATACCACATAATGAGGAAGTAAAACAATTTACTCCTCCACTACTAGCATTTGTATGGGAAATTATAGTCAGCCACATCTATATGTCAAACAATGCAAACAGGAATGCACTCAGCTTCTTTGTCTAAGCTGAGGAGGCACATTCTTTGACTTCATTCAGTGGTTGGCATATTCCAACAATGGTCTTGCTGAGTTGGAACAAAAGGCATTTTCCTGACATATTCAGAGATGATAACCACTGTCTGATATTTAGTGTAAGAGATTTTGGGATCTATGTGCAATGGTTCAATAAATAGATCATTCCTAATTTTTCTCCAAATAGAAGAACGAAAAAGGTTAAGGCTGAGGGTTTTATCATTGTAATTTAATTCTGTGAATTGACATATTGATTCTATTACAATATAGGTCTATATTTCAGTTTAGTAAGTTCTTTTAGAACTAAGCATATTAGTTTAATCAGAAGTGACTACATTGCATGTAAACTCATATTTGTTATTTCTGCGTTTTTTAAAATCAGTCGGAAACTTTCATCCAAACAAAGTTAATCAATCAGGCCAAGGTGGGAAGGAAATATTTTAAATTACTTATGTTGGCATGTGAATTTATTTCTGATATTCCACTTGAAAAACATTGACTATATTGAGAGACAGGTTGTAAACATGATGTAGCAGCTTCATAAACCTTATTGGTCCAATTTCCCAAATCAGATGTATTACAATTAAGGTAGCTACTGTTTTATCTCTTTCTTATCATGCTGTGACTGTGTCTAGGACAAGTGATTTTGCGCTGGTAATAATTTGAGAAAATAAAGACAAATCATTATGTTATAGGGTTGGGGACTTCTGGGAAACTGAGGTAGTACAAAGACACCTCCCCCTCACCCTTCAAATTCCGATTCTGTGATCAAGTCAGAAAAATTTTAGACGTGTTGCTCAGAATAACAGACATGTCTTTATTAAAGGGATAGGAAAAGGGAAAGGGGACACTCTCAAGGGAAAGAGTGTGTCTCGTCTTAAGAGGAGAAGGACAGTATGCCTCTCCTATACTCCAGTTTTTTTGGAGTTCCCAGAGAAGTTTCCAGAGAGTCCCGCCCAGGTCCACTTCTGACTTTTGACTGACAGCAGGATGACATCAGACTTTCAAGTCCCCACTGCCCTGATAACTCTAGGTCACTTAAACCATGCTGACTAGTTCTAATTGGAACCTGTTCTTAGAGATTTTATGGTTGGGGGAGTTATCTCCCAACCACATCCTTATCTCCCTGAGTTTTACAATCTGGTCTGTGTAAGCATCACAAAAGTCCCTTCCTTCAGGGTAACTTGTGTTCCTCTTATCAGAATTATTTTAGGCCTATATTTCTCCTGCGGGTAACAGGTAGTTAGCAGAGGAATGTAACATGTCCTGTACACTTAGGCCAGCAGGACTGCAGGTAAATTGTGTCTTGGGAAAGAAAGAGTGTGTGGGTCAGTACAGTGAACCCAGTTTATAGAATTATTTCTTTAACCTCAATTTCCTATCACTCTCATCTGTCTGCCCCCTATCAGTTAGGATTTCAAAGACATTATTTGTCTTTTAGAAGGAAACATTGGCTAGGAGTCAAAGAGAAAGAAGTTCAAGCTTTTGCTGTGTTGATATTCTTTGTGAACTGAGAGAAAATCAGACCCACCATAGCAGAGTCTCTTCCCATACAAAATGAGCATATTTTACTAGATTAAAATCACTTCACAAGTAAACCCCATAATGGTCAAATACATTTGGGAAATGTTCACAGTATTTCCTCTAGGAGAACCATAATGCTTATTAGTGTATTAAAAGCTCTGAGATAGCCTGTGGCAAAGAAATAGTTCCATTTTACTTAAGCCAGAGCCTCCCAAAACTTAATTAGCCAAAAAGTATCAATTAATATCCCCCAAAGAAGTAGTATGCACAGAACTCATGTGAGGGTAACAAGTTTCCTTCTACCATCTACCATCATGGGGCTCTTCTTATGATATCAGGGAAAAAAAGAAAACAGCATAAGTGTCTGTGTGTGTGTGTGTGTGTGTGTGTGTGTGTGTGTGTGTGTGTTTTTAAACTATTTGCAGTGCTAAGAACAGATTGATTTTTCACAGCAAGGTCTAATTTTAGTTATTATCCTTCCTATATTGTTGCTACATTAAGAAAAAAAAACTGAGACTATCTTAGGGAGAGGCAGACTTCATAGGGAGTATCTTTCTTTCTTTCTTTTTCTTTTTTTTTTTTAACTGTTGCTCTATTTTTTTTAACCTTGTGGAGTCCTGAGTATCTTTAAGAATTATAGAAAATTAAGTACAAAATTGGAAGAGATAGAGATTTTTGGTTTTTTGTTTTTAAGCTACGAGATTGTGATGGAAGAGTCAGCAAAGATATGAAAAATGAAATGCCAAGTGGCACAATCTGGTGCATTTTGAGATAAATAGAGATGTTAAAGGCTTTCTATTCCTTGTGTATGTAAGCCCCTCTAACTCTAATTACAGCAATAAACTAAAAGCATATATTTAAAGGAAAATAAGATGGCCTAGTAATTAATACATGATTTTCCATTTGCTTTGGATGATATTCTTAAAGCCACAGGGTAATTTTAGTCAAATGCAGGTTTCAGTTGCTCTGCTCCTTAGGACTGTTAATGAGTAACAAATTAGAGGACAGAAAAGAGAAACATTGTGTGCAGTTAAGGAGTATCACCTAGTCTAGGAATTGTATTGCTGCCTTGGCTGCTTTTACTCATTTGGTGCTACCAGAATATCAGGGAAGCAAAGCTGTTACAACATATTGGTGACATCCATGAGTAATTATAGATCCTCCAGTGCTACTGGGAACAGGGAACAGATGGGGGGGAGGGTGGGCCAAGAGATGATGGTGGAGGAGTCTAAGAGGTCAGAGATTTGGCAGGTTGGGAGGAGGCAGCCTGATGAACTCCTGTCCTGGATTTATATAGGCAGCATGTCTGCCAAATTGAGTCATAACATTGCAAAACCATTTCTTTTATAACTGAAAAAAAAATCATGAAAATAATTTAATCTAACTCCCTCTTTTTCAGATGTGAAACAGAATGGTTGGGTATATTAGCCAAGGATAATAGTACTGCATAATGAGAATCTAGACCCAGATTGGACTTGTTTTTTATTCACGGGTCTGTACCCTAGAACTGGGTCTGACACATATTAGGGGTTCAAGAAATGTTATCTGAAGAAAGGAGTAAATAATTATGGGAATACCATTCCATGTACATAAATGTTTGGAGCATCTATACTCGTCCATTAGGCATCTTGATGACCACCTTAGCATAGTCTCTGCATAAGACTGCAAAGGAATTGGAGCAAAGCCTGATTGATAGTTGTGGTTATGCCACTTTCTCCAAATATACCAGATATGCAAAGCTCCAGGTTTCAACCAGTTTCTAGGGTTGAAGAATAAAATGAGTCTACCCCAGGTATCAAGTACTATATGTGTGGCTTGGGAGCTGAAGTAGGAGGATCATAGTTCAAAGCCAGCCTCAGCAACTTAGCAAGGCCTTCCTTAAGCAACTCCGCAAGATCCTGTCTCTAATAAAATACAAAAAAAAAAAAAAAGGACTGGGGATATGGCTCAGTAGTTAGGTGTCCATGGGTTCAATTACCAGTACCAAAACCAAAAACAAGCAAACAAACAAACAAAAGTAATGTGTATTCTGATAAATAAATACCACTGAACCCAGCTGCACATTATTATTCGCCTACTTTGTTCTTTCAAAAAAGGAATTGTGACTCCTGATTTTTTTCCCTAGTGAAGAGATAATGCAAAGAAATGAATTGTTCTGCTCAACTTCAAAAATGTCTAGAAAAATCACAATATCACCATGTGTCCCAAATGGTCTTCAGATGATGTTTGCCTCTTTGGTCCAGCAACCAACAAGTTTAAACATGCTTTGAAAACATCTTACAATTCATATATGAGGCCTTTAAATGTTGATAGTGTTTGGTTTGATGTTGCAAAGATTTGAACTAAGGAGACACAGGAAGAAGCAGAGTGCAAACTCAACTGTCTATATAGATTTATGTCTATTAAAATAATTCAAGTTCATTATATGTGTCAAAACGGGATTTTTAAATATCAATAATATGAAGCTAATTATAAGAAAAAGGAAGCGAGAATAAAGGAACAGAGTGCAAGACTAAATCACAATGGTGTAATTATGGGTTATTTTAATTTTTTTTGCACTCCTATGTTTTTCACATTTTATTCACCAATTATATCATCAGAAGGAAATCAAATGGAAATTCTCATATAAAATATATAATATCCAGTCAGGTATGGTGGCGCATGCCTGTAATCCTAGCAGCTCAGGAGACTGAGACAGTAGGACCATGAGTTCAAAGCCAGCAACAGGGAGGTGCTAAGCAACTCAGTGAGACCCTGTCTCTAAATAAAATACATTATAAGGCTGGGGGTGTGGCTCAGTCATCTAGTGTTCCTGAGTTCAATCCCCAGTACATACATACATATATATTTTAATTTTTAATAAAAATTAAAAATAATAATAAAAGTATTTATATAATCAGAATTTTTTATAAAATTTTACTGCATGTACTTAATAGTTTATTGAAGCTAAAAGAAATGTCAGTAAATTTGAAGATCTATATAAACTGTTCTATATGCAGAACAGCAAGAAAGATGGTAGGAAAAATGAACCAAGTTTCTGAAATGTTGTGGACAATATTAAAATGGTGAATATATGTGTAATAGTTTTAGAAAGAGAAAAGAGAAGAAATAGGATAGCAAAAATATTTGAGGAAGTAATCTGAAGTTTTCCCAAAGACCTAAAGATACAATGAACCCTAAGCAAGATGAATGTCAAGCAACCCCCTTGGGTGTACCACACATGAACCACTGACACTCAGAGGTAAAGAGAAGATCTTTAAAGATGCAAGAGGAAAAAAAAAACAAATTACGTATGTGTAAAAAACAATTCAAGTAAGAATTCTCATCAGAAATAATTAACATCAGAAGACAGTAGAATGCCTCTCAAGGGCAGAGAAAAAGAGAATGTCAACCTGGAACTCTATATCCAATAAAATTTTCTTTTGCAAATGAAGGCTTATTTAAGATATTTTTGAAGAAAAGAAAATAAGTGAACTTATTACCCAAACTAGAAAATGCTAAAAGAAGTTTATCAAGCTAAAAGGAAGGAATAACAAATGAAAAATTTAAAATATCGGGACACAATGAAGATTACTGAAAATTAAAGATACGTAGTTAACTAGAAAAGAAACTATTTTTTCCTTTAAAATACATATTACTATTTAAAACAAAAATTCTAACATTTTATTGTAAGATTTGCAATGTATGTATGTATAATAGGGACAACTATAGCCCAGAGAATAGGAGGAAGGGGGAAAAGGGACCAATAGAATAGCTAGTTTAATATAAAAAAATACAATATACAAAATAAATGGTGAGCAACTAATGCTACATACTATAATCCCTAAAACAAATATTTCATCCTAGAGAACTGGAGGAGTAATGAAGTGGTAGTCTTTAGAATCGAGAGGGGTACCTATGGGAGATTATTACAATGAATTCATATTTTAATTTAAAAAGTGGTAAAGTGGCAAATTTGGTATAAAATTTTTTAGTGAATTTATGAGTAAATTGTTCTGTAGATGATCTATGAATGAAATAAATTACTATTTAATGTTTTCATTGTCTTCCAAGTATAAAGATTCCTTTAGGAACCATCAGATGACTATATTTGTTACCTCTACTGATTGCAGCCCCGATATTTCTGAACAATACTAGAATACATAGAAAACATTCTCATCCTGTCTGTAAACCTGAATGTGTTCCAACTATTGACAACTGCTGTTATAGGACAATGGGGTGAACCAATATTACAAGCATAAAGAATAGGATTTGGGGAACATAATTTAAAAAACATATAGAAATGATTTATTTCCTTTGAAAAATGGAAAAATGTGTGTGTGTGTGTGTGTGTGTGTGTGTGTGTGTGTGTGTAAAGAAAGGGAGGGGGAAAAGGAAGGAAAGGAGGGAAGAAGAAAGGATAGAAGAGGAAAGAAGGAGAGAGGAAGGAGAGAAGGAGAACAACAAACAGAAGGAGAAGGGGGAGTGGAAGAAGAAGAAGGAGTGTTTCTTGGGAAATTTTGAAAATGCTAGAGATTTCTCTTTACATGTTGTATCTCCACTAGGGCCTCTCCAGTGTTCTTTGCTTCATAATTCTGCCCACATTTTTTTTTTGACATTTTGAATTCAGGAAGTCAACTGCTCATGATCTGTGAAATGGGCCCTTCTCTGTGTTCCAAGAGACCATTGAAAGGACAAAATAAAGCATGCTGAGAAATGTATCGTGTTTAGTCTAAGGAGACCACAGAAACCAGATTCTTTACCCTTCCCCCACTACAGAGAATACAAAATATATAAATTCCATAATGTAGAAGGGAAATATGAAAAGTAGCCAGGAAAAGTCACAAACATAATATCAGTAAAGAGGAAAGAGGTCTGTTTTAAAATACCAATAACCATTTCATTCAACCTGTTAATACCATGGAGACATCTTGCTATTTTAAAAAAAATAAGTTGTGTTCATAGATTAAGAAACAAAAGGATAACCAGCTATATTTAGTTAACTAGGGATGATTTCATAGTTTTGTGACAACACTGCAATTGTTAAGAATATAAAGAGTAAAACATCATTTAACTGAGAATCAGATCATGTGACTTCTAATCCCAGATCTGTAACATGGGAAATAATAATATCTGCCCTATATCCATATCAATAAGTGTTTTTCTTTAATGCAAAACATAATACAAACAAATGTTTGTATTTAATGCAAAACATAATACAAACAAATGTAAGCACTTACACACTTAGTGCTTACTAGTTTCTGGCAATGTTCCCGTTGCTACAGATAAAGATGAAAAGTCACAGTTCCTGTCCTCAAGTTGCTACCATCTGGAGAGATTGACAGGCACTTCAAGAGGAAAATTACAAAGCAACATGGTCTGTGCAGTGATAAGGATGTGCATAGGGTTGCTGTGGCAACAGCAGGGGAGAGGAAGAACACCAGCCCACACCTCTGGGATGAGAGAAGCTTGCTGGAGGACAGGCTGATATTCTTATTGTCATCAAGGCTGTCCCTAAACAACTACCTCCTTATGTTAAGTTAAACTCTATGAAATTTCCATTAGTAATCATTTAAAATGGTTGAATGTCATCTAATGGTTGAAAATATATAATGGCCTGTTTTAGTTTCAGATTTATATATACACTTAGGAGAATACATTTTCTTTCTCCTTTCCTTAACATTGGTAGGTACATCAAGAACACTGGTTCCCAATACAGCTGGTTTCACACACAGAGAAAGACTGAGTAAAATGTGGATTTGCAAGACTGCATGTTGTTTAATCAGACTGAATGACAAGCTCAATTTTCAATACAAAGCTAATCCTGGTTTCATTAAATATAAATGTTATTTATAGGAAACAAGAATCCTGTGGAAGCAAAAGGATATCTCTCAGGGTTACACATTTTATATTTGCTTAGCATTGATGAGTTTAAACCAAGAGGCTTCTTTGCAATTTGATTATTTGCTCCTGTCCTTGATATTGATTATTCTATTAGATTTTGCTACTAACAACAGCATATGTAAAGATTCCAGTATTATTTTACTACCAAAATAGGATGCCAGAGGAAATTACATATCACAGGTGAGGTTTTGATACAAATCAAAGTAAGAAAATACCAGATTGTGGTGTACATTTATCAAACAACTCTACTTCACATAAATAGGCAGAAGAGAGTGGCTTTTGCCACATAGACCTGAGTACAAATTCCACTTCCTCCCCATACTGCTGGATAGACTGTGGAAAAAATATCTCAGGATCTCAGTCCCCTCATCTATAAAATGGAACTAATGTTACCCACATTAAACTTTTTTGAGAATATTAACATGTAAAATTCAAGTACACATAAATAAATAGTGGTTTTTACCATAAGGTCCACAAATAGAAGCTACAGCTGAATACTTTAAGTTTGAAAGAAGCTGTTTTGTTTTCAATATTCTTTTTCATATTAGTCTCACAACATATTGGCTTTATCAACTTTAACCATAATATTTTTTCTTCCCCTCCTATCTTCACTTTTCTATATTGATAGACTGAGTTTATATTTATACTTATATATAATTCATACTCTATTTTACCTTCATTAACAAGCACTTATCTATCTTAATTGTTTCCTTCCCCTTTAAAGGATTCAGCAGATTAAACTTATCATTTTATCATTAGCATGTTTCTAGGGTTCTCTCTGGGTAGAAATTTCCATGAAATTAAAACTGGGAAGTACAAAAGAAGAAGAGCAAGTTCAGTTTTCTAAGGTTGGCTCCTTGAGTCCTGGGAAAATGTTGTTATATTATACCCTATTTCCTCTGGGTCACAGACGTGCATTTATCCTCACTGATGATGGATGGCCTACTTTGACATTTTGCATGGATGGCTCTTGGGAATGAGAATCATACTTATAAAAGATTCATTGGTTCATCCTACAGTCCTAACATTGTCACCTTGACACACAGTGACAGTATTGTAATATCCATTGACCCTGTTGGTCAGCACAAAGGAGATGAAAATGTCTCAGGATCCTCTAAGGGAGAAGAGGATTTGGGATTTCTTTCCCATAGGATGCAATAATGAATGCAGTTTTTAGCTCTGTTTCTCCTCTGGCTTTGTGAAAGCTGCTTTCGAAAGGTTGTGAAACCTCAGTGTCCTCAGGAGGTTCATAGGTTACCAACTTAAGAAGCACATGCAGTTCAGAGGTGGACCCATGGTTTGTGAGGGAATTGGAATAGAGGTTTAGCAGGTGAAGGAAAAATTATGAGCACATTAGAGTGTAACTTACTGAGAAAGACAAGATTAAAAAGGAATCATATAATTAACAAATAACACATTAAAACCCAATTAAAATGAGCCCTTCTTTTTAAATCACCTTTTGATTCAGTAGTTCTTTTTCATATCTATTTTATATCGAGCATAGTCTATTTAAAAGGCAAGATTCACTTCTGAAAATAAGCATTCAGAAGGCTTTGGTACCAACTTACAAGCATTCCAACAATTTAAAAATAAAAAGTGCCTGTCCTACCAATGCCCAGGGAAATTCTAACATACTAATGTTAACTTCCTAAATAATACAAGGAAAAAGAATGACTGCAACATTAATAGAACCATAATTACAGAGGCATTACCATAATCATAGAAGGAATGTCATAGTTCAGATTTAACTGCTTTGCACAAATAAAACAGGAAACTATAAAAAACGTAAAACAGAGGAGGGCTCTGTACATTGAGATATGTGTCTTTACACTCAACTAATTAGTTGCTACTGAATGTTTTTGCTTTGCTCAGTGGCATGTGGTACATAAATCATTGCAATATGTTAAATGCAAATGGTTGTTAATAGAGAAGCCATCTGCTCTGTGCTGGAGAGTTGGTTAAAAAGAATGTGGCGAACCTACTTTGGAGAATGTTGAAAAACTCAAATACCAAATTTCTAAAATGAGCTGCCTCTGTTAACCCCAACATTACTAATACTCCCCTGGCCTTTTAAGTTCCAAAATTCATCACAAAGCCACTCCTATCACAGTCTGTGCTGTTTTAAGCAACTCTACCGGCCACTTCTAAAGACAGAATAACCCCCAGATACATCACCCTACATACAGACCTGCCACGTCTTGAAATTGTGTTCACGAATTTCGAACAACCGATAAATAATCAAACTATCCTCTCCAAAATATCTTTGCTAACATGAATAAGACAGGCTCTCCATCCCTGTCCCTCCTGGAAGTGATTCCTCTGTAGCTGTAGATCACTGGCAAGTTGCTGGCTGATGATAAATTGCCATGGGTATCATCAGTGTTTGCAGCCTCCACCTCCTGTAATCTACAATACTGTATTTCTCCCAAAGATCATCAGTGCAAAGGGGAGCAATGATTTCTCTCCCAAAATACTTTATTAGGTGCTGTCACATAGCATCCTAATAATGTCTGCGGGATTCACTGGTGACAGTGTAAAACATGGGAAAATTAGTAATAGGACAGGAATCAGAGCCTTCAGGTTTCCAATGTCATGCTCCACTTTCTGGCAAAAAGGGAATGCTTCTTAATCCTGCCCCTTCTAATCAGCTCCTGGTCAAGGTTGTTATCAGTATATTTAAGAGCAAGCTGCCATGATGATGTATGACATTAATATCCATTGGAAGTGTGCTCAAATGATGCAATACTCAAAACAGAACCTTGGCCATGAAAGAACAAGCTGGAAATTAACAATGTGGATGAAAATCTTCAAGCCTACAACTTCACTAAAGCCAGATGTGAGGTATGATTATTGGCCTACTGCTAACTTGGCTTTCTTGACCCTCCGTTTTTTCTTCTTTCATCCTTCCTCCTCTCCCTTTTTGGCTTTTACAGTATGTGATTTAAGACTGTGCTTTTGGGGATTCGCCTGTGGGAGAAGAGGCTGCAGGAGAGCTCATTAGCCCAGCAGATGCTCTATCCCTGGATGAATTATACAATGAAAGCCTGCTTCTGAGGGCCACCAAAAAGAGCCTGGGCTTTGTGGAGGTGGGCAGCCCCGCAGTGCAATACAAGCTTTTTATTTGTTAAAAAAGGATTTTGTACTAAAAACATTTCCCTTTGTTTGTTCTCATGAAAAGAAGAGACTCCTGAAGGCTGCATGCATTTGATGACTCCATTTCAAAATGAACACTTGTCAGTTTCCAAACGGTGCTGCTGCACTTGAAAGTTACACAAAACCATTCGGAGATGGGGAGACTGGCACGGTAATCAGACAAGCGATACCTTAGAGGCAGAGTGCTCTGGCTGTGAATTTGAGAAGCTGGAATATTGAATTGGATTCTAACAATGATCCTAAGCCTTTATGAAGCCCATGTTTTAGACTTGGAGCCTAGGAAAAAAAAATTCTTGCATTGTCTAATTACATTAGTTTATTGAGCTGTGGTACCACTTGGGTTCCCAGAACACCACTTTAATTTAATTTAGATTTTGTTACTTCTTCCCCTCCAAAAGGAAAACTTCACCATAGAGGCTTATTTATTGTTTTTAATGCTTATGTTTGGAAACGTTTACTAATTCATTTTCCCACTTAATTACAGGGAACAGGAGGATTGATTCTTTAAATCTACAGATGATATTTACCAAAGTTTTCATGGAAATATATATGGAAAGTTTCTTTGATCTTAAATTGTGGTCTGGTTTTTCTGGCTCGATTTTTTTGTTGTGTGTATGTGTCTATTTTAGAAGAGGACAGGGTACCCAGGGAGATATGAAGAGCCAACAAAAACCAGCTGCATTCATCAACCTTGAGACTTTTGTGTGGAAAGTGCATTTGGGTCATTGCTTCTTCCTTGGCAAGATCCTTTGGGGCCTCCCTGGTGCACTCTGCTGATATTTAGTGACACACACACACACCAGCAGGGAGGGGATGCAAACACATTCCATCTGTTGGTGTTTTGATTTTTTTTTTCAAATCCATTTGACAAGTGGCTTGTCAGCAAAGTTGTCACTCTGTTGTATTTCGGAGGTTGGGGTCTTCTTCTTGGACCCAGTGAGATCTCAGAGATACAAAGCATAATTTCATAACTGTCCCTTAATTCTTGTTTATACTGCCAGTGTCCTCAATTCCAAAACACTTATCTCAACTATTGTTCTGAAATTCCTCTGGGTCATAAAGTTCAAGCTGTCTAGTTGGGTGAAGGAAAGCATTTATTTATTCTCAAAGATAAGGATAATTTGTCAAACCTTGCCTTTTCCTAGGTAATGCAATACTCAGTTTTAAAGGAGCAGAAAAGGTTGATTTATGAATAAAATATCTAGTTTTCTTTAAAATACATCAAAACAATGTATTTTATTTTACTATCAGGAAAAACAGTCCCACACATTCAAACACTGATATTCCTAGAGTAGTTTCAAAATGTCACTTACATTATTTTTTGTCTTTCTAAGAAGGGTGAGACTCAGTAATTCCAAGAGAGAACAGAGATCTCATTGTGTTGCAGATACGATCATGAAAATCTCTTCAAATGTTTGCGTTAGTCTCATATTTACCTGAGAACTGAAATCCAACATGCAAGAGTTATATGAAAAATCTGGATAGCATCAAGTTTCTCATGTCTACACTGCTTAATGCCAGAATTACTTGTCAAAAGAAAGGAATTAATATTTCAAAGGAGGTTTTAAGTAGAAACTACTTCTTGTTAGCTAATACTCAAGAGTAATGAGTCCTTATTTTTCTTTGTGTGGACTCAAAGAGCCCAGAGGATGATTTTCAAAGTTTGTGGATAGTACAGGAAGGCAGAGTGCTCAGTGGGTCACTAGACAGGTGTGAGCCACTGGGGCACAGCAGTTATAGAACAGGGCAACACAGGGAAGCAGGTTGCTTTGGTTTTGCCCTTGAAGTGGCACTTGTCTGGGATAGAATGTCAGATGGCATTTCATATTATTCATGATGGCAAACCCTAAGTCCAGAACTACTGTTCTAAAACACCTACCTACAAACAAATAATTGTCCTTATCCTAACAACCTGAATGTCACCCACTCTATTTTATATGTGGCCTTTACAATACCCTAGAGATTTTTTTTTCCTCAACTGATCCCCATATGAAAAGAGTGCTGCCTGCCCTGAATTTTTGCTCTAAAAACTTTCTGTAAGCTTTTCATTCCTAGGATATGCATCTGATATGATAAGCAACGCCCTCTTCTCATATACAGACTGACGGTACAGTCTTCTCAGAATTGAAAATGTTCAATAGTTCACTTGGCAAACCGTGTATAACTAATAGATCAGTTTTCTGAGAAGGGGTTTCCTGAGGATGCTCAGGGCCTAACATATCTAATATACCCACAATGATAGTTATAACAACCAGTAAACAAACAAAAAAGGCATACTCAGGAAGCCTTGATTTGAACTGAGGTCTGGTGTCTCCCTGCTGGCATGGCTGGTGTGCTGCATCCTGACTTACTCGGGCATTGCCGTTTCTATAGGTTTCCGAAAAGGAAAAAAAAAATATATGAGACTGAAAAATAGGGAACTACAGCCAACCAGAAACCACTGAAGCTTTTCTCTATCAGTAATGCAGCTTTAGAGGAAAATCACTCCCTGGAGATTTGATTCTATGAGGAAACTGCATTTCCTTGGCTCTGAGTATGAATTTGGTATTCTTGACTGGCCAGGGGCAAAATAGTGCTTGAGTAAGCTATTTGGGCACTCTGTGTGGCTGCAGGTTGGAGAAAAATGCCACTTATTTAAGAGCAAGCCAGATACAGCGTAGGAGTTTAACCAGGAAGAATGTTCCAGGCAAGTGGCACAGACTTGACCCATGGTCCTTTCCTTGGGTGACAACTTGACTAAATGGACTGTGATAGCTGTTTTGGATCTAGAATACATTTTTCTCAAGGTGCACTCACAAATCTGTTATATATTTAGACTTATTTTTTGGCAAGTTTAAAAAAAAAACCCTTCAGAGATGTCAAAACAAGTGAAAAATTTATATCCAAGATAAAATGTTCAGTAGCAGGTTTCAAAAGAAGCTTTGATCAGGCTTATGGAACCAGAATAGCATTTGGAGGTTTACTGCAAGGCACCCCTTATTTAACACATTCCCTCAAGATCGCTTAAAGATGTCTTTAATATTGCCCTCGTGACAGCCAGGACTTTCTTATTTTATATCTGTATTTGTAAAGAACAGACCAATAGTAGGAATTCGAAAGACAATTCCAGTTTAGTCTCTCCTCCATTGCCATCAGCTCTTTCCTGTCCCGGAAATAAAGTAAGTTTCTTTTTTTGGCAGGTGCACTGATAGTGATAGCAGCAGCAGGTGCTGCATGTTTTAGGGCCGGAAGGAAGAAGAAAGTAAAAACAGAACAAGGCAGAGCAAGCAGGAAGAGCAGAATTGTGGAGGAAGAGTGAATGGCTACCTCAGGGGTTCTTATTACCTGGTGGGTCTCTTTATAGTCAGGTAGACTGGATTCAAATGTATCTCTCAGCTGGGTGCGGTGTCACATGCCTATAATGCCAATGACTCTGGAGACTGAGGCAGGAGAATCACAGATTTGAGGCCAGCCTCGGCAGCTTAGTGAGACCCTCAGCAACTTAGGGAGAATCTGATTCAAAGTAAAAAGGGTTGGGGGTGTAGCTTAGAGGTGAAAAAATCCCCCTCTATATCATTTACTATCTCTGTAAATCATGCAAATGCCTTATCTCTCTGAGCTATAGTTTCCACATCGGGTAAATGGGAATAACAACCAGCCTCGTGGAATTATTGGGACAATTAGCGTGTAACCTGGTGTGCTGCATTTGGCTGACGCATACCTGGTAAGGAGCTGAGATTCATTATTATTTATCTCTGGTCTTGTCATCCTGCCTTCTGAGTCCCCATCATCTTCTATCCCTACAATGGTATCCTTCTTAAATACTGTGTTAATATATCTCTGTTTTCCCAAGTTCCATGGTAGGCCGCTCTCTTTATCATCATTTCTGTGCTTTGTTGTTATCGAGGATGTCCACTGCTGTACCTTGACCATGTTGGATGCACCTCCAGTCCCCACCCTCATCCCCCCAGATCTCCTTCTCTCCCACCTTCGTTTATTCTCTTGTTCTGAATCTCATTGTGCCTGTTGATGACAATGGATGATAATCATTTTACTAAATTAATTCAAGTATTTGATTCCTGACATAGAGTTTAGGATAGACCTTGCGTGTCCTTAAGAAATATAGGACAGTGCTTGTCATGTTTATGCCTAACGTGAAGATGAGCATGTGTTCATTAAAAGTGTTCATTAAAAGTGTGCACAACAGTCCCCATCATCTGAGTCCCCATCATCTTCTATCCCTATAATGGTATCCTTGGCTGCTATTATTATCATTAGTATTGTTGATAGGTCTTTTATTATATTGATCTCTCTGCTTTTACTTATGGCTCTCACAAATCTATTTCCTACTTCAGAGTCAAAATTATCTATTACAAATTTAAATCATACCATTTGCATGCTTAATACCCTTCAGTGGCTTCCTACAAACTCTACATGCTGACCTCTAGCGCTCAGCCTTGCTCTCCCCTCTGACTTCCCCTGGGATTATCACCCCTGATCACTCAGTTTTAACCACAGAGCCTTTTTTTTCTCCCGGTTCTTAAAATGACAAGCTAGTTCTTCTTCGGGACTTCTTCAAAAGTTTCTGCTTCCTCTGCCTAGAATGTGTTTTGTGCAGCATTTCATGGACCCCTTCACTTCAGAAAAATGCCACCTTCTCAGAGGGGCCTTCTTTTCTGACAGCAATCCCAACCCCAGTGACATTACAGAGAATTGTTTTGTGCTTCATAACACTTAGCTTTATAGAAAAATGATCCTAATTATCTGTTTACACATTCCTAATTTTATTTTTATTTCTATATACATGTAGTTCAATTTTTATTCATAATATCATTTTTATTAAAAAACACTAATAACTGTGGACCAACCATATATACTGTCATAGCTAGAAATGTTTAATAAAACATAATACCTGCATTTTCCCACATAAAAAATAATTGTATATATAAAGTACTTTGTGAATTTCTACAGATACACATATTTTTCTAAGTCAAATGTGTTTTTAAACTATTATACTAATACATACTCTGCTTTGACAAAGTAGAAATTTGATTATACAGTAAGAAGTGTGAAATAAAATTTTATCTGTTGTCTGCTAAACTTTAAGAAGGTGTCGATTGATTGGAACTCATAATTAAGACTATTTCAGGTTACAAATGTACATATAATCTATATAGTCAGTAGTTGTTATATCTTTATGTAACTGGAAATTTATGCAAAACACCCATGAATAAGCAAGTGCAAAGAAAGTATGTAATATAATTAAGGGATCTGAATAATAAAATTAGTCACTTATGAACCCGCTACAGAATTTGAGAAATGGAACACTAATGATGTTGTTAAAATCCCTTGTGTATTCCTTTCAATAGTGGCAATACCATGTTGTTATATGTCCCTGACTTTTTAACTTCCCACTCTCACATCTGGGGTAACCAATATCTTGAATTTTTTTTTCTCATTTTCTTGCCTTACTTACATAAATATGTGTGCCAAATGATAGAGTGTTTAGTTTCAAGAGTCTAGTCTATGTATTTAGAGATGCCTTTTTATATTCAGTATTATGCTTCTGAGATTCATAGGTGTTAATGAAATAGTATTCCATTGTGTGACTGGTCCACAATTCAGTCATTTACCCACACTCCTGTCAATGGACTTTTGGGTTTTTTGAACTACTAATTTTACAGATATTCCTGTTAAGAACATTCTAGTACATGTATGAAAAATGTTTCTAGGGAAAACATTGGAAGGGAATAGTTTTGCATAGGTTATACAGCACACATTCAACATTATAAAATAAGCCCCTATTTTTCTAATTTGTATCCCACCAGCAAGTCTAAAGATTTTAAATTTTCACTAACACTTGATATTTTCAAACTTACTATTTTTTCCAGGCTCATGAATGTAAAATGGTAAATTGTTGTTTTAATAGACTGTCTCATAACTAATGAAGATGAGCATCACCTTGAATGCTTCTTTTCATATGTTTTGACCATTTTTCTATGAAATAATTTATCATTTATTTTTAATTGACTCATAGAAGTATATAATATGGATTTTTTCATTTTATTTTTTTAATTTTTTTAAATTTTTTTATTGGTTGTTCAAAATATAATATGGATTTTAATCATCAGTTTTATCTTCCCTTTTCTAGTTTATGGCTTGAATTTTCATTCTCTTTGTGGGGACTTTTAATGAACACATATTCATAATTTTTAATGGATCAAATTCATCAATAGTTTCCTTTTTGATTAGCATGTTTTTTGAATTTTACTTAACAAATTCAATCTTTGTTCAATTACCATATGATTCAGTAATCCCCCTTCTGGGAAGATAGCCATAGGCAATGAAATCAGTATTTCAGATAACTGCACTCCTATGTTAACTACAGCATTATTCATCGTGGAATCAACCTGTGTCCGTCAACAGATGAAAGAAGACAATATGTTGTGTGTACACGCACACATACACACATGTGCACACACACACACATTGGTATAATATTTAGCCTTAAAAAAGAAGAAAATGTTGTCATTTGCAACATGAATGACCCCAAATGACATTATGCTAAAAGAAATAACAAGAGCATAAAGACTAATTTTTCATGACCTCATATGTGAAATCTAAACATGTCAAATTCAAAGTATAGAACAGAGTGTTATTGTCAGGAAGTGGGAGAAATGGCGGAGATATGGGTCAAAGGGTACAAAGTTGTAGTTATGCAGGATGAATAAGAGTTAATGTGCAGCATGGTGACTACAATAATGATATTGTATGCATGAAATTTGCTAAGAGGGTACTTTTAAATGTTTTCACCACATATGCACACACGCATACACACACACACACACACACATAAAGATAACTATGTGAAGTAAGGGATACATTAATTAACTTGGTAAAGGTAATAATTTTGCCTTTACCTTATACATATATATCTCAAATCACCATTGTGTACACATTGAATACAATTTAATATGTCAATTATACTTTAATAAATCTAGAAAACTATCAAATTATGAAGATACTCTTACATAGTTTCTAAACTTTCTAGAATTTTGCAATGCACATGAAATTTCAACCTAAGTAATAGGACATTAATTAAACTATTAAACACCTGCTACTATGAGTAGAGACTCATCCCTGCTCAGTTGCACCTATGGGTAAAACCCTGTAAATGCTTAGCCCCAGCAGCATTCTCCAAATGCCATTTGCACTCATTTCTGCTACAATTTGATAAGCTGAATGCAAAGGATGATCTTCTGGCCCCTTTTGGTCCTCATGGTGGCAGTCTACCAGAACTTGGTCTACCAGCATATTGAAAATTCCCACCTATATCCTGCAAACTTCCTTGTCTTCTTCCACTGGACATGTGGATGAGTTCCACCTCTCACCCAGGGAATACCTCTTGCCTGAATAAGTAATAAACATTTCATTTTCTCATGATAGCATTCTTCAATATGATGTTTGGACATTGCATGCTTTAAAAGAGGACAGAGCAGTGTGCCTAGCAGTTCGTGTCTTAAAAGCAATCCATCTTTTCCTATTTCTTTTGGTTTTTTTTTAATTGTTGCACATTATTATGCAGAATAATGAACTTCACCATGGCATATTTGTACATGTACATAATTTAATCAGTTTACTCCCTAGCACCTCCCCTCTTCTCCTCATTTCCCTGGTCCCCTTCTTCTACACTAATGGTCTTATTTCTATCTTATGAGATCCATTTTCCCCCTTTTCTCTCTCTAACTTCCACAAATGAGGGGAAAACTTGACACTTATCTTCATGAGTCTGGCTTATTTCGCTTAACATGATGCTTACCTGTTACATCCATTTTCCTGCAAATGAAATAATTTCATTCTTCTTTATGGCTGAAAAAAATAGGTTTTGTATACATATATTTTCCTTATACATTCATCAGTTGATGGACACCGAGGCTTGGATATTGTGAATTGTGCAGCAATAAACATGGAAATACATGCTGACTTGAATTCGTTTGGAAAATGCCAAGGGATGGTGTAAGTGGATAATACAGTAGTTCCATTTTTAGTTTTTTGAGGAACCCTCATACTAATTACCATAATTAGTATGGTACATTTCCACAAACAGTGTCTAAGATTCCTTCCCCTCTTCCTTCATTCTTGCCAGCATTATTGTTATTGCATTTTTTGGGGGGGGCAGATAACAGACAGGCTTTATTTGGAGGTGTCAGTAGCCCCTAGCTCCCCTCTTCCAAAATGTTTCCATAAGACTTTTAAAAAATTAATTAATTAATTTTAATTAGGTATATATGACAACAGAATGCATTTTGATTCATTGTACACAATTGCAGTACAACCTTTCATTTCTCTAGCTGTACACAACGTAGCATTGTACCATATGTGCAGTTATACATGTAACTAGGGTAATGATATACTTCTCATTCCACCATCTTTCTTGCCCACATTCTCCCTCCCTTATACCCCATCAAAGTTCCTCCATTTTTCCTATGCCCCACCTCCATAATGGATCAGCATCCACTAATCAGAGAGAACATTCAGCCTTTGGTTTTGGGGGATTGTCTTACTTTGCTTAGCATGGTATCCTCCAACTTCATCCATTTACCTACAAATGCCATCATTTTATTCTCTTTTAATGCTGAGTAATATTCCATTGTGTATATATACCACAGTTTCTTTATCCATTCATCTGTTGAAGGGCATCTGGGTTGCTTCCATAGTTTATCTACTGTGAATTGAGCTGCTATAAACATTGATGTGGCTGTGTTACTAAAGTATGCTGATTTTAAGTCCTTTGGGTATAGACCAAGGAGTGGGATAGCTGGGTCAAATGTTGGTTCCATTCCAAGTTTTCTAAGGAATCTCCATACTGCTTTCCAGATTGATTGCATCAATTTGCAGTCCCATCAGGGATGTATAAGTATGCCTTCCCCCCATATCCTAGCCAACATTTATTGTTGTCTATATTCTTGATAACTGCCATTCTGACTGGTGTGAGATGAAATCTTAGAGTAGTTTCGTTTGGATTTCTCAGAGATGCAAGGTTAGTTCAACATATATAAATCAATTAATATAATTCATCACATCAAAAGGATTAATGATAAGAATCATATGATTATATCAATTGATACAGAGAAAGCATTTGACAAAATACAGCACCATTTCATGTTCAAAACACTAGAAAAACTAGGGATAGTAGGAACATACTTCAACATTGTAAAACCTATCTATGCTAAACCCAAGGCCAACATCATTCTAAATGGAGAAAAAAATGGAAACACTCCCTCTAAAAACTTGAACAAAACAGGGATGCCCTCTTTCACCACTTTGATTCAACATAGTCCAGAGGAAACAAGAAAAAAAAAAACTCTAGCAAGAGCAATCAGACAAGAAATTAAAAGGACTCAAACTATCATTATTTGCTGATGACATGATTCTATACTTAAAGGATACAAAAAAAAAAAACTCTACCAGAAAAACTTCTATCATTAATTAATGAACTCAGCAAAGTAGCAGGATATAAAATAAATACCCATAAATCAAATGCATTTCTATACATCTGTGATGAATCCTCTGAAAGAAAAATTAGGAAAACTACCTCATTAACAATAGCCTCAAAAATATTTATTTGCTTTCTTGATGATAGCCATTCTGACTGGAGTGACTGTAGTTTTGATTTACATATCCTCAATTGATAAAGATGTTAATTTTTTATAGATGTTGGCCATTTGTACTTCTTCTTTGCAAAGTGTCAGTTTAGTTCATTTGCCCATTTGTTAAATGGTTCTATTTATTTGTTTGGTGTTCAGTTTTGGGAGTTTTTTATGTGTTCTGGACACTAATCCACTATTGGAATATTTATTTATTTGGTGTTAAGTTTTTGAAGTCTTTTTTTTAATGTGTTCTAGATACTAATCCACTATTGGAAGAACAGCTAACAAATATTTTCTTACATTCTGTTGCTTCTCCTTTCACACTTATTTTTACTTCTTTTTCTGTACAGAAGCTTTTTCAATTTGATGCCATACCATTTATTGATTTTTGGTATTATTTCCTGAGCTATAGGAATTCTATTAAGGAAGTCACTACATATGCCTATCTGTTGGAGTAATGACTCTATGTCTTCCTATAGAAGTTGTAAAATTTCTGGTCTAATTTCTAGATCTTTGGTCCATTTCAAGTTGACTTTTGTGCAGAATAAGAAATAAGGATTTAGTTTCAATTTTCTATGTATGGACAGTCAGTTAAAGATGCTGTTTTTTCTCCAAAGTATATTTTGGCACCTTTGTCAAGACTGAGATGATTATAGCTATGTAGGTTTGTCTCTGTGTCTTCTATTCTGTTCCATTGGTCTACATGTCTATTTTTATGCCTATACCATGCTGATTTTGTTTCACTACAGCTCCATGTATAATTTGAAATCAGATATTGTGATGCCTCCAGCATTGTTCTTTTTGCTCAGAATTTCTTTGGATATTCTGAGCCTTTTGTTCTTCCATATAAATTTTAGAATTTTTTTTCTACCTCTGAGAAAAATATCGTTGGTATTTTGATGGGAATTACATTGAACCTGTAGATAGCTTGGGCAGTATGGGCATTTCAACAGTATTAATTCTGTCTACTTAATAACATGGGAGGTCTTTCCATTCTCTGTGCCATCTTCAATTTCCTTATTCAGCATTCTGTATTTATGTGACTTCTGTTTTATATAGGGTTTCTCTCTACGTAAAACTCTTAACCCAATTTTTTTTTTATTTCAAGGAGTTTACCTTAAATATTTCTAGAGTTGCATTTAGTTTTTATTTTTTTCTTTCTTTTTACCTGCCCAATCATTTGCAGTAGCCTCTTGTTCCTCACTTGTATTTTCAATTTTGTATTTATTTGTTAGGGCTACTAAACATATTTATTTTGAAGTTGTGCGATTATTCCAATGTATGAAGTCTTTGCAGCTCTATTTTTTTTTAACTTTAGTTAGTTAGTTAGTTAGGTTTTTAATCGACATAGTTCTTTTTACCTTTTCTAGTTATTCTCATATTTGTTGTGATTTCCTGCTAGCTTTTTGAGTTTTTTTCCAATTCATTGTACACATGATTGTATTCTATTTTCATCAATTAATAAAATGGATTTATGTTTTCTTCTTTCTGGCACCTAGAAGCAATATACACTGAGTCTATTAAAGGTTATAATTCATTGCTTATACTTTTAAGAAAGATATAAGTCAGGTATATTCAATTTGGGGACCCATGAGGGCTGGGCAATGACAACAAATAATTAGAAATACTTGTTGGTTTTGACCACTATTTAGAACTAAGCAGAAACAAAGGTCTTTTTAAATATTTGGGATGCTCCTTCACTTAAATATAAGTACATCGGGAGCAGGGATCTAACCTCAGTGCCTGGAAAGTGCTTCTTCATGCTGATCACACTCAGGATCACACCTAATGACTTTGTGCCTGAAATGGAGCCTGCCATAGGCATATTTTAAAAGCTCTTTAGGAAATTTTAATGAGTAGCTAGGATTGAAAACCATTAACCTAAAACATAGTTAGTGGAGAACATATCCTCAGAAAATATTTGTTAAATGAATTAATGAGATTTTTTAAATAGAAGTCTTTATAGGAAGGGAGTTGAGTCATTGGAAGAGATGCATAGGACCTTTGGGTCTAGCCATGAAAGGCCAATCTCAGATAGGATTTTACTAAGCCTCTCTCCACCTGGGCCTAGTCAGCTACTCCTAACCACAGAGTATTTTACATTCTGCCAAGCATAATTGTAGATGTATTTTCTGACCAGCCCCACCTTAATCAGACAACCATATGCATAGATTCCTTCCCCAGTATACAGAGCACTGGCCAGCCTATGATATTTAAGAGTGCTATTTGAAAGATATTTTTCTTTCCTACCAGGAAGATCCATTATAGACACTGATTTTACTGAGCCATGATCTTGATTAAAACAAATCCCTAAATGTATAGTTCAATGAACCAAGAAGAAGAACAAGCATGCAGTGAGCATTAGGAAATAAAGAGAATATTATAGAATCATTTTTGGATACCTTGATCCCTATATCTCTTGGCCAAACTTTGGACCCCAGAATCTCCAGAAGGGTATAAAAACTCAGCCAGGTTTTATTTTAACTAGTTCATTCCTTCCACAGACATGTCATTGTTCCTTAAATAATAGGAGGTAATTTCATCGTTTATTTGGTTGAGCTGATAGAAATAGATGAGAAATGACAAGAAATTCTGGATCACAATAATGGGTTGGTTTTAAAAGTTAAGAGAGAAGGAGGGAAAACTGGGAAAATGTATTTTTAACATAAAAATATGCACATTGTTTTTGTTTTTCAGTGACAACTGTAAATTATTTATAACAGCCTAGCTGATCCTTAACTTTTCAATTATATGTGGTTATAATGGTGAGTTGACATGAAATGAAGAAAAATATTGATTGGAAACATTTTAAATATAGATGAGGTCATTAAGTTAGATAGAATATTGAAATTGTACTTTGTTTCATATATCTCAGGAACATTTAGAAGCTAGCAGAATTTATAGCATTATACCCTATTTGACTATGTAAGTCAAATTACTTCTTTTAAATTTCTGACTACTCTTAAATAATGGATTATCTCATTCAAATATATTATTAAGATGTTAAAATGTATTAAATTTAAAACAATCTTTTATTGTAATTTTTTAAGCACTGCGAGAAAATATTTACATGACCTTAGAATGCAATAAGGAGACATTTTAATATTTAACAGTTTGCAAAATGTAAAGGCAAATACCAAAGATATGGATTTTTTTATCTGTGTGGAAAAAAATAGTAATTAGGGAAAAGTGTTTCTCTCTTGCTTAAGAGTTATTCCATGCCACCTCTGTTTGAGTTATTTTTAAAATGTAGTTCATCAGGTCTTCTTGATAAAGATGATATTCTGGAGCGGAGCCCTGGAAATTGATAGGTGTGAGGAGATGGTATGCAATTTGTTTCACTTAATGACTATGATTCCTAAATTAATATCCTATTTTAAAAAAATACTATATCACAATATCTGCTTTGAAAGTAATAAGTTCTCCAATCACCTTAAGGTGCTACTCAGTCAAACTATTCCAGGGGAAAAAAGGCAGAGAATTTAACAACATCTACAAGCTGCTATTGCTTAAAAACACTATTTGAACTGCAATTTGAGCATATTTCTACCCTTTAGACATTACAAACATGCCATAACACCCTGCTGTGAGGACAGCTTTGGTGCCCCAGAAGTAAGAATTTAGCTGTGATTAAAGGATTGAAGTCTGTGCCTTGAACTGACAGACTCGTTTTTGCTGGGTTTTCTCTGTTAATTCTAGGCTTGACAGACTCACCATAAATTAATCTAAATTATGGCAAGCTTCTACAAGGCTAATCATAGTCTTGTAAAAAAATCATAAAGTTCTGTTGAAAATGTTGATGTCTCTATTACAAAATGTTACTCCAGTTTGGCGGAAAACTGAGTAAGATAACAAAAAGCAAAAAACTGTGTCTTCCTGGATGCTAGAGAAGCTTTAAAGATGCGAACACACCAAGGGAACCACTAAGAGAATGTGCCCGACTTCGGTGGTCACTGACGTGTGAGTGTCAGTGTTTGTCTTCTAGCAGCTCCTGACAGTGTAATTACATCCTGCCTGCCCAATTTTTCTCATAACTGGAATTGATAAATATAAACTATGGTTTATGATTGTGAATCACAGCCTGAAGCAATGTGGCATGGACATAGATTGCAGAGAATATAAATAGTGAATGATAATAGACTGGCTGAATCTGAACCCTACCACAGACCAGTTAGGACACCAGAGAGTCAGAATTGCCAAAGATTCACCTTAGTTCCCAGAAAGAGACTGTGTACAGTGTGGACAAGTCCAATGAGCAAGTAAAGGCCATTTAACCTCATTAGCCTTCTTACTCACAGGATGAGCCTCCCTCTAGAAAGTACCCCTCTCTGCAAACTCTAGGATGGCATCAGAAGGGAGGGATGGAATTTTCTATTTTCCCTCTGTCCTTGCAGTCTACCCCCATCCCCATTCTCATCACTGTGTTTACGTTCTTAAATCTGGAGCTTCCTATTTCTGTGATTAGAAAACCTAGTGGTGGTTTTCATTCTCATTCACATTCATGGTTCACCTTAGTAGGGAGATGAGCAGTCAGAACTGATCCCATACAGTGCATTAATTCACCTTCAGATCTTAGGAAGAAAGGTAGAAAATAAGACAAAAGAGAAGGAGTGGGAATATATGTCTATTCCAAATAACATTTTCTCCCAAACTATCATTAGATGATCACTGCTATCTTTAAGTGTATGCCTTATGTAAACCCAAAGCAGTTAGATCCAGTAGAGTCCTCAGATTTATTTTATTTGGAAAGCACATCTTAGTTATTTTTTATTTGGATGTCTTTTTACAGAGCAAACTGTCCAATGTTTCTGTCATCACATCCTGCTATCTTGTTTGGGGTCTGAAAATTGAAGGCTTTTATGTTGTAACCTCTTGATCTACACCATCCAACAGGCTGATGAAGAAACATTGATTCTTTGTGTGATATATTATATTTTTTATTGAGTACATATTATATTGCAGGTACTGAAGTTGATACCAATAAAACAATAAATATTATAATCTGAAGCAGCAATGCACATCTCATGGAGAAAAATAATTCTGGGCAAGGGAAAAGAATGAAAATACAGCCACATTAGAAAGGCCTGATAGTAGTTAATCAGACATAACTCTCATAAATACACAACTAGTGAAACTTCACATCATATACAATCACACGAATGGGATCCTAATTAGAATAAGTTGTA
Source organism: Spermophilus citellus (assembly GCF_964194105.1). NCBI lineage: Eukaryota > Metazoa > Chordata > Mammalia > Rodentia > Sciuridae > Spermophilus > Spermophilus citellus. The sequence goes on along the minus strand of NC_138191.1, from coordinate 43,517,546 downwards.
CTCTATGTATGTGTAATATGTCAAAATACACTCTACTGTCATATATATCTAAAGAGAACAAATAAAAAATATTTTTTTAAAATAAAGGTGGCCTGGAAAGGCTTCTCTGAGGGCAAACTCTTGGAGCAGGAATTAAAGGATATGAAGGATAAAGCCATATAAATAACTGGGGAGGGCTGGTTCCAAAAAGCTGAGCAGCAGGTATAAAGTTCCTGAAGAGAAATGGGGCTATAGTGTGGAGTGCTCAAAGACAACAGTGATAGAAGCTGAGGTAGGGGGCTGGGCAAGTGCCATATTGTATAGCTCTTATAGGCTACTTTAAGGCATTGGGAAGGCACTGGAAAATTCTCAGCAAGCAAATCAAGCAATTTAATCTATATAATAATGAATAGATATTTCTGATTAATAAGTAACATGTAAATGTTTAATTTAAATTCTTAAAAGTATTTGCAAAATTAAATAATGTACTTGAAAGTTTATCTTCATCATTAAACTACTCAGCTAGTCAATATGATAGACAATATTTATTGAATACCTACTATTTGTAAATTCCTGTATTAGGTTTTTTTTAAGGGTCAAATGATCAATTAACACATAGTCTTTTGCTCAAAGATTCTTGACACCACTTCTAACATCTAGTCATCAGCCACAGAGTATCTATCTCTCTGCTATGCCTCCAAAATACATATTAGTTTTTCTTCCCATGATTATTAAGAGGACTTAAGAACCTTAGTTTTGTTACTGTTTAATACATATAGCATGTAAGTCTGCTTTTAAGTTAAGTACTGTGTTACTTCTTTAAATCTTTTGTTAATTACATCACTTTAAATAAAAAATCAATTGTCATGTTGCAGTGTAGAAGTTCACCTCTCCAAAAACAAAAAGAAAAAGACCAAAGGTCTTTAAAATGAGTTTGAAAAAAACAGACCTTTTAATCACGGCCAGCACCTCATCACCCTGCTGAAAGCTGATGTCATTTTTGACACTCAGGAAACAATTTCTGTCTGGGGGAAATGAAAACCAGTCTGTATCCTGCTGCAATAACCCGACGAAAGAGAGTTTGCTATTTCAATACAGAGGATCACTTCATAATTGTGAAGTCGTACCAAATTAGCATCATAGCTTCTGTTACGCTATTGTGTAGAATCTTGGAATGTGACTGATGGTGACACTCAACAAGAACAGGCTGGTTAAAATACAGCAGAGACAAGATCAGGGGCAAAGAGAACCTGAACAAAGTTGTAGAAAGGGCAAAGCTTGCCCCATTATCTACCCCTCACTCATCCAATGCTCTAATGCAGTCATCACAAATTCCAAATTCCTTGTCATCTCTCAAAGCACCCAATCCTACAACCCATCTATCAGTATTGCCCTGACTTCCATCCATTTTCCCTACTTGTAGATGTTAGAAGTAGTGTCTCCCTGATAAATTTTATCAACTCTGTGTGCCATGATATTTCCATCTCAATAATGTAATTGCCTTTAAAAGAAATTATTCTTTACCCAAAGGAATTACTTGAATGGTGGAAATTCTAGATGCATTAGCTGCCTGCACAGAGGAGTTATGGAGAAGAGGCCTTTCATTGCCTTTGGAATACCACCACTCAATGCCTGATGTGAGGTAGACCTCCACATGTGTTTGTTAGGTACGTGTTACTGCCTAAAACCCTAACTGGATATGGTAAGTGTTATGCAGTGTCCTACCACCTTCATTACTAGATGGTGGAAGGCCCCATAGTTAATCATCATTTAGTGTCCACTACTGTGTAGCACGATCTAGATAGAAAAAAGAATTTGTTTGTATGTTATCCTGGTACGTATGAAGCCAGGAGTGACAGGTGTGTGATATGGTGCAGAGAAAAGAATCTGGGCTTCGAGTCTGAAGATACAGGTACACTGGGTCTCCACCACTTGTAAACGGAGAGGCGTAGGTCCCTTGGTCTTGGAGACTCAATACCACTTCTAAAGTCCCAAAGTTGTTGTAAGATGTAAATATATGATGTATATTGAAACACTTCATAAACCGTAAAGCTCAGGACAAATAATGTTATTTTCATTTTGATCAAAAATAGAATAAGGGCAGAAGATTTTAAGACCTTTTAGATTTGTTAGTTGGCTTTTGCACCTTTCTTAGCAACCTGTTTTTCTTTTATCTGATTTCTTGAGCATAAGCTCAGAACTTTATGAGTACATGTCTAAGTTTGATCTTAGTGCCTTTGTCTTCTCCCTCCATTCTCTTTCATGGCTTTTTCAAGACCTTTCTCTTGTCACACAGTAAATTGCCTGCCTGGATTCCTGAGGGCTCTTTTGCATATCTTATCAAATTGACTGTTCATATTCCTTTTTATTTAAAAAAAATTATCTGAAGAATTAAAATTACTTAGTTAGTTTTTGTGGTGCTGAGGATGTTACCCAGGGCCTTGTACATGCTGGAAAACCATTCTAATATGAAGACACACACTCAGTCCTAGGGTTTGTTTCTTCTTCTTCTTCTTCTTCTCCTCCTCCTCCTTCTCCTCCTCCTCTTCCTCCTCCTGCTCCTCCTTCTTCTTCTTCTTTATTTTGTAAGTATAAATTATTCTAATGATACTTTTCAAAAGATGTTGGTCTCTTTTCAAAAGAAAACATTTTCTTATTGCAATTTCATGAAGTGTGGTAGAATAAAGATGGGGCTTATTCTTTAATCAGTGTTTAAGGATAAGAGTCCATTATGAGCACAAATATAATGGAGCTACATCCTAATAATATCTCATGAAGGGAGTGTGACATTGTGGCCATTGTGTAATCTCTGTCTGGAAGCTGCATGGAGTATGTCATCACAGAATCTCACAAGGGATATGAGGCCATGGGGTCACCCAGTTCAACGCCATCATCATTCAGAACACACAGGAAACATGATTTAATCTGCAGTATAATCTGCTTGCAACCTAATGTCTGATTTCATCTCCTTATCTGAAGTATAGTTTGCACTTAATAAGTTTTAACTAAATATAATGGATAATTTTCCTACTGTCTTTTCCCTTCCAAACCTAAGTCTGTTAACATTGGTCTCTTTTCTGATTAATTCTATACAGTCCATACTTCCATTTGCTTTTTTCCTTTCTGTTCTCTTGCCATTTATACGAAATTGCAGTCCTTGAAAGCAAAAAAGCTAATCTCCCCCAAGAAGCACCATTTCACACTGATCATTTTCCCTCTTATCTAAACTCAATTCAATTTAGTATTTCATGATCTCATACATGTATGCATGTATATATTTATATACATACATGTATGCATACATACATATATTAGTTATATATATTATTCTGAGATGTTACATACAATGTTTTTATTATTAAATGAGATATAATAAGACATAATTACTACCTATTTTTATTGTTCATTATTGTTTTATTCAGTTATTTTGTGTTGTTTAATTATTTAAGTAATGTTTAGGAGACAGGGGAATGTCCCCTTTTCCTTTTAGAATGGCCCACTGTGCCCAGCAAAGGGAAGAACGTAGAATAGATCTTAAATAAATACTTTTTCTTGACTGAATAAGAAGAGTATACAAGTATTTCTTGGATAAACTTCTCCTATTTTTTTAAATATACTATAATCACATTAGATAGTAATTTAGGTCACTTCACCTTAACACAATTATTTATATTTTTCCAAATTACCTTCCAAGCCTTTTTCACATCCATATATATCTTATATAATAATTATTATAGTACACCTTATACTTTTTATTCTGAATTTTCACTTGTCTCTGCCATAATCATTTCATTAATTTTATATAATCTTCATGATTATGATAGTTAACTGCATAATACTATTCAGTATAATATTCCATTATATGGGTGAACTCTAGTTCTATTAAGCTATGTATTCATTATTAAAGTTTTGGCCTTAGCGGCGCGGCCCGCCTGAACCCGCAGACGTCACTCGCAATCTCGCCGTCCTGGATCTTAGCCACGCGGCCGCAGCTGCCCAGCTCTATAGGCAGCCCACGGCGGCCCGGCGCAGCGAGAAGTGTCCCCGCCTGGCCCAGCAGACAGCCCGTGCCCTCCCGGCTCTACTAACAGCCCGCCCACCCGGCGAACGCCCCCCCCCCCAGACAGCATGAAGGGAATCTAACCAACCCTTTACGAAATATCGAACTGGGAACTAAAACCAGAGATTGTGTCAGACCAGAGACAAGCCAGTTCCACCCCTCCCTTCGGACACTCCGGCAAGGAGCCAGGGGCCCACCACAGCAGAGAGGGGAAGTCACCAAAGTTCGGCCAAAGAGATTCCTTCCCAGTGGAATCTACTTTAGCAGGTGTGTGACTCCCACCCACACCAGATACAAACAACCGGGAAACTTCAAAATCTCTCCGTGGGCGTGACCGTAAGGGCCAAAGGACTCTCGACCCCCAACTCCCCCTACTGCCAGTGACGAGGGCGTGACTGTAGGGGCAGAGGGAAGCAGAGAAGACTCCCCACCCCCAAATCCCCCAACCGCGAACTGAGAGGGTGTGACGGTAGGGGCGGAGGGAAACAGAGGACACTCCAGACCCCCAACTCCTCCTACCGCCAGCAGTGTGGTTGTGACTGTAGGGGCTGAGGGAAGTAGAGGGGATCCTCGACCCCCAACTCCTATTACCACCAGCAGCGACACCAATGGTCTTAGCTGCCAGATTCCGAAGGTGTGCCCACCAAAGGGGTCCGGAAAAATTAAACAATTGACTCCCAGACCACAGCTCCACAGCACTGGGGCTTAGATGAATGACAGCGAGAGTGCTCAGTAGTTAGGGAAATAGAGCACTCGGTGGGGCTGAAAGTGTAACCAAATCCTTGGGGAACTGCCTCCGGTGAGCAGGACCTGGCTGGCTGGCAGGAGGAAGGGGAGGAGGGGCTGTAGAAGTGCAACAGCTCTGGACCAACAGGATTGAGAGACTCCCAAAACCGCCTTACAGGGATTGCTGTTGACACATTGAGGGCAAAACTCAGCCTGGAGGGCACAGCTTTGCCTACGGGAAGAGAAGAAAATGGATCTCTAAGACCTAATTTTATTTCCTATTTCATTTTAATTTTTTCTCTCCCTTTTCCCTCTCTCTCTCCCCTTCCAAGTTTTACTGCTCTTTCCATTCTCCTCTATGCTATCTATCTCCCTCTCCTTCTTTCTTTTCAAGAACACCTACCTTCCCCTTCCCCCCAACTTTCATCCCAAGCATTACGTCCTCCATTTCGCGTAACTGTCTAAATACAAATAGGTGTGTGCCCTCCCCCCACGCCTGCAAGGTAGCCGGACCTGCAACCCACCAGCAGGTCAGGCCCAGCAACCTGGGAGTGGCAGAACCGCCCCACGCGCCTCCAAGGTAGGCGCACCTGCTACCAACCAGCAGAACAGGCCCAGCGGCCTGCCAATGTGGTAGGCACAGTGCCCCAATTGGAGGAGGAGCAGAGCCCCTGCCCGCGCCTGCGCGGGAGACTTTGCAACTATACAAGAGTAATACAAATATATAGGGGGAAAATTCAACAACACAACAGTCTCAGTAAGCAGAAAGAAACACGAACAGTATGAAGAGACAAGGAAAGAAAGGACCACAAGCAATGCAGGTCAACTCAATGTTAGAAGAGGTAATATCTGCAGCAGATGGAATGTCAGATAAAGAATTCAGGAGATACATGCTTCAGATGATCTGGAGTCTCAAGGAAGACATTAGACAGCAAAATCAGACAATGAAAGATCTCTTCAACAAAGAAATACATAAACAAATCCAGGAAGCAAAAGATCAACTATACAGGGAGATAGAGGTTATAAAAAACAAACAAACAGAAATCCTAGAAAGGCAGGAAGCAATAAACCAACTTAAAAACTCAATTGAGAATACTACCAGCAGAGTAGAACACTTAGAAGATAGAACATCAGACAATGAAGACAAAGTATTTCAACTTGAAAAGAACATAGACAGCTCAGCAAGACAGTTAAGAAACCATGAGCAGAACATCCAAGAGATATGGGATAACATAAAGAGACCAAACTTAAGTGTCATTGGGATACAGGAAGGCACAGAGCTCCAAACCAAAGGAATGAGAAATTTATTCAATGAAATAATTCGAGAAAACTTCCCAGACTTGAAGAATGAGACAGAATCCCAAATCCTAGAAGCCTACAGGACACCGAATGTGCATAATCATAAGAGATCCACACCTAGACACATTATAATGAAGATGCCCAACATACAAAATAAGGAGAGAATTTTAAAAGCTACAAGAGAAAGGAAGCAGATTACATTTAGGGGTAAACCAATCAGGATAACAGCTGATCTCTCAACACAGACTTTGAAAGCTAGAAGATCCTGGAATAACATATTTCAAACACTGAAAGAAAATGGGTTCCAACCAAGAATTGTGTATCCAGCAAAATTAAGCTTCAAGATGGAAGATGAAATTAAAACCTTCCACAATAAACAAAAGTTAAAAGAATTTGCAGCTATAAAACCATCTCTCCAAAAAATCCTCAGCAAAACACTACAGGAAGAGAAATGGAAAATAACAATGAAAACCAACAGTGGGAGGAAGGACAGTAAAGGGGGGAAAATAATCAAAGAGGAAAACAAACCATATTCAGTAACATAAATAAACAAATATGGCTGGAAGGATAACCCATATCTCAATAATAACCCTAAATGTTAATGGCTTAAACTCACCAATTAAGAGACACAGGCTAGTAGAATGGATCACAAAACATGACCCAACAACATGCTGCCTACAGGAGACGCATTTGATAGGAAAAGACATACATAGACTGAAGGTGAAAGGTTGGGAAAAATCATATCACTCATATGGACTTCGAAAACAAGCAGGAGTGTCCATACTCATATCACATAAAATAGATTTCAAGCCAAAGTTAATCAAAAGGGATAAAGAGGGACACTACATACTGCTCAAGGGAACCATACACCAACAAGACATAACAATCATAAATATATATGCCCCAAACAATGGTGCAGCTATGTTCATCAAACAAACTCTTCTCAAGTTCAAGAGTCTAATAGACCACCATACAATAATCATGGGAGACTTCAACACACCTCTCTCACCACTGGACAGATCTTCCAAACAAAAGTTGAATAAGGAAACTATAGAACTCAATAACACAATTAACAACCTAGACTTAATTGACATATATAGAATATACCACCCAACATCAAGCAGTTACACTTTCTTCTCAGCAGCACATGGATCCTTCTCAAAAATAGATCGTATATTATGTCACAGGGCAACTCTTAGACAATATAAAGGAGTAGAGATAATACCATGCATCTTATCTGACCATAATGGAATGAAACTGAAAATCAACGATAAAAGAAGGAAGGAAAAATCATGCATCACTTGGAGAATGAACAATAGGTTACTGAATGATCAATGGGTTATAGAAGACATTAATGAGGAAATTAAAAAATTCTTAGAGATAAATGAAAACACAGACACAACATATCGGAATCTATGGGACACACTGAAAGCAGTTCTAAGAGGAAAATTCATTGCATGGAGTTCATTCCTTAAAAAAGAAAAAACCAACAAATGATCTCATATTCATCTCAAAATCCTAGAAAAAGAAGAGCAAAATAACAGCAAAAGAAGTAGAAGGCAAGAAATAATTAAAATCAGAGCTGAAATTAATGAAATCGAAACAAAAGAAATAATTGAAAAAATTGATAAAACTAAGAGTTGGTTCTTTGAAAAAATAAATAAGATCGACAGACCCTTAGCCATGCTAACAAGGAGAAGAAGAGAGAGAACTCAAATTACTAGCATACGGGATGAAAAAGGCAATATCACAACAGACACTTCAGAAATACAGAAGATAATCAGAAATTATTTTGAATCCTTATACTCCAATAAAATAGAAGATAGTGAAGGCATCGATAAATTTCTTAAGTCATATGATCTGCCCAGATTGAGACAGGAGGATATAGACAACCTAAACAGACCAATATCAATTGAGGAAATAGAAGAAACCATCAAAAGATTACCAACTAAGAAAAGCCCAGGACCGGATGGGTATACAGCAGAGTTTTACAAAACCTTTAAAGAGGAACTAACACCAATACTTTTCAAGCTATTTCAGGAAATAGAAAAAGAGGGAGAACTTCCAAATTCATTCTACGAGGCCAACATCACCCTGATTCCTAAACCAGACAAAGACACTTCAAAGAAAGAAAACTACAGACCTATATCTCTAATGAACCTAGACGCAAAAATCCTCAATAAAATTCTGGCGAATCAGATACAAAATCATATCAAAAAAATTGTACACCATGATCAAGTAGGATTCATCCCTGTGATGCAAGGATGGTTCAATATACGGAAATCAATAAATGTTATCCACCACATCAATAGACTTAAAAATAAGAACCATATGATCATCTTTATAGATGTGGAAAAAGCATTCGACAAAGTACAGCATCCCTTTTTGTTCAAAACTCTCGAAAAAATAGGGATAACAGGAACATACCTCAACATTGTAAAAGCAATCTACGCTAAGCCCCATGCTGGCATCATTCTGAATGGAGAAAAATTGAAGGCATTCCCTCTAAAATCTGGAACAAGACAGGGATGCCCTCTCTCACCACTTCTGTTCAACATAGTTCTCGAAACACTGGCCAGAGCAATTAGACAGACGAAAGAAATTAAAGGCATAAAAGTAGGAAAAAGAAGAACTTAAATTATCACTATTTGCAGATTACATGATTCTATACCTAGCAGACCCAAAAGGGTCTACAAAGAAACTATTATAGCTAATAAATGAATTCAGCAAAGTGGCAGGATATAAAATCAACACGCATAAATCAAAGGCATTCCTGTATATCAGCGACAAACCCTCTGAAATGGAAATGAGGACAACCACTCCATTCACAATATCCTCAAAAATAATAAAATACTTGGGAATCAACCTAACAAAAGAGGTAAAAGACTTATACAATGAAAACTACAGAACCCTAAAGAGAGAAATTGAAGAAGATCTTAGAAGATGGAAAAATATACCCTGTTCATGGATAGGCAGAACTAACATCATCAAAATGGCAATATTACCAAAAGTTCTCTATAGTTTTTTCTTGTAGAAATAGAGAAAGCAATCATGAAATTCATATGGAAAAATAAAAGACCCAGAATAGCAAAAACAATGCTAAGCAGGAAGTGTGAATCAGGTGGTATAGCGATACCAGACTTCAAACTATACTACAGAGCAATAGTAACAAAAACAGCATGGTATTGGTACCGAAACAGGCGGGTGGACCAATGGTACAGAATAGAGGACACAGAAACCAACCCACAAAACTACAACTTTCTTATATTTGATAAAGGGGCTAAAAGCATGCAATGGAGGAAGGATAGCATCTTCAACAAATGGTGCTTGGAAAACTGTAAATCCATATGCAACAAAATGAAACTGAATCCCTTTCTCTCACCATGCACAAAAGTTAACTCAAAATGGATCAAGGAGCTTGATATCAAACCAGAGACAAGGCATCTGATAGAAGAAAAAGTTGGCTACGACCTACATACTGTGGGGTCGGGCTCCAAATTCCTCAATAGGACACCCATAGCACAAGAATTAATATCTAGAATCAACAAATGGGACTTGCTCAAACTAAAAAGTTTTTTTCTCAGCAAAAGAAACAATAAGAGAGGTAGATGGGGAGCCTACATCATGGGAACAAATCTTTAGTCCTCACACTTCAGATAGAGCCCTAATATCTAGAGTATACAAAGAACTCAAAAAATTAGACAGTAAGATAACAAATAACCCAATCAACAAATGGGCCAAGGACCTAAACAGACACTTCTCAGAGGAGGACATACAATCAATCAACAAGTACATGAAAAAATGCTCACCATCTCTAGCAGTCAGAGAAATGCAAATCAAAACCACCCTAAGATATCATCTCACTCCAGTAAGATTGGCAGCCATCAGGAAGTCAAACAACAAGTGCTGGCGAGGATGTGGGGAAAAGGGTACACTTGTACATTGTTGGTGGGACTACAAATTGGTGCAACTAATTTGGAAAGCAGTATGGAGATTTCTTGGAAAGCTGGGAATGGAACCACCATTTGATCCAGCTATTCCCCTTCTGGGTCTATTCCCTAAAGACCTAAAAACAGCATGCTACAGGGACACTGCCACATCGATGTTCATAGCAGCACAATTCACAATAGCAAGACTGTGGAAGCAACCTAGATGCCCTTCAATAGACGAATGGATAAAAAAAATGTGGCATTTATACACAATGGAGTATTACTCTGCATTAAAAAATGACAAAATTATAGAATTTGGAGGGAAATGGATGGCATTAGAGCAGATTATGCTAAGTGAAGCTAGCCAATCCCTAAAAAACAAATGCCAAATGTTTTCTTTGATATAAGGAGAATAACTAAGAACAGAGACGGGAAGAAGAGCATGAGAAGATGACTAACATTAAACAGGGATGACAGGTGGGAGGGACAGGGAGAGAGAAGGGAAATTTCTTGGAAATGGAAGGAGACCCTTAGGGTTATACAAAATTACATACAAGAGGAAGTGAGGGGAAAGGGAAAAATAATACAAGGGGGAGAAATGAATTACAGTAGAGGGGGTAGAGAGAGAAGAGGGGAGGGGAGGGGAGGGGGGATAGTAGAGGATAGGAAAGGCAGCAGAATACAACAGACATGAGTATGTCAATATGTAAATCAGTGGAAGTGTAACTGATGTGATTCTGCAATCTGTATACGGGGTAGAAATGGGAGTTCATAACCCACTTGAATCAAAGTGTGAAATATGATATATCAAGAACTATGTAATGTTTTGAACAACCAATAAAAAAATAATTAAAAAAAATAAATAAAGTTTTGGCCTTTTCCCATTTATTTCCTTCATAGGTAGCACTGCAATGAAGACCTTCATAATAAAGCTTTTTTATTTCACTTGAATTATTTCATTCAAATATATTCAGGGAATGAGTTGACATGGTTGAAAACACATTTAAGATTTACACACAGTTTTGCAAAGAGTTTCTATAACCATTTGCAATGTGGGTATAAGGTTCTCTCAAATGAGCTCTCCAGAACTCTCCAAAATTATGCTCTTTGATTTCATGCCCATGAAAGTATGATTGTCACGTTCCTCCTCCTAACATTTATTGAGAAATTGTTCTGTGCCAGGCAATGTACTAAGTGCTTTGCACATTCTTTAATCTTAGTCAGGTATCTTTATTCTCCCTTTACCAATCAGAGTGATTCATGGTGCTAAATTACCTAAGGTGAAAGTGTATATTCAAATATAGAACCAGGAATTCCAAATCCATGTTTATCAGATATGCGCCTAATTGCCTCTCTACCTGTTGATTCCAATCATCTCCTATTATTTAGATCATCTTTTTTCCCCAAAACATAGAATCTTTTACACTGCAAAACAATTTATAATACACCCAGCTATGCATTCATTTTATTTATTTTGTCTTTGTGTGTTTTAAAAGCAATTGTATTGAGATATGATGCACATATCATGTATACTTTTTTTAAGTATATTCATAGGATTGTACAACCATTACTATAATCTAGTTTTAAACATTTTTTTCCTTTCTTATTGGTTCTTTTTAGTTAAGCATAACAATAGGATTCATTCTGACATAATTATAAAAGCATAGAATATAATTTGTTCTAATTCAGTCCCCAGTGCTTCCTCTCTCCCTCCTCTGCCCTCTGATCTCTTCCCTGTACTCTACTGATATTTCTGCTGTTTACTTGTAGTTGTTTGGTTTTTACATTTGTCTGGTGGATGTACATTATGGTGAAATTCACTGTGTTGGTGGCATCGTACAGATTAGTATTGGGGTACTCAGAGAAGTTTCATTCTTGAAGGATAGGTAGTCCTGAGATTAAGAGAATTTTGCTTTATAGGGGAAGTGAGGTAGTCTCATTCAGGCTGCTCTAATAAAATTACCATATACTGGGTGGCTCACAAACAATGGAAATGTATTGCTGACAGTTCTGGAGGCTGGAGAATCCAAGATCAAGATCCCAGTGGATCCCATGTTACACTTGAAACAATAGTCTTTTGTATGTACTGGACTAAATATATTATGAAAATTAATTTCACCTGCTATTTATTTAAAATGTGGCTTTTTAGAAAATTTAAATTTACCTATATGACTTGTATCTGTGACTTGTATGACATTTCTACTACAAAGTGCAAACTTAAAAGACAGTTGAAATTCATTACATTGCCAGGGACTCTGAAGCAGAGATTTTCTTGGGTAAAACTTTATTCAGAATGGTCAGAGTCAACCCTAGGAACTTTTCTTGATTCATACCATGACTCTACAATGCCAGCCTGAAATAGGGACTATCCTAACACACACACACACACACACACACACACACACACACACACACACAAATTAATGGTCCCTGCCAAAGAAAGGCAGCCAAAGGACTTCCAATATGGTGAATGATTTACTGATGGTACACATCAATCTTTCTTTGCACTATAGGACCCATAAGAAACAGCTGGATTCCAATGCCATTTTTAAGAAGTTAAAGGATAATTCTTTAAAAAAGTGAATGTATGTATTCATTTGCATATAGGTAAACCAATATAATTTTTATATATTCCTCTTTTACAGTCACTTACCATATGTGATGTAATGATGCCTATAAATATAAAAATTCAAATTCAGCTATAATACAGAATAGAGAATTTTCAATGAAACATAATCATATTTTTGCATATTTTTTCTATATGCCACTTGGCACAAAATATGATTTGTAATAACTACTTAACATATTCCCTCAGGATCTGAATTCATAAGAGTTTAAAATCTACTTTAAAGGTCCAAAACTACATTGAGTTTATTTTGCTTGGGGGAGGGCAGATTTTAAGCAGAGCACTCTTATGCTCTGTATTATTTTATTTTGCATTCTTCCAAAGCTATATTAAACAGTATGAAATTAACCTCTCTTGTTTCTCCAGCAGCAGTAAACAATTCAACAGAAACTCAATTTTCTTTCAGTTCATAAATGCACTATATTCCCCACTGTGTCAAAGTACCTTGTCTAGTTTGCCTCACCAGTAAGCTGATGACAGATAAAGATTCTACTACCTCTGTCTCTTCCACCCCACGGTATCAGTTGTCGTAGATCTGTAACAACTCACCTGGGTGGCTTGTTAGTGAAGGGGAAAATAGAAACGTAGCAGAGGTAAGTAATATTTTTGAATGGTATTGTAACCATGTCCACTCAGATGGTAATTTAATCTCCAGAATTTTAGACCTCCCACACGACAAATTGTTCCCTTTCAGTGGCACAGTGGGGAGAAAAGTACAGGAGAGCAGCTGGCAGTGGCTTTGCTCTGCAATACTACCAAAGAAAGAGGGTCGGAAGTCGTGGGCCAAACTCACATCTCAGAAGGACTGTTTTAGGATGGCATCTGAACAGATGCAAGGGCACTTTTAATTAAATATAGACCCAAAAATCTGTCACAAAGTTTGCTGTGACACATTTTCTCCAGAGACCTGTAAATTCATAGCTAAAATTAACTTTAGAACAAAAGGGTTTGGAGTCAAGGATGATGTTCCAAAGGGCCAAAAATGCTAACATGTAGGATTATGTATCTGCAGACAAGGGCTTCTATTTCTGTAAATCTCTGTGTGTGTGTGTGTGTGTGTGTGTGTGTGTGTGTGTGTGTGTATTTAAAGGCACTTCAAATGAAAGCATAAAATTATACTTCAAATCCTTCCCAAATTATTGACATATAAACTACTGGGATAAAATAAAACCTTCCACAGTTTATATCTAGATTGAAATAATTAAAATTAACTCCTGTTGTTTGCTAGGGATTCAGAATGTTCTCTGATTTAAAAAAAAAAATCTGAGAAATTATAGGGCATAATTGTGAAAAATCCATTTTAAGATATATCAATTTATTTCATCCATGAATGCTATGAATCTTCAAATTTTTTAGTCATTTAGAATCCTGTTTTCGAGTTCCAAGAAGCCTGGGTTTTTTTTTGGTCAGAGTTACTGTACAAAATCTTAATTAAATATTTATAAATTTCTTAAAATGTATATTGCTAGCTTGATCTATTGAATAAGCATATATTCATTAGTCGTCTTTTACAAAGGGCTGCTAAGCAGAAATGATGTCTTTTATCTGTTTTCTATGTGTCTAACACACTATGGGTGCTTAATAAATGTTTAATGACATAAAGCCATATGATAAATCAGTGCTGTCCTACAGATATAATGGGCAAAGGGGCTGCATCCTCAAGGGAGACTTGGGCATCCTAGACCTATACCTGCCAAAAACAGGAAATGTAGATCTTAATGTTTGTCTGACATTGATTTTTTTTCATTCAGGACCCTAAGAAATGGAGGTAGGAAATAGAAACATGCAGATTTTAACTCCTTGTCATGAGGTACTGAATCTGCTGCCTGACACCAGCTTGCCTAACTCTTATCAGATACCTGGTAAATAATTGTGGAGTGAATGCCTCTTGTTATGACCTAACACTCTTCATTTGCAAGTATGATCAATTTTTCCTTCAGAAACTTGTTTTCCAAATCCCAGAATACTTTCATTCACATGGATCCCTTTTGCATCATGACCGATCGTGGAATATCAGTGGCACTCTTATAGAATGGCAATGTTGCTCATTGGTAAAGCAATTCATCAAAAAATAGAGCTATGCATATTATCACTATATGAGTTATTCACATTTACCTTAATCTCTAGCCTGCTGGTGTTATCCTGTGCTGAGGGTCTTAAAATAAAAATGACTGAAACATCCACCTAACATAGAGTAGGAAACCCTTTCTTCTATCCCTAAATTCCCATTATTTCCAGAGTTCTTGAGGACTCTTCTCTCTCCTCATTTCCTGATGTTTATCTTCCTGTGTCTACTTTCTTCCTTCTCTCTCCCTCTTTCTTCTGGTCCTTCCTCTCTGGAGACATGGACCCAAATATGAGCAGCAGAGAAAAATCCCAGGTGTGCAAAATACCACATTTTTAAAAATTATCCTTTACCCCCCCAAAAGTTTGGCAGCAGAATTTTTTTTTCATACAAGTTTCTCATTTTACTTCGTTTCATCACAATCTGGAATGCTAAATATTACTGTTATCCTCAGTTAACAAATGAGGAAACTTAGACTGAGGGTAAAAAACAGCTTGCATAGTTTCACAGCCAGTACATACAGTACTAAAAGTTGAATCTAAGACTTCTAAACTCCTCCTACATTTGACCTCTAAGTCTACTATGATTTACAGACTCAGTCACTAGACCAACTGTAGAAGTGATATACATACAGGGGCCTCTTTTTTTTTAAAGAGGGAGAGAGAGAGAGAGAGAGAGAGAGAGAGAGAGAGAGAGAGAGAGAGAGAGAGAGAGAGAGAGAATTTTTAATATTTATTTTTTAGTTTTCGGCGGACACAACATCTTTGTTTTTGTATGTGGTGCTGAGGATCGAACCCGGGCCGCACGCATGCCAGGCGAGCGCGCTACCGCTTGAGCCACATCCCCAGCCCAGGGGCCTCTTTTCTATGCAGCATCAACAAATCATGAATCAAAAAAAAATTTTCCAAAAAACAAAATTGTGTCTATACTGAATATGTAAAGACATTTTTTGTTATTATTTCCTAAACAATATCACATAAAAATTACTTACATAGCATTCATATTGTGTTGAGTCTTATAGATAATGTAGAGATGGTTTAAAGCAACCAAAGATGGGCATAGAGTTATGTAAATACTGTGCGTTTTAGATGAAGGACTTGAGCATCTATAGATTTTGGTATCCAGAGATTCAGCATCTGTGGGGAGTCATGGAATCAACCCCCCATGAATATCAAGGGCTAACTGTATTAATAGTGAGCTCACTGAGTACTGTCTTTGTAATAACATAATTCTCAAGTTCTTTACATGCATTATTTCACATTCCATTTTTATCAGGAGTATGGACATTGTACTATTACTATCCTAATTTCACAGATGAGGATACTGAGGTGCTAGAGTTAAGTAAGTTTCACATAAGCCAAGCACTAGTAAATAGTACTGTCAGGATTTAACTCAGGCTATTCTGAAAGCAGAGATCTTGTCATTCAGATACATAGATACACACACACAAACACGTAAATATATAAACATTTATTGAGGTATAATTGACATATAATAAATAGACATATTTGAATATTCAATGTGTAAGTTTCGACTTATGTATGTATTAAACCATCACCACGATCTGAGCAAACATATCCACTACACCTAATAGTTTATTTATGCTCTCTGATTGGCTGTTTCCATAGATTAGTTTACATTTTCTAGACTTTTGTATAAATGGAACTATATAATGTTCACCCTTTTATTTTTGATTGCTTTCTTCACTCAGCATAATTATTTTTGAGATTCATCCGTGTCATGTCTCATCCTTTTTATTGCTGCGTAATACCCCTTGGTTTTTCCATTCACCTTATTAATGGACACTTGGGTTGCTTCCAGTTTTTGACAATTACAAATAATGCTGTCATGAACATTCTTGTACACATGTTTGTATGGGTGTATGCCTTTCACTGGGTAGTTACCCAAAAGTGGAATGACTAAATCATGTTAAATATATGTTTGACTTTCTAAGCAATTATGAAACTGTTTTCTAAAGCAATTAACATTAAATATTATCAACAACCATATATAAGCATTTGTTTCTCCACATATTGAGTTCTTCAATATTGTCATTTTTAAAAATTTTAGGCATTTTAATAATTGTGAAAAGGCATCTTGTGACTCTAATTAGCACTTTTCTAATGCCTAATGGCTTTGAGCATCTTTCATTTGTTTATTTGTCTTATATCACTTTTTTTTTTTTTTTTTGGTTGTCAGTTGAAATCATTGCCGCCTTTTTTAGATAGTTTTTTTTCTTATCATCATTACTGGATAAATTGTGTTGTTTTCTTATTATTGAGTTACATGTTATGAATACACATTTTATCAGGTATATGCCTTTTGAGTGTTTTAGTCTAGTCTGTAGATCTCCCAGTCTGTCATTTCATTCTCTTAACATTGTCTTTTGAAGAGAAGACAATTTTAACTTTATCAAATTATTCTTTATGGATCACATTGTTAATGTCACATCTAAAAAATATTTTCCTAACCTAAGGTCATTAGGATGTTCCTCTTTGCTTTCTTCTTTAAAATGTATGGTTTTTAAAAAATATTTTTTAGATATTGATAGACATTTATTGTATTCATTTATTTGTATGCAATGCTGAGAATCAAACCCAGTGCCTCACACATGCTAGGCAAGCGATCTACCATTGAGCTACAACACCAGCCCTAAAATGTATACTTTTGACTAAACATTTAAAAAGTCAAATAACATAATCACAAAATTGGCAAATGAATTGAACAGACACTACTCAAAAGAAGAAGTGTAAATGGCCAACAACAACAACTGGAGAAATATTCAGTGTCTTTAAGCCATCAGGGAAAGGCAAATCAAAGCTACACTGAGATCCCATCTCTCTCCAGTCAGAGTAGCAATCATCAAGATTATAAATAATAATAAATGCTGGTGAAGATCTGAGAAAAGAAACTCTTATACACTTTTGGTGGGAATGCAAATTAGTATAGCCACTATGGAAATCAGTATGGAAGTTCCTCAAAAAACTGAAAAATGAAGTTACTATATGATCTAGCTATATCACTCCTTGGTATTTCTCCAAAAGAATTAAAGTCAGCATGCTTTAGAGATGAATGCATACTCATGGTTATCACAGAACAATTCATAATAGCCAAAAGGTGGAATCACTAGGTGTCTGTCAACATATGAATGGATAAAGAAATGTGGTGTATATATACACAATGAAGTTTTGTTCAGCCACAAAGAAGAATGAAAATTGTATCATTTGCAGGAAAATGAATGACACTGGAGACAATAATTTTGAGCAAAATAAGCCAGATTCCGAGAAAAAAAAAGAGAATGTTTTCCTCCATGTGAAAGCTAAAGGGGAAAAATAAAAGGGAAAAAAGTCATGAAAGAGTAACCTTTAGGATAGAGGGAGGGGATAAGAGCAGGAAGGGAAGGAGGAATAATGAAGAGCAAAGTTGATCAAATTGTGTTTTTATATGTGTGTGAATGTGTCACAATTAAACACTCCATTCTGCATAGCTGAGATGCACCAATAAAAACCTTAACAAAAAAATTATAGTTTTAGGTTTCATATTTAAGCCTCTGATGATTTATTTATCCATTTATTTATTTTATTTATATGTCTGTCTGTCTATCTATCTATCTATCTATCTATCTATCTATCTATGGTACTGGGGATTGAACCTAGGGAATCTCAACCACTGAGCCATATCTCCAGCCCTTTTTACTTTTTATTTTGAGAGAGGGTCCAGCTAAGTTGCTTAGGGCTTCCTAAATTTGTGAGACTGGCCTTGAATATGAGATCTTCCTATAGAGTTGCTGGGATTATAGGCATGTACCACCTAACCCAGCCTATGATTTGAGTTAATTTTTGTAAACAATAATGGATCAAAGTTCATTTTTTATGTGACTATCTAATTATTCTAGCATCATTGGTTGAAAAGATTATCAGCTGAATTGCCTTTACATTTTTGTCAAAAAAATCAGTTGGCCACATATATGTATGTGTGGAAGGGGGTCCGTTTCTGGGCTCTCTGTTCTATTCTAAAATCTATTTTTATATCAATATCATACTAGTTTTTATTTGGATTTTCATTTGGTTTTGTGGTACTGGGAGACATAACCCAGCACCATTCTACCATGGAGTTACATCCCCACTGCTTTTAATTTTTTATTTTGAGACAGGGATCCTGAGGCTTGCCTCAAACTAGCAATCCTCCTATCTCAGCCTCTGGATGAGGTTACAGGTGTGTACTACCACACCAGCAATGCTTTTTTGAGGTATATGTTATTATTGTTTGTATTTCATACTAGTGATAGAACCCTGAGGTTTCGTGTTTCACTCCTGAGCTATATCCACAGTACATTTTATTTATTTTGAGACAGTGTCTCACTAAATCAACCTGGCTGGTCTCGAACTTGTGATCCTCCACCTCAGCCTCCCGGGTGACTTGCATTATAGGCCTGTGCGAGGTCACTTGGCCCGGCAGTGTATTAATTACCATAGTTTTATAGTTCTTAAAATTACCTGGTGTTAGTCCTTCAGCTTTTTTCTTTCTCAAAATTGTTTTGACTATTCTTGATTCATTGTATTTACATGTGGTTTTGAAATGAGATTGTCAAATTTATTGGAGGAAAAAGAAAAGAAGGAAGGAAAGAAGGAAAAGGAAAGGGAAAGAGGAGGGAGAAAAAAGCAGCAGCCTCACGAGTTGCTGAGCTTTTGGAGGGGATGGAGAGGAGGAGTTAATTGGGATTACATTGAATTCATTAAATTGGAGGAGAATCTTGAGTCTTCTGGCTCCATTCATTTGGGCTTTCCATTTATTTACATCTTCATAAATTTCTTTCAGTGATGGAAATTTATTTATGTACAAGAATTACACATATTTCGTCAAACTTAACCCCAAGAATTTCAAATTATTGATGCCATTGTGATATTGGCTTGTGTTTATCTTTCCAACTGTTTGTTACTGCTATTTAAGAACACAGTTGAGTTTAATATATTGATCTTATATTCTGTAATCTTGCAAAATTCACTTATTAATTCCAGTGGTCTTTTTTTAGACCCTTTTGTCTTTTTCCCACAGACCCAGAGTCAGAAGTGGTGAGGATAAGCATTTTTGTCTTGTTCCTGATCTTAACAGGGAAGCATTCTTCTTTGACCATTTAATAAAATGCTGAATGTAGGTGTCTTTTATCACCATAGGGAAGTTCCCTTCTAATCCTAGTTTGAAGAGAATTAGCAGGAGTGGACGATGAATTTTACTGAATGTTTCATCGAGTCTTTAAGATAATCATATGGCTTTTTTTAGTGTTGTTACTTTGTTAATATGATGAAATACATTGGTTTTTTGAATGTTAAAACAACACTGAGTTTTTGACATACAACTCACTCGGTCATGATGCATTAGCCATTTTATGCATTCTTGAATTTGTTTTGATAAATTTTTACATCTATGTTCATGAGGGATATCAGCTTAGATTGTCTTGTAAAACAATCTTATTTTCGTCACAAGGCATTATCATTCACAAATAATGAATTAGGCAGTATTCTTTCTTCCTTAGTTTTCTGGAAGAGTTTGTATAGCATTGATATATCTTAAATGTGTCACACAATTCACCAGGGTGTCCTTTAGGCCCAGAGTTTTCTCTCTGGGAAGATTTCTAGCTACAAATTCAGTCTCTTTAATAGATGTAAGACTGTTCAAGCTCTCTGTTTCTTCTTGAGTAATATTTGGTCGTTTGTGTCTGGCAAGAAATTTGTCTGTTTTTTCTAAGTTGTCAAATTATGGGCATGAAGTTGCTCATGGTATTCTTCAGTTACCATTTCATGGTCTGTAGAATCCTCTGTGATGCCACCTTTCTCTCTCCTGACATAGGTAATTACGTGTGTACTCTCTCTTTTCACAGATCACTCTAGCTAGTTGATCAACTTTATTGATCTTCTCTAAGAACTAGGTTTAGGTCTTATTGATTTTACTGTAGTGTGTTTCTGTTTTCTATTTCATCAATTTTGGGGTTATTTATTTATTTATTAAGCATATTTTAGTTTTAATATTCTCTTTTTCCTAGTTCCCAAGTTTCTTAGTATAGGAGCTTAGATAATTAGTTTAAGACCTTCCTTCTTTTTTATTTTTAGCATTAAATGCTATAAGATTTCCTTAATTACTATTTAACACTGTTCCACAAATTTTGAATTATTTTATCAGTTCAAAATGGTTTCTTGTTTTTTTCTTTTTTTTTCTTTTTTTATTGGTTGTTCAAAACATTACAAAGCTCTTGACATATCATATTTCATACATTAGATTCAAGTGGGTTATGAACTCCCATTTTTACCCCAAATACAGATTGCAGAATCACATCAGTTACACATCCACAATTTTACATAATGCCCTATTAGTAATTGTTGTATTCTGCTACCTTTCCTATCCTCTACTATCCCCCCTCCCCTCCCCTCCCATCTTCTCTCTCTACCCCATCTACTGTAATTCATTTCTCTCCTTGTTTATTTTCCCATTCCCCTCACAACCTCTTATATGTAATTTTGTATAACAATGAGGGTCTCCCTCCATTTCCATGCAATTTCCCTTTTCTCTCCCTTTCCCTCCCACCTCATGTCTCTGTTTAATATTAATCTTTTCTTCCTGCTCTTCCTCCCTGCTCTGTTCTTAGTTGCTCTCATTATATCAAAGAAGACATTTGGTATTTGTTTTTTAGGGATTGGCTAGCTTTGCTAAGCATAATCTGCTCTAGTGCCATCCATTTCCCTGCAAATTCCATGATTTTGTCATTTTTTAGTGCTGCGTAATATTCCATGGTGTATAAATGCCACATTTTTTTTATCCATTCATCTATTGAAGGGCATCTGCGTTGGTTACACAGTCTAGCTATTGTGAATTGTGCTGCTATGAACATCCATGTGGCAGTATCCCTGTAGCATGCTCTTTTAAGGTCTTCAGGGAATAGTCCGAGAAGGGCAATAGCTGGGTCAAATGGTAGTTCCATTCCCAGCTTTCTCAGGAATCTCCATACTGCTTTCCAAATTGGCCGCACCAGTTTGCAGTCCTGCCAGAAATGTACAAGAGTACCCTTTTCCCCACATCCTCGACAGCACTTGTTGTTGTTTGACTTCATAATGGCTGCCAATCTTACTGGAGTGAGATGGTATCTTAGGGTGGTTTTGATTTGCATTTCTCTGACTGCTAGAGATGGTGAGCATTTTTTTCATGTACTTGTTGATTGATTGTATGTCCTCCTCTGAGAAGTGTCTGTTCAGGTCCTTGGCCCATTTGTTGATTGGGTTATTTGTTATCTTATTGTCTAATTTTTTGAGTTCTTTGTATACTCTAGATATTAGGGCTCTATCTGAAGTGTGAGGAGTAAAAATTTGTTCCCATGATGTAGGCTCTCTATTCACCTCTCTTATTGTTTCTCTTGCTGAGAAAAAACTTTTCAGTTTAAGTAAGTCCCATTTGTTGATTCTTGTTATTAACTCTTGTGCTATGGATGTCCTATTAAGGAATTTGGAGCCGACCCCACAATATGTAGATTGGAGCCAACTTTTTCTTCTATCAGACACAGAGTCTCTGATTTGATATCTAGCTCCCTGATCCACTTTGAGTTAACTTTTGTGCATGGCGAGAGGAGGGGATTCAGTTTCATTTTGTTGCATATGGATTTCCAGTTTTCCCAACACCATTTGTTGAAGATGCTATCCTTCATCCATTGCATGCTTTTAGCTCCTTTATCAAATATAGGAAAGTTGTAGTTTTGTGGGTTGGTTTCTGTGTCCTCTATTCTGTACCATTGGTCCACCCGCCTGTTTTGGTACCAGTACCATGCTGTTTTTTTTACTATTTTTCTGTAATATAGTTTGAAATCTGGTATCGCTACACCGCCTGATTCACACTTCCTGCTTAGAATTGCTTTTGCTATTCTGGGTCTTTTATTTTTCCATATGAATTTCATGATTGCTTTATCTATTTCTACAAGAAATGCCTTTGGGATTTTGATTGGCATTGCATTAAACCTATAGAGAGCTTTTGGTAATATCGCCATTTTGATGATGTTAGTTCTGCCTATCCATGAACAGGGTATATTTTTCCATCTTCTAAGATCTTCTACTTCTCTCTTTAGGGTTCTGTAGTTTTCATTGTATAAATCTTTCACCTCTTTTGTTAGGTTGATTCCCAAGTATTTTATTTTTTTTGAGGATATTGTGAATGGAGTGTTTTTCCTCATTTCCGTTTTAGAAGTTTTGTCGCTGATATACAGAAATGCCTTTGATTTATGCGTGTTGATTTTATATCCTGCCACTTTGCTGAATTCATTTATTAGTTCTAGTAGTTTTTTTGTAGACCCTTTTGGGTCTTCTAGGTATAGAATCATGTTGTCCGCAAATAGAGATAATTTAAGTTCTTCTTTTCCTACTTTTATGCCTTTAATTTCTTTCGTCTGTCTAATTGCTCTGGCCAGTGTTTCGAGAACTATATTGAATAGAAGTGGTGATAGAGGGCATCCCTGTCTTGTTCCAGATTTTAGAGGGAATGCCTTCAGTTTTTCTTCATTCAGAATGATGCTAGCCTGAGGCTTAGCATAGATAGCTTTTACAATGTCGAGGTAAGTTCCTGTTATCCCTAGTTTTTCTAATGTTTTGAACATAAAGGGATGCTGTACTTTATCGAATGCTTTTTCTGCGTCTATCGAGATGATCATATGGTTCTTTAAGTATATTGATGTGGTGAATAACATTTATTGATTTCCATATATTGAACCATCCTTGCATCCCAGGGATGAATCCTACTTGATCATGGTGCACAATTTTTTTGATGTGCCTTTGTATCTGATTCACCAGAATTCTATTGAGGATTTTTGCATCTAGGTTCATTAGAGATATTGGTCTGTAGTTTTCTTTCTTTGAGGTGTCTTTGTCTGGTTTCGGAATCAGGGTGATGTTGGCCTCATAGAATGAATTTGGCAGAGCTCCCTCTTTTTCTATTTCCTGAAATAACTTGAAAAGTATTGGTATTAATTCTTCTTTAAAGGTTTTGTAAAACTCCGCTGTATACCCATCCGGTCCTGGGCTTTTCTTGGTTGGTAGTCTTTTGATTGCTTCTTCTATTTCATCCATTGAAATTGGTCTGTTTAAATTGTGTGTATCCTCCTGACTCAGTCTGTGAAAATCATATGACTTTAGAAATTTATCGATGTCTTCACTATCTTCTATTTTATTGGAATAGAGGTTTTCAAAATAATTTCTAATTGTCTTCTGTACTTCTGTATCATCTGTTGTGATATTGCCTTTTTAAGCCTGTATGTTAGTAATTTGAGTTCTCTCTCTTCTTCTCTTCGTTAGCATGGCTAAGGATGTGTCGATCTTATTTATTTTTTCAAAGAACCAACTTTTAGTTTTGTTAATTTTTTCAATAGTTTCTTTTGTTTCAATTTCATTGATTTCAGTTCTGATTTTAATTATTTCTTGCCTTCTGCTACATTTGCTGTTGTTTTGCTCTTCCTTTTCTAGGGCTTTGAGATGAAGTGTGAGCTCATTTATTTGTTGGTTTTTCCTTTTTTTGAGGAATGACGTCAAGGCGATGAATTTCCCTCTTAAAACTGCTTTCATTGTGTCCCATAGATTCCTATATGTTTTGTCTGTATTTTCATTTATCTCTAAGAATTTTTTTATTTCCTCCTTTATGTCTTCTATAACCCATTGATCATTCAGTAACATATTGTTCATTTTCCATGTGATGTAGGATTTTTCCTTCCTTCTTTTATCATTGATTTCCAGTTTCGTTCCATTATGATCAGATAAAATGCATGGTATTATCTCCACCCCTTTATATTTACTGAGGGTTGCCCTATGGCATAATATATGGTCTATTGTTGAGAAGGATCCATGTGCTGCTGAGAAAAAAAGTATATCCACTTGATGATGGTTGATATATTCTATATAAGTCAGTTAAGTCTAGGTTATTGATTGTGATATTGAGTTCTATAGTTTCTTTATTCAACTTTTGTTTGGAGGATCTGTCCAATGGTGAGAGAAGTGTGTTGAAGTCACCCATAATTATTGTGTTGTGGTCTATTTGATTCTTGAACTTGAGGAGAATTTGTTTTATGAACGTCGCAGCACCATTATTTGGTGCATAAATATTGATAATTGTTATGTCTTGTTGGTGAATGGTTCCTTTTAACAGTATATAATGTCCTTCCTTATCCCTTTTGATTAACTTAGTCTTGAAGTCGATTTTATTCAATATTAGGATGGCCACCCCTGCTTGCTTACGAGGATTGTGTGCGTGGTATATTTTTTCCCAACCTTTCACCTTCAGCCTGTGTATGTCTTTTCCAATCAGATGTGTCTCCTGGAGGCAACATATTGTTGGATTTGTTTTTTTAATCCATGTTACCAGCCTATGTCGCTTTATTGGAGAGTTTAAGCCATTAACGTTTAGAGTTACTATTGATATATGGTTTGTACTGCCAGCTATGTTTGATTATTTATCTTTTTTTTAAATTTAGTTTGTTTCTCCATGATTAGCTTTCCACCACCCCACCCCCACCCCCGCCCTCTGTCATTACTGAGGCACTTCCCACTGATGGTTTTGTTTATTGTTTTTCATTTCTTCCTCGTGTAGTGTTTTGTTCAAAATGCTTTGCAATGCTGGTTTTCTGGTTGCAAATTCTTTTAACTTTTGTTTATCATGAAAGATTTTTATTTCGTTGTCATACCTGAAGCTTAATTTTGCTGGATACAGAATTCTTGGTTGGCATCCATTGTCTTTCAGTGTTTGAAATACATTGTTCCATGACCTTCTTGCTTTCAGCGTCTGTGATGAAAAATCTGTTGTTAACCTTATTGGTTTACCCCTGAATGTAATCTGCCTCTTTTCTCTTGTAGCTTTTAATATTTTCTCTTTGTTCTGTATATTGGCTATCTTCATAACAATGTGTCTTGGCATTGGTCTACTGTGATTTTGTGTGCTCGGTGTCCTGTATGCATCTGCAATTTGTATATCCGTTTCCTTTTTTATTTCTGGAAAGTTTTCTGTAATTATTTCATTCAGTAGGTTACTCATTCCCTTGGTTTGAATCTCTGTACCTTCCTCTATTCTGATGCTTGTAAGTTTGGTTTTTTTATGTTGTCCCATATCTCTTGGATGTTTTTCTCATGATTTTTTACCAGCCTTTCTGAGTTGGCTAGACTCTTTTCAAGATGATATATTTTGTCTTCATTATCTGACGTTCTGGCTTCTACTTGCTCCACTCTGTTAATGATACTCTCAATTGAGTTTTTAATTTAGTTTATCGTTTCCTTCATTTCTAGAATTATTGTTTGATTTTTTTTTAATAATCTCTATCTCCTGCTAAAGATGCTTAACTTCTTCTTTTATCTGTTTATGTAATTCATTCTCAATGTGTTCTTTCACTGTTTGGATTTGCTATCTCATATCCTCTTTAAGTTTCCATTCCATCTGTCTAAGGTATTCCTTGAGTTCTTTATATGACCATTTTTCTGGTGACTCTAGGTCCTCCTGAATAGTTTGGCTGTCCTTCATTGTTTATACTCCTTTTCTTCCTTGCTTTTTTATGCTACTCATGTTACTTCTTGTTCTGTTTGACTGCTGAGTTACTGTTTACTCTTATAAATTTATTTGATGCTTGGGAGGAAAGATATTAGAAAGGAAGGGAAGAAGTCACTGTCGCCACTGGTTTCAATGAAGTTATCTCCTCCGCCCATGATGTCAGTTCTCTGCCATGGTGGTATCCCATGCAAATGGTGACCGTTCGTTCCCTTTGCTGGGTGACCAATGCAACAGGTGGGTCCTGACTGTCTCTCCTAAGCCCCGTTTCAATCCTGTGGCCACTGCCTATGAAGGCTCGGTTGGCTTTTAACTCCGTAAGTTTAGAAGAGCCGACCAGTTATTTCAGCGGGATAGTTAGTGCTGAGTCACGAGAAGCAGGCGAACTGGAGCTGGAATGCAGCCGATCCGGGCTCGGTGTGTGTTCTGAGAGGCCCAATCTGTTGGCCCCAGATCCACGTCAGCTCAGCTTTGCCTAGTGATCCTGAGCAAACAGCATTTAGACAGTTTACGACTCCCTATGCCCGCGCAGCTGGAGAGGTCAGAGACTTGATCTCTCTGCACCTGCCGCCATGTTGGATCTCATCCTCATGACATCATCTTTGAGGCACCAAAATCCAGCCCAGGTTGTGTGCACCAAGTTGTCCGGTGCCTCTTTATGACATTTTTTCAAACAAAAGGAAAAGAAACCAGACCACCACTCTTCTCCTCTGTTGTATGCTCTCCTAATTTCCTATGAACAAGTGCTTGGACAAAACAATACACATTATTTCCCCAGGGCAAGTGAGCATTTTTAAACATAGGGCAACATGAACTGTAACTTACTGGGAAGTTACTTTGGGTATTTGCATCTGCAAACACACCAAATTTATGTCTCTAACCAGAAAGCTTATCATCTCAAACTGAAGCATTTATGTTTAGTTATTTCAAAGGATTAGGCTTTCCCAAAATAAGTTGATAAGCATTTGCATTACATCAGATTAAAAAAAAAAACTCTCACCAAAGAATGGTTTTTAGATTGAAGGTTGATTTTTTGCCCCACAGATAAACTCTATTGTCAGTGTTTCTTGCATAGCCTCCAAGTGATGATTTTGCATTTTAATTAATGTTGAAATACATTCTTTACAAAATACATGTTCCTGGTTAATGTACATGCTTACTTGAAAAAATAAATAAAAAGTGGAATTATTTTGAAGGCTTACAATGTGGAAACTGCAGCTCAAGGAAATTAAACACCATGCCTAAAGTGACACAGCTTCTTAACTGGTGGTCAATAAGCTCCTAGTGTTTTCCCAAGCTCCTGGGCAGCTCCAGTATCAGCGACAGAAGCATGTCCTTGTCCCAGCTCTGTTTACTGTCACTGACCCTGAAGGATGTTTCTGATGAGGTGAAAAACTAAGGGCACTTCCTGGGCCAGCATATATCCAGAGACATAGCTGGGTGGTTCTTTAAGGGGAAGAGCACCTTCTTAAAGAGTGATCAGAATGCAAACTCAAGACCAAATGGAGTTATTAATAAATCTTTGATACCACAGTGGATGTGCATTAATCTTGCTTCAAAGTGAAGATTCAAGTCTGGGACATCTGAGGCACAGAGCAACCTTGGAATAGAGTCACAATCAGCAACGTGGGAAATAAGATTGTTAAACCAATTTCATCAATGCAAGAGAGCAGATTGGGTGCTAAACCAATGTCAGGACTAAGAGAAGAATGTCTAGGGAAGGAGAAGAACTCCAGGGACAGGTTCACAGGTCAGGACAGGCTAGAGACAGAGTGTCTGGTCTGGCACAGACAAGAATGTCTTGACAGCCTTAAATCCCCAGAGCCACCAGCAGAAGCTCCTGATCCTCCTGGCTCTGTCTGGCAGGGGTGGGGCCAGCCTGCCTGCTTCCCACAGGGTCCAGACACCAATCAAGGAAGACCCACCTATCATGCATCCAAGGGAGGGCACTCTGTCAGGCAGATTCACTGTCAACTTTGTATCTTTTTCTTTGTCATAAAGCTCTTGTGTTTACCAGTGCATTAAAAATAACCCTGCAATAGAAAATCCTCATTTTCATGCTTGAAATACATTATCTAACGGCATATCTATTTGACTTTTACTACATGCCTTTCATTTCTCTAAGTGAGGTAATTGACCTTTACTTTGCTACCCTGTGGATTAAAAGGCTACACCACACTCTGCATTTGATATTTCCAATCCTGCAGGAGAGGCAATTTCCATTTGCTTTTGTTGCAGGGATGCTCTTCAGGCGGGCCCTCTGATGAAGGAAACCTCAAGGCCTGGGACCAAACAGTAGCAGTTATTGTCACCATCTCATGTGGCTTTTATTACAAAAAGCAGAGGTCACTTCATTTCTATGGCCATTTCAATGGAATCCTAAAGACCTTCAGTCTGTGAGACTTCCAGAATCTTCTGCCTTAGTTTCAGATGACATATTCTTGCTCCCTGAGGATCTGGGATCAACAGCATCCTTCACATTTGGTTCAAGCACCTGAAAGTTTAAAAGTGTCCAAACCACACGGTTCGCGCGAGAGAAAAATATTAGTGTTATTGGAAGATTCTGTGTTCTCTGTTAGCTGACTGTACTGAGAACCTTGAGTATGATAATGTTAACACTAGTACTACCTTGAACTCTGCCAGCCAGGAATTTGGAAGACTTGCTTGCCCTAGAGCCCCTTTAGCTTTCCTTCCCTCAACCAGAAGGATGGCAGGAATGATGAAGATGATGATATAATAATGAAGCTGGTGATAACTACAGCAAACACTTGCTACATGCCAGGCCTTCAAAGACAACAATGTGTTGCTCTTCTTAGCCACCTTAGGATGTAGGTACTGTTATTATCTAATTTTGCAGACGAAGAAACTGAGAGCTATAAAAATTATGTAACCTGTCCACGTTTAACCTGTTAGCAAGCAGTGTAGCCAGAATTTAAATTGAAGCACTTTGGACTTGTGAGATAGAAGGCCTGGATACACGTTTTGATTCTAATCCATTTGGACGAGTTGTTATACATAGGGAGGGTGTTTTCCTAACTACCACCCTATTATTAGAGCTTTCATAGGCTGTATGTGTTAGCTTCTAGAGGGTTGGGGTTCCTTTCTCAATAACCCCAGAGGGATTCAGAAATCAGTGAAGCCTTGTTCCATAAAGAAAACGCCCTACCCCTTAGTGCCTACTAAGGGGTCCCCAGAATTAGAAATAAATGTTTGAGAACATCTTCCTCCTGCAGAGACTCATGATTGATTGCTAAGGTTTTTGACCTAACATGTCATGGACAATCATTGTCCTCCCTGTGGTCCACCTTGCAGACTAGTGACTCTCCTCTGGCTCCTTCTTTTCTGTCCTCCTAGGTGTGGATTAGAGACAAGGATGTGATCTAGATAGTATATTTGGGAAATAATTCCAGAAGGCATTGTGAGGGTATGGGGGAATAGAGCAGGAAAGGAGGTCAATAGAGGACAGAAAACCCAAACAGCCATTCCTCCTGTGTAGGTTGTTCCTGGGAAATGGATTCACCTCTCGTTTGTTCAGCTGATTGACCAAGCACTAGGCATGCCAAGGCAAGAGGCCAGAGCCCAGGAAGCTGGCTGTTGGGGACATTGATGCTGCCTTCAGTGAGAGGGCACAGCAAAATTTCAGACAATGATGGTTACACTACACAGTTTTTACCTCTTCACGATCAAAATCCTATTCCCTTCTCTTTCTCTTGCATCAAAGGATTTGATAACCCATTAAAACCAAGGTGGAAATCTTTGGCAATTAAAAGCAAGGCAAAAAGATCCCAATTTTTACACACTCGAAGAAAAACAAAGTTGCCTTACTATGTTTAATATTGCTAATGGAAGAGAGCAGGTGAGAAGGGGCAGGTAGTGTGTGAGGAGCTAGACCATTGTGTTTCCATATTAACACAAGTTTGATTTTATATCCCACTGCATGTAAAGCCTCTGGGGCTGAGTATTTATTTTTATATGTAAAATGAAGAAAGTGATATCTGCCTGTCTTTCTCACAAAGTTTCTATATTGGTGAAATAAAACACTATTAGGAAAATGTGCTTTAATGAATGCCCATTTAAACACAGAATATCCAGGTGTGGCGGCACACACCTGTAATCCTATCAGCTCAGGGAGCAACAGAATGATAAATTCCAGGCCAGCTTCAGCAACTTAGAACCTATCTCAAAATATAAATAAATAAATAAATAAATAAATAAATAAATAAATAAATGGGCTGGGGATGTAGCTCCGTGGTAGAGCACCACTGGGTTCACTCCTCAGTACAATAAATAAATATAGAATAAGTTCAGTAGTACTGGATAATTTATTATTGTTATCATTGTTGATACATCACTCATCCTGTGTTTCTACATTTCCATCATAAGATGATGGAATTTGATGATCTTACAGTTAGACTTGTGAAGAGCTCACTATCCAACGGGACCCATGAAAGGCTCTGTTCAGAAACAAGGGACTTATCCCTGCCCATCACATCCTTATCCCATTCATCCACACTATGCCTCACCCTGCAACAAAGGCACTTTTCATCCTTCTGTTAAGTGTGAAACAAAAATGAGAAAATTATAATTACCCTAGAGCAGTTGAATTGAAACAATAGGTCCCTGCCTTCTGTGGACAATATTCAGTCACAAGGTCTTATATATTGTGAATGTTTAACAAATATTTCGTAATGATTAATGATGACATTGGACAGAAATTAACTCTGATGGAATTTCTGCTTATGAGTGATTTGTGATGATGTTTAACATGTCAACTCATTCAAAAGTTACAACAAAAACTCAATTAACAGCAGGACCCAGTGGCACACACCTATAATCCCAGCAACTCAGGAGGCTGAGACACAGGATCACAGGTTCGAGGCCAGCCTCCGTGACTTAGTGAGATCATATCTCACAATAAAATTGAAAAAAATGGAAGGTAGACAACTCCTGGCTTCAATATCCAGTAGTTAAAAAAAATAAAGAGAATATAGATGATTGTTGTCTCGATTTAGAGAAGCAAAGCCACTGGCTTACGGTCATACCTCTGAAAAGTAATGAAGGGTGGACTCAGATCCTCTAAAGTATAATACGGTTAACCTTGACTTTAAAAATCCAGTTCATTTTACACACACACACACCACACACACACACACACACACACACACACACACACATCTAAGCATCACATTAAATCATATTAAATTAGAACTGGAATAAGCTCCCGTGGGCTTTGAAATTGTCTAGTGTAATACCCACTTCCTACTGATAACATTTCTCCAGTTACCCATGCTAAATCCTATACAGAAAAATCTGGTTGGCCCAACTTATATTTCTAATCTAGGCCATCAGTGTCAGCCTGCTGCCCAATCCAGATCTTAACTGCTTTGGAGTCACATATCCAGTCTAGCTCAATCAACATGAGAGCTGGTGGAGTCAAGGAGAAGTAACATGGTGTACCCTTTCTCTAATGGGTTGTGTTAGTCAAGATCGTTTGGTTGCAAGTGAAAGAACAGACAATTTAAATTTGTTTAAATAAGATATAGACTATTTTGTTTCACACAACTAGGAATTCAGAACCCAACTAGATTCAGACAAGCTGGAAGATGGGTTGATTGAGGTCATCAGCATGTGGTCATACCTATTTTACCCCCTCTCTGCCTTGACATTATTCCAAGTTAGGATTCCTTATATTCTGGCCATAATTATCTTGAGCATTTCCACATTTGCCTTCCACTATATATACACAAGGACTTCTCTCCCTCTCTTGACCTCAGCAAAGGCCCCAGGGCTAGTTTACATAGGAAGTAGGTCATGTTCTCTTCTTTGAACCAATCAATTTATCCAGAAAGATTGAATGGGTTGATGGACTCAGTCTGGCTTTTCTTCTGATCCCTGGAGCTGATTTTTTTCCTTTGTCTTTAAAAATTTCCTTTGTCTTTAAAAATTCAACTTTTTCAAGGCTTGTTAACAAAAGTAGGCCACAAAATAAGGGGGAAAAACAAAGGCTTTGCTAGGTACAGTCTCCTCTCTTGGATATTATTTTGTTTCTCAGGAAGGGAAATTTGGAAGAAAGCTATTTCCCCCAATTTTCCATACCACCCATGGGAATCTAATTCAATTTCCTCTCAAATTTTGTAGTGAAAAGTAAAAGTATAGAATAAGGTTGCTGTAGTGAAAGAGTACTCTTTTACACAGGTTTGACATTTTAGCCTCTTTAGTCATAGAACTATTTGTTCAGCCTGCTCCATTTTTAATCAGACTCTAATGTAACCATCTGCAGAAATAAGCCCTTTCTTAAGTG
Organism: Spermophilus citellus; assembly: GCF_964194105.1. Taxonomy (NCBI): domain Eukaryota; kingdom Metazoa; phylum Chordata; class Mammalia; order Rodentia; family Sciuridae; genus Spermophilus; species Spermophilus citellus. Next base: position 43,485,008 of record NC_138191.1, on the reverse strand, counting down.
GACAAGTATACATATTAAACAGCTTTCCAAACCTGACAATTTAACTTGCTAAAGGAATCTTAAAATGTCAGATGGCTAAGGTGTCAGCCCTCTAGCCAGCAACTGACTTCACTCTGTGGATTTGCAAACCCCAAGAGAACATTAGGTTTTTTTCCTGCTCTATTTTTCTTTTATTCCAGCTTCCTCTAGAAAGAAAGGGAAAATTATATTGTTTAATCCAACAAAGTATATAAGAAATTATCATGGTTTAGTTCACATCAAATTGGAAATAAAAAGCTAGGAGAAAGAGACATTTCACTTATGTGGTTCTGTAAGAAGGAAAAAAAAAGTCTAATATAGCGGTTGATTATCTCAGACCTCAGAATGGATAAGATGTGTGAAAATAGCTTGAATGCATCAGAACAATCTTTATAATTGCTAGGGCTATTTCATCAGCCTTCACAGCAACTCTGTATTTTAGGTATTAAGTGATCCCACGTAAAAGCTGAGGAAACTCAGTTTGGGCTCCCAGCGGGTTCATAGTGAAGTCAGAACTGGAACTCAGGCTCCTCTTTTGGCAGAGTGCAAGCACCCAACACCATACTGCCTTACTATAAAGTCTGGACACTTGAACTCTGAATATTTGTGTTTCTGGAACTTAGACCCCTAAGTTTTCTGTTTTTGCAAAAAGTCGTGCAACATAGTGTCCCACCCATGCACATACATTAAACATCTAGAGTCATCTATTAATTGCTAATTGGCATTGAGTTGGTTTTAAATTAACAAGATCTTTACCTCTCAATGTTCAGAACAATTGCTTATGCAGATGAGTGTGGCGGTCTGGATTTCAGCAATTATCTGTGATAGCCTTCATCCTTCAGAACTCCTTATCTAACCAGATACCTGTGAGTTTCATAAATGGTCACACAGCATCATCGTATCCCAGAACCAATCTCAGACAGGGCATTATCTCAAATTTATAAGCTCCTATTTTTACTTTAATGCCATAGTACTGTAGCCTCCCTTGCTAGCTTGAAAATAGAAAAGGGCTATTTTTAATATTATCTGAAATAACCAGCAGTTTAGTGAATCATGCAATCAGATAGTTCACTATTGACAAGTTTAGGATCTCAAGTAGGATTTAAAGGGAACTTTTAGAGGATTTTTTAAATGACAGGAGGATGTCTAAGTCATTTATTTCCTAAATGTTCAAGAAGACTCTTTGGTCCTTATTTCATCAACTTTGGGGGCAAACCAATTGCCTTATATATTTAAAAAAAAAGAAAGAGAAGAGTGCACCAGACCATAAGATCACAGTGTCTGTGAAGAACCGATCAAAATCATCATTTTTATTTTATATTTCCAGAGAAAGCTCTGTAGCAGTCGATTTCTCTGCTTCAACCAAAAAAACAAAAAGTCTATACCAATCGGCTTACAAAAATAATTCTCCCAAAAAACAGAGCTCAAAAGAGAAAAGCCCCATTGACCAGGGGCCATATTAATACTCCCTAGGCGTGTGAAGAAGTCTCAAGAGATGTATGGAAACCTGCCCTCTTGACTTGCAGGCTGCTTCCTGGAGTCCTAAACACAAGTTGGTTGTCCACATTTTCTGTTGGTGTGTAAATATGTACCTGCTTTCAAAAATTATGTTAGAAGCCAGTCTCCATTTCACCTTGAACTTAAGGCAATGTACATTTTGGAAAATTACATCTTCTGAAAACATTTTTTGCTTACTGGTGATAAGCTAGCATCAGAGTTCACTTTTATTCATGAGGATGGGTTAGTAGACAGCTGGAAAGATTGGAGCCCTCTCTTTCCTCATGGGACCATGATCAGTTCAGGCCCATTTGACATTTGATGATTTGGGTTTTTGTTGTAATATTATGCTTACTAATATAAATAACATAATGATAAAAATAACATATTTAGAAGATGCTCACTATATCTCTGTGCCCAAATGTATGTTCAGATTTACTCAGCTTTATAGTGCCTTAAACAAAGTGGACTTCTATTTCTCTTTCTTTGTACCTGCTAGATACGTGCTGGGGTGTTTGCTTATGCTCCACACCACCTCATTGACCCACCTTCCCCTAGCTTCATTGGACATTGCCTGAGAGCCAGGGCTCACTGCACCCCTGAGTTATAATAATGTACATAAAATATCTGTTACAGTTCCAGGTACAAAGTTGGCCTTCATAGTGTTGCCTGTTGTATTAGTCAGCTTTCCATCATTATAATGAAATAACTGAAGTAGTTAAATTATAAGATAAAAAGGTTAATTTAGCTTACAGTTTTGGAGTTTCTACCTTTAATCAAGTGTACAATTGCTTTGGGCTCCTAATGAGGCAAAGTGTGGTGGTGGGAGCAAAGCAAGAGCAATACCATTCACATCATGACCAGGAAGCAAAAGAGAAAGAGAGGGCCAGGGTCCCAAAATCTCCTTTAGGGTAAGCCCTTAATGAACTAAGTCCCTCCCACTGGGCCCCATCTCTTAAATGTTCTACCACCTCCCAATAGTGTCACCCTGGGGACTTTTGAAGGACAGTTATCCAAAACATAGCAGTTTTATTTCTTCTATTTGCCTTCAATGGTAGAGTCTGCCTCTCTGATGGTTTAGGGCAAAGCATCCTCATCAGTATATACAAGTGTTATTACCCCTTCCCAATATTGTCATGATTAGTTATAGAAAGTATTGCCCTGTTTATGGTCTGTAGATATCTATAGTTGTCTTCTTACCTATTTAACATATTTCATGTTCTTAGAATTCTGTATTTTATTCTGTTTTTGAATCCCTATGGAACCTCTAAAGCTTCTCTCCATAGATTATCATTAACTAATATCTGAAACATGAATCAGTCCAGTCAGTAGTACTAGATGAAGTAATTAAAGAAATAATTGAAAGAACATTTATTCAGAACTTTGTGTCAGCTGTTGTTCTAAAGGCTTATGTGCATAATTTTGTTCACTTCTTTGACACATGGGCATTTGTTGTCCCTGATTAGTAGATGAAGTGACTAAGCCTCAGCCATACTTAAAAAGACATCCTGCCCTCTGTGAAGACGAGAGCAGAGTTCTGGAGGCAGATTGCTCATGGTCACAACCACTGTTCCATCTTGTTCTTGGATTTTTATAACCCCCTAATATTCAAACACACCATATGTAATCATTAATATAAATCTCATGGGATCACGGTGAGCTCTGTATAAAATAATGTACAGAACACGCAGAAGGTTCTAGCACAAGGTCAGGTGTTAGAAGTGCTCAGTCAGTGTTAGTTCTGTTTGGCTGTTCATTTGTTAAAATTACTCATCACAGTAAGTGGCAAAGGCAGAGTTTGAATTCAGACTGTCCAGTTTCAGCATTGAAACTCATAATCTCTAAGTTATATTGCTGCAAATCTCCATTGCAAACAATGTGTTGAGGTAGGAGCCAGAAATTCATGCATCAGTGTAAAGAAAAAAGTTAAGGGTGAAAATATCAGGAGGCATTGTATAATTGATCACCTTTTAAAAAATAAATTTCCAGAGCTTCGGTGTTGGTGCTAACACTTTTTCTAAAAGCATTTATATGGGTTAGTGCCAACCTAAGGCTAGAGGTGCAGCAGGGATAGAACCAGGTAGTGTCTGAAAGAAGCCTTTCCATGGTGGTGGGAGAGAGGGAGTGGTGCTCCATGCAGTAGGAATGTCGCCCATTAATATAAATAAATAATGAATATCTTCTCTGTGCCAGTTGTAGAAAGAATATGGCCAAATGAAAACAGTGCTGGGGCCTTCCTCTGGGCCCTGAAAGAGCCCTGAAGCTCAAACTTCATTCGCTCCATAGTGAAGACTTCCCTGGAGCAAAGGTAGCCACAAACCTGTCCTGCACATCAGCACACCTGGCCTCCCTTCCTGTTTTGCTTTTCAAAGAGCCAGTTTTTTCTTGTCTCAGTACCTCTATTTGAGGCATTAGTAATAGACTATACAGACCTCTAACTGGCAGGAAATTCTGGCGGATAACACGCTTCCTAGAATAGATATATTAAGTTATAAAGAAAAACCAGGCAGACTGCATGGGTTTTTCATACCTACTGGCAGGTGGCACAGAACTAAATGTTGGAGCCTTTTTATAAGCAAGATTAAATTGACTCATGACAGCTGGTCACTAAAATACAGGAAGTACAGACCTGTTTGAAAGCAAGAACACACTGGTGTTCATTAAGTTTGCATCACAGGATAGAGCTCACTCTTTCTTTAATCTATCTTAGTGAGGCCCTTATTTGACAGTGTCAGTCATTTTTCACTTCCTCACAAGCAGATCTTCAAGGTACATGCAAATCAGTTCATGCTGTCTGCAGTGTCTTAGTGTGAGGTTCCTGTGTATCAACAGAACTGTTGACTAGGCTTGGCTCTCCAGAACATCGGATAGTGATAGGCTTTTAGGTCTCCACTTGTACTTTACCTCTCCTGCTACTATGACAGTGGATCTGGGCATTGGATGGCCATGGAAATGGATAATGAATCTGTCAGAGACAAGTGGGCTGTCAAAGAAACCTGCCCTCCACCCATCACAAGGCCGAAGGTCACAACTCCAGGAATTGAGAGCAATCTCCCAGCACTGTGAGAGTCATTTCTTTCCTTTGCAGGAAAAGCCACTATGGCAAGGACTCTCAATAAAGGACTTTAGCTTCTGATTGGAACAGGAGTGATAAGAATAAACTGAGGTGTGGAAAATGAAAGCAAACTCTTTCCAAACACCAGCCAGTGTCATGGTGCCTCAGCTCTCACTGGCAATGTTTTGTCCCAGCACATTATTGTCACAGTGAGTTCAGGAAAAAATAACCCCAAAGCTGGTCTAGGTCAGCAGGCCTCCTGCTGGGAAAGTTAAAGTTTTAGCCAGTGTCCAAACAGTGCTCCCCTAAACATCAACTAAACCAAGGTGATTATCCTTGCATAAGGAGTTGAAGCTAAAGTATACACACATCACTAAATAATTGTGCTAAACAAATTCTTTATTTTTCTCTCTTGAGCTGTGTTCTCTTCCTGGGTCTTCAGGGATTGTTTTAGAGTAGCTCTTATGTTCAGTTTCCGTCATTTGGTGATTTCTCTAGAGTATAAAATAAATTGGGTTTACCAGCTCTCACCAATGTTATAGAATTCTCTTTGCCCAATATGAAATTAATAATGAAAAATAATAATGAGGGCATGTGGCCGTTTTGAATATACATCTTGGAGAGCTTGACTTGGTATAATGCCCATGAATTCTCTATTATTAACCCACTGCCATACTAGAAACGGTAGCACATGCAAATGGAGTTCCTACTTTCAGGGAGTTTACTTGTTTATTATTGATTTGTTTAATCACCAGATATTTTTTGAGCACCTACTAAGTGTCAAGCACCTTGATACATATTAAGGATTTTGCAATAAACAAGGCAGATATGACTGCTGCCTCCCAGAAGCTTATGCTCTAGTGAGGTTAATGGAAAAATCAGCAATTAAAATACAGCCCATATCTGTAGCCGAGGTATCATGGGCTTCATTATACAAATAGCTTTGCCAAGTGTCATGGAAGCACACCAGAAAAGCATCCTCGAAGGCTGGAAAGTATTCAGATAGTTGATAGACAGATCTATTTTTATTTACTTATTGTTCTGCTATCCTAGGGATCAAACCCAGTGCCTTCCTTGTACATGCTACATAAGCACTCTACCACTGAACCCCAACCTGGCAGGTTGTTTTTATAAATATCAACTAGGAGTCAGGCCCTGAGATAACCAAGTTAATATCTAATAGAAAGAGTTATCCAAATAAAAAAAAGAGGTTGGGGTAGGCAAGGAGAATGGTTTAGACAAAAGAAATAGCTTATAAGATTACTAGAAGGCAATGTAGAGTTAGTCAATGAAGTTAATGTAGAGTTAGGAGTCGTACCAGGAAGCTGGAGGAGGGGCTTGGGAGCCATGACACAGAGCATAGAGCTAAACTCCCAACTCTTATTATTTATTTTGAGACAAAGTCCCACTAAGTTGCCCAGTCTAGCCTAAAACTTGTGATCCTCCTGACTCAGCCTTCCCTGTAGCTGGAGTCACTACACCTGACTCCAGGAGGCATTTTGATCAATAAATCTGAAATCTAGAGAGAGACCAGTGATACAGATACAGATGCAACATTTAGATATTCTTTACCTGGGGATAAGAGAAGGGTGTTCTTTATTCCCTACAGGAAACAGAGAATCTCTGAATCTTTTAAAATGTTTTCCAGTGCTTGAATTTATTCTATATTTTTACTTGAGAGTTGCGGAGGAGGAGGATACAAACTGCTTTGAAAAAGTCTATAACTCAAAGGAAAATGAGGACCACAAATGGAAAAGGAAGGGACAACCTAGGAAAGAGTGCCCAAGCAGAGTGAGCTGGCAGTGTTGGGCCAGAACCCAAAGAACAACAGGGGCAGAGGGCAGGCAGAAGGGGATCCTTGAAATGAGCTGGAGTGTCTAGTGAAAAAGCATTAGAGGAAAGGAAGTGGTCCAGAGTCAGTTACACTGGCATCAAATACCAAGAGGAAAAGTATGCACTGGATTGTCAATATGGGTGCTCTTGACAATGAGCTGAGGTCAGTTGAACAGAGTGAGATAGAGATGAGAAAATGAAGATGGCAAAGGTAGGAAACTCAAGAGGGGAGAGGAGGTATTAAGGAAGGACCCATAGAAGACTAGGCACAAGGTGCATTTTCATATACCCTCCCTATAAGATGGGTGAAGCTGTGCAATGAGCAAAATAATGATAGTAATAATAATAATCCAAAAGCACAAAGAGACTTAAAGTAACAATGTAACAATTAACCAAACCAAGCACACAGAAGTAATTAACAAAATCAAAAGTGTAAAGCTCTGGGTATCTACAGTGGTCAGAAAACATTTTAAGGAAGGGTAAATGGAGAATGGTGACACACACCTATAATCCCATCCACTCAGAAGGCTGAGGCAGGAGGATCACAAATCTGAGCCAGTTTAGGCAATTTAAAGATATATCCTCACCATCTCAAAAACAAAAAACATCAACAAAAAAATAAAGAAAGAAAGAAGGCTTATAAATTGAATGGATAGCGGTCTGAATGAGTAATAAGCTTACAGAAGCTTTCAGACAGGTGAGAATGGGTGACTCATTGGAAGAAATCTGAGAAAAATAATACTAACAGTATCCATTCCCCTTTCACCTTCTGTTATTCAAATAATATTTTCTCAGTTAGTATCATGTCTTTAGAATGGAAGTTGACTGTCGCTCAGAGAGTAGCTACAGGCATGGAACTATGAATGGTTATAAGATATGTAACCCAATTGACAATTTCTAGTATCATTCTTGGTCTTCTTCACACATGAAACCAGCATATTCTTTGGGGTCACATTGTTCATTTCCTCATTTGGAATTTTTAACACCAGATAGGGTGCTAAGGCAGTATCAGCTGGTGCTTCTATCACTTAGGTTAAAAACATCCTCCATATTCATAAGCACACCCATAAATAAAGGTGCTAATGTTGGGAAAGAGAAAGATCCTTTAATAAACAAAGTGGCACAAGTAACTGCGTGTCCGTAGGAGATTATTATAGGACCCAGCTCATAATTAAACACTGTCTATTTAACTGAATTGTTTTTCTCCTGTCTTTCTAAAAAACTGTGGAAATGTTAATCTTCAAAAGTGCTGTTTATATATCTAAGTTAAATAGGCATTGTTTAAGTGGCAACCTTCCTGTTTATTGCAGATCACAAGTATGCAGAGGGCAGAGGGTAGCTAGAACTATTAAAAATTGTAGCAGATCTTAAGGAAGCTTGGTCTTCCCAAAAGATCTGAGCAGATGGCTGCTGCTTTCAGAGCTACAACTTCTCAATAGGCAGGAGCCCAGCAGCTCTTTGCAATAGTCTTAGCCATTCCTTCTCTTCCTTACCATAAGTATAGGTCAGTGTTTCAAACAGTTCATCAGAGGCAAAACTCAGCCATTGCTATACAGACATTATAGAAACCAGTATCAGTTGCTTAGGAATTTCATTTCCCTACCTGAGAAAGAATATTTTATTACATTTCCTGGTTTACAGCATCTGCTCATAAAGAAAAACATAAATGTTACTGTATTTCTTCATCATTATGAAACTTGAATTTCTATATTTTTGTTCTTATTCCTAGAAGAAGGAGGCTCATTCTCTCTCTCTCTCTCTCTCTCTCTCTCTCTCTCTCTCTCTCTCTCTCTCACACACACACACACACACACACACACACACACACACCATTTCAATTTCAAGTTCTGATTCTGGCCCATCTTGGTATTTAATCATTTTGTCTGAGTGCCCAGGCTCTCTCTGTGTGGACACATCTCTTCTGACATACATTACTCTGACCTGTGGTCATGGTCATTCTGTCAACTTAGGTTTCACCTTTCCAGAGGATGAGGCCCCATGCTTCGTGGGATAAAATTTATAACCTGCTGCCTCAACAAATATCAAGTTGGCCTTTGCAATTTTATAGTCAAAGACTTCAAATATGGGAATGCATCTTTTGTGGAAATTGTGTATACCATTGTTGCCTCTCATATATCACAGCTTTATTCAGAGACAGCAAAGGCAAAGCCTTCACTAATGACTTCAAACCTGTGCCACATGTAGGGTTTTATTTTCTAGGATTCTAAGCATCTTTTATTAGAGTCATTTGGGCCTGTTTCTGAGAGACCTTTGTGATGACCTTATTTGCTGTGAATGGAAAGTTTCTGAGGATTACTGTGTAACCTCCCCCCAGGTCAGTTAGAAGACTTAGTAGAAAAACTCTTCTGATCTGAGGAAATGTCATTTTGAGCCCAGAATGAAAAACATCTGATTAAACCTTTTGGGTCTATAGAGTCATGAAATGGCAAATTATTTCAATGGTTTATTCTATACAAACAAAATTTGCCCTAATGATTTGAAGAAAAGAGAAGATAATATTGTTCTTTAAAACCAGATGAACTCAGACAAAATTGTCATAGATTTGACAATGTCACAGAAAACCCTCTCCCTCATGGCAATGTTTTGGAGACCTGTTAGGAACAACTGTTTTCCAAGCACAGCTTGGTGAAAGCTTTAGGCCTTCCCCCAATTGACTGGGATTAGACCCTCAAAGTATAAAACGAAAACAGTCTGCACCATAAAAGTACCCTTCCCCCAAAGGCACTTGTTGAAGATGCTGAGGGCTGGGCCTGTAAATCTACATTTACTGAACTCTGCACAGCAATAAAGCACTGTACGTTCTGAGAGCCACAACCCTAGGAGCTAGACCACTGAGACCAACCTGACTGACAGTGAACTCTTTGTCTCTCTCTGCCTAGGTGCAAGTGTAATCTCCATGCCACTGTGTGTGTGTATGACAACAGCAAACTGACATGTGAATGTGAGCACAACACTACAGGTCCAGACTGTGGGAAATGCAAGAAGAATTATCAGGGCCGACCTTGGAGTCCAGGCTCGTATCTCCCCATCCCCAAAGGCACTGCAAATACCTGTGAGTAGCTTTGCTCCCTAATCCAATGTTCTGTGCATGACGAGCTGATAGTTCCTCTCAATTTCACTTGCAATTGTGATTTTACTCCTCTAACCCATCGTCCCACTCCTCTTCAAAATGCAGCTTAAGTTTTAGTCCCTATTTTCTACTTTGTTAGTGTGTTTCAGCATTCTGATCACCTGTTAAAATCAGTCTTCTACCTTCCCATGAACTGTTCTGGGAAATGCTTCTTAAAAATTACAGAAACAATATTTTCCAAGTGGATCAAACAATAGGTGATTTTTCTCCTTCTCCAAGTTAATTTCCTCTTGAAATAGCAAAAGTCTTGAAAACTCTCAATCCTAACTGACCATAAATACTTTCAGAAATTTTGGGGGGTATTTACAAACCCATTGCCCACCCTGGTAACCCAAGATATGCTTTTTCCAGAAGCATTTTCCTATCTAATTTCAGCTAGATTCTAACACTTCTCAGTGGAATAACTGGCTTCTCCCAAGCTCCAGCAGTTGAGCCGGGACCACCACAGATGTTATGGGGAGAGACTGCTTCTAGATAAAAAGCATGACTGTAGGGCCTCTGGGTACCAAGGGGCTTTCTTGTGTGTGTGAAAAGGCACAGGTATTATCTGTACTCCCAGGAGCTGTGTGAGATGCCCCAGCGCCACTCATATGTTTATACGAAATCCCTGAATAACCATCCAAAGGAGATCAGACTCTGACAGGCTCAAGGAGAAAAGCGATTATTTCCCAAATAATTTGCCAAATTCCATGGATGGAACGATTAATCACCTGCAAAAGCCCAAGGTTAGCTTGCTTTCAAAAGCAGAGAAAGGGCGAGGTTAGTATATACCCATGCAGTGAGAAGTAAAGAGAATAGCAGGACAATGAGCACAGGAGAATGGGAACCTAAAAAGCCACTGGCTCTGTGCAAGGCTAAAAATGTTATCAGGCACTTCAAAGCTGCAGCTGTGAGAAGCCAAACTTAAAAACTAATATCACAAGAACCAGGACCTTATCAAGTTAAGTGTAATGGACCAAGTAACAAGCCATGAAGTGTGGGGGCATGAAATTATGATAAAATTTCTATGAAGCTGAAAAAAGAAATCCCTCAAAAGGTTAAAAAAAAATCTCTTTACAAGGGTGTTCAGTTTCTTTCTACACTGAAGAAAAAAAAATCTGACTTCTTGCTCCTAAAATTAATACATTAAAGCTCTGTTGAGCGGAAGTGTTGATTTTTCAAGGCGAGTTTATTAATGGAGACTCAACTGTTGAGAGCCAGAGACTGAAAACTTGGAAGGTGTCTCACAAGGTTATTTATTGCAATACCCTGTGGCTGGCTACCTGAGAACCTCTCTCACCACCGTTGTCAAATTTAGTTGAAAGCTTTCGCAAAAGAAAAATGGCTCAGATTTCATTTTCAGGGTCTACTGAATTCTTTAGTGGGACAGATGAAAGAGGACGAAGTTCAAAAATACTTGCTAGCACCCTGGCTCATCCTCGGGGCAGGTTGACTTGCCAAGGCCACCAGAGAAGCAGCAGGGGTCAACTGTTATTGAAAGCATGAGCTTCTATCCTAACAAGACCTTATACCCATAACTGTGCTTCAAAGACTTGTTTATTTCAAGACATTTTCACTGGGAAGACCTTCTCATTTCAGCCAAGCTGTCTCACAGAAATGGATGTCTTATCATATACTCCATGGAAATGACTTACGTAAAACCTAACCCTTTGCATCGTGAAGATTATCAAGTCAGTCCCTGGCCAAAGGAGTGCAACCTCCTTTGATTTGCCTTGTAGGGCAAATTGTCCATTCATCCCCTAGTTTTTATTGGACTTCTCTTGACTTCTGAACTTTTCTACATCTCTGTTAAAATAGGAAAGTGACAGACCCAGTGGCCAGGAGGGTTCAGTTCATCATTTCAGTCACCAATATGGCAGAGGTTTGATGAACAATTTTAGAGAGTATCTGAAATGGTCTAGTCCTGCAAGGAAGAAATCTCTTGACATATCAGACAGTGTTTAAAATACACAGGCATGGCAGTCAGAAATTTAGGAGTTTGGTACACATGTTCTAGAATCAAATCCCATTCCTCCATTTACTAGCTGTGTGACCTTGAAAAAGTATAAGCCACCCTCTCCCACACCCCATTTCCCTTCCATAATGTGAGGATAATAAAAGTTCTTACCTCACAGGGATTTTGAGAGGATTGAATAAGCTAATTCATGCAATATGTTTAGCATAACACCTGTCACAAAGTAAGTGTTCAAAAATACTTTATTTTTAGGATATTTTTCATAAGGCAGTCTTGCCCATTGCTGGACAGTTTTTTAATTGTTACAAAAGTCTTTTCTTAACATCAATGTTGAGTGTCTCTGAGTTCCTATCTTAAATAGTTAAAGAGCTATCTTGACTCTGGTTTATTTCTTCTCTGGTTAACCATCATGCATCATTCACTCCTTTTTCATGTGATAATGTTTTCATGTCCCTTTCATGTCTGTCTTGGAAGTTCTGCAATTAGTATGGTACTTCAAACCAAGCACTAAGCACAGGACTTCCTGAACCTTTTTGATTCTCTTTTCATTCACATTGCCTTTTGCTTACACACATGCATGCATGTGCACACACACACACACACACACACACACACACACACACTTTCACATGGCTCTACTTGATACATAATGAGTCAGTTATCTTAGAGAAACACTTAGGATATGTCATATCCTAATACCAAACTTCAAATCTAAGAAATGAGAAAAGAGGGACTGCAACCTCAGGCCCTTTCCTTCCTCTCAGTAGCCTAGAAATGCCTCTCATGCTGGAGAATCTCAAAATTTTAGCAGAATCTCAAGCAGCCAGGGAACTTTTGGATAGGAAGGTCAGGTGCTGCCCACTGCCACGGGTTTTAGCAAGAGAAGTAGGATGCTTTTATTAAAGCAGGGAATTACAAGATCTCCTTCCAAAGACACTTACACCACCACTCAGGGACATCCCAGATTGGTACCTTGCTTAGAGTCTCTGGGCTTTGGAGGTCCTGCATCCCATAGCAACACAGAGCATATAGTGATGAGGAAGAACCTGGGGACCATCGACAGTCTAGAATAAAGCCTTCCCAGTTGGACACACCAGAGGGATGATAAACTTGACCAACGCAGAGTAATAATTTTTGTGGTGCTATTTTTATTCTTTGTGCTTCTATTCAACACCTAGTGTGTTTTCTTGTTATTTAAAAGATATATATGTGTGTATAAAAATCTTTTTCTTATTTTTCTACATAACTTAATGTTTTGTAGAAAAGACATCTTTCTCTATTGATCTTCATTCCATATTCAATTCTATTTTGAAAGTCCTCTGAATTCCATTGCCATCTTCCAAACAGATAGCACCTCTATCCAATTCCATGCTTAATCATGATTCTCATGATTCCCATTGTCTAGCTCATAGAGAGAAGCATTAAATTGCAATGTTTAAACTCTTATCCCTGTGGAATAACACAGGATATTTGTCTACATGTAAATTCTTAAAACTTAATAATCTCCCTGTAGAAATCATAGCTCCATTGTAATATTTACACCTCTGCTTCTCAAACGGTGTTCTACAACCCTTAAAAGAATTCTATGTCCAAATAAGGTTTAGAAAGTGCTGTGCTCTATCCTAACGCTTGCATAGTCACATTTCCTTATTAAATACATTTGAGAAGTCCTACAGTAAAGTAACCTGTTCTACCCACTACTTCCCAAACTTATTTGCTTCATGGAACACTTAATGACTTTCTATAAAACACTCTTTTGGGGACATGCTGGTCCAAACAATTTCTTTCAGCCCTGTCATAGAAATGTCATGGAGACAGACAAAAAGCTCAGCTCATTCAGTTGTATTCGCTCTCTTAGTTTTCTGTTACCTACACAGTCTAATATTCTTCAAAGAAAGAAAATTAAATTGGTCTGACATTGACATTATTTGTTTGTTCAGAAATCCAACTTGAATTGTTATACAATATCTAGGTCTCCTCTGAGTGATGGAAAGTAATTTGATGATTTTTCTATTATTTTCCCTACTATTAAATTTGCAGTGACTGATTTCTATTTTCCCAGGTGAACAAACGGGTGTGTCATTATCCAGACAATTTCCTAAATGCTTCACAAGCATTAGTCCATTTTAAGCTCACAACAGTCTTATGACAAAGATCCTAGAATTTTCATTTTACAGACGTGGAAACATATGATTACCAGGGAAAGTATCTTGTTTAAGATTTGGACAGATAGTAAGCGTGAAAGGGGCAATTGGAATCCAGGTGTGTCTTGACACCGAAGACTGCACATTGGTCCACATTGGCCTTCAGATTAAATTTGAGTGATTTTTCTCTGTCCTCTATTGGAGTTCAGGCTCCATTTTGATATCTGTTTAAATAAGCCAGTCTTCTCCAAACCTGCTTGCTTTCTAGATCTGTACATGGTGTTTCTCTGCCTTTGAAGGCTTTCCTCTGTTCCTCTTTAAATGTTCCTGCTTCTCACCTCTTCCCAGTCTACAGATTTTTTTACTGTGGCATTTAATTCTATTCCTGTGGTCTTACTTCTCAGTATTATTGGTTTAGTAGTAAACAACCAAATCTACTTTCAACCTTTTTAGTGAGTCCAGACCAATTTTGCCAGCCATCTATAAAGATCTCAAAGTCAACATGCTGTATACTAAATTCATTCCTTACCCTCAAAGCTCCTTTCTCTTCACTTTTTATTGAAATCCTGCTCATTTTTCAACAGTTCTCTTCACTGCCAGCTCCTCATTGAAGGCTACCTAACCTCTCTCATGCAAAATCAGTTACTCTTCTCTTTCTTTAGATTTTTGATATATATAGACTTACAAATATATATAGACTTACAAAACTATGTCTAGCAAAAAATGACAATAAGGATAATAATAGTTACTCTTTATTATATTTATCATCAGCTTTTGAACTTTATGAAGTGTTTTATGTGTTTTATTGCCTCAAATCCTACAACATCCCTATTAGATGTGTACTATTATTACTTCAGTTTTAATGATAAGGAAGCCAAAGCACAGAAAGGTTAAGTAAGCTGCCTTAAGGTCTCACAGCTAATGAATGACAGAGCAAACTTCAAACTCAGATCTGTCTGACTTCAAGAGCTAAAATATTAGCAATTTAAAAGCAGGGCTGTGTTTTTTCTTGGTCTTTATAAATGTTTGTGGAATAGTTACTCTGGTGAATGAACAAGTACTCCTAATAACCCTATAATGTGCTCCTGGGTTTATTGGTTTCCCATCAATCTTCTGTGTCTTCTGGAGGATATGGCCTTTGCAGCTCAGCAGCTCTGTCACAAGAACCTTCCATCTCCAACAGGGAGAGACCATCTGAGAGCTTACAGGAAATCCAATAGGACAGAGTCTCACTGATCCTCAGTGCCCGTCCAGACATATATGGACAGCACATTGGCTGGCTTGTTTCTCTAGGCCTTGTTAAACGCATTCACTGCCAATGTGACCTGACCACTAGCAGGCTCTCACCACCAGTCTTTCAGGCTCAAAACCCTAATTCATTCAGCATACTAAGAAGAGTCTTCATCATAGAGCCTGATGTATATGAACCAAGTTTGTTAACCCATATATATATAAAGCCAGAATACCAAATTACTCATGCATAGCCCCTAGTCTGAAGTCCCTTATCTGAAACTCATGGGACTAGATATGATTTAGAATGTAACATTTTTAGGATTTGAGAGCAAGAATACAGTGCACATGTATTATAGCAATACCCACAGCAGAATATCAGGCAGTCCCACTTAATCAAACGTCTTAATATTTCTGTAGCAAACATAGGAATATTCTTACCAAGTGGGATAAGGGAAGTCTATAAATAATAACCTAAATCAGTTCCAGTCCACTTTGTACCAAATTAGTTCAGATCACATTATATTGTGCTATATATATATATTTGGGGGGAGAAAAGAAAACAACCAACTTTCTCTTTTAATATTTTTTAATTTGAAGACTAGAGATAAGAAATTGCAATAAACTGAATGACAGTTATTGAGTGTTGTTTATGGGCCAAAATCTGGAACCTGAAGACTTAGGTTAAATTTTAGTCATCTTCTCAATTGACTGGGATGATTGCAAGCAATTTTTAGCCTCTTATGTATTTGTATTCCCACCATCTTTAATATCAAATAATTATTGACTTCACAGGATTGTCATAAAATTAAATGAATTAATACTTATAAGGGATTTAGACAATGCCAGGGACATAATAAGAATAAAATGAAGTTGGTTGGTATGGTCATTATGGTTTATGAGATCTAGCATATGATCAGCAAATTCTCTCCTTGGAGACAATTATATGGGGAGATAAATTGTGGCTAAATGCCTATTTATTCATCCACAATATGAAATAACTGTTATGGTGTTCAGAATATTCAAGTCCTTATGACCAGTGTATTCTCTTTTCTGTAATAAAGTCTAGGTGCCGAGTCAGAAAATAATCAGAAGGTTGCTTGGTGAGCACAGGATCAGGCTTAAACGGCTTCATGTTAATAACATCAAGCTGAAACACCTGACATATCCTCCCTACCACAGGGTCAGCCCTTCCTAATGTCAACACAACTCCTAAGATCTGCAGGTTTGCAGTTTATCACTCCCTCTCTCTGAAACAGTGCTAGGACAGTACTGCCACTATACATCTCAGATGCTCCATTTTTTAGGCTTTCCCCTTCTGATGAGCTCATTATTCCATTCTCCAGATATGTTAATACAGTAAGTCAGGTTAATGTCACCTCTGTCAAGTCTGCCAGGTGCAATCGAGTCTCATAGCCCTTGTATGGTCATAGGTAATGTGAATTCTCCCTGCTTGGATCATTTAGATGATAATTTTGCAGCAAAATTTTGTGAAGCAATCTTATTTCCCTCACTTTCAAGTTCCTGGGAGACAATTCACCACACCTCCCATCAACAGTTGTTTGGATGGGAGATTCAGGCTGGAAGGGCATTGGAAGTAATTCCTCTAGAATATAAATGAATCTGCAGAATGTTTTCTTACTCATTACCTACTTCTTCTTCAACTAGCCTTTTTGGAGTTAGAGCTCCCGATGGTTACAGTCTGCCTGCAAGATCTAGTCACCTGCTTGATGGGTTGTGTTAAACCATCTATCACAACAGTAGTAATTTTTCCTTTCAGTTTGAAGCATGCTGAATCCTTATCCCTTCTGCTTCCTTCTTGATGAAAAGCTGCTGAACCTTCCATTGATTCTCAAAAGGAGTTATAGCTTTTAGCACTGCATTAATCTGCTTCTGCAGATCGGGGTATTTATTTTTGAGATCTCCATCATGTTGACTTCCATATTTGGACACTATAAAGTAAGAACCATTGGGGAAAAAACCAGCATCTGAAAATATACTAATGAGCATCTTAATTATGTACCCACCCTTCAGTTATTGCTTGGTGGGGGAGGGGCAGTAAATTTTTTTTAAAGAACAAGAACCAGAAAATATCATATTATATAATTCTACAAGGTTCTTCTTATCTGCCTAATTGCAACATAAATTCCTTTAAAACAAATCATTAAAATAAATGTGGGTGTAGAAAGGGCTCACTGAGCGGGGAAGGACTGCAAATACCTACCAGGCAAGTCTCTCCTTATTCTTCTGGAAGGTGGTAGCATAATGGCCCTGCGAGTTGTATGTATTTGTCCGCTGATGTGATATTTCTATTCTAGGAGATGTATTAGTACTAAGATCATATACTGTGTATCACAGAAACTTTCACTGAAGCTCATGCATGTCTATGCTTCCTTTCCTCAATGCAAGTTTAGCAATGTCTCAGACACCAGAAATGACATACCTCAATGTTCAATATGAAGGGACAACTTGGACGAGGCACTTGCACCTCCTTATGTCTCTTCTGTTAAACAGAAGGACTGAATTAGATGACTTCTTCAGTTCCTTTCAGTTCTCAAATTTTTTTTATCACTCTTGAGAATTAACCTTTCTTGTCTTTGTCTTCCTTCCCTTCTTTTTTACCTTCCTATCAGCTACTCGTCTTAAGTAGTTTTGAGGTTGTTTCAGAGATGGACTTTCCCTAATAAAATCAAGTTTCAGGTTCCTCACTTGATTCTTTCCAAATAAAAAAGTTCAGTTTAACGTCTAAATTTATATTTTAATAATATGTCCTTTGTCTTAAGGAGAGCTCTCAAATTCGTATGCCCTTCTAGGCCCCACAAAAATCTGTATTCCCTCTGGATGGCTTAGGGAAATAGAAAGATAGAAATAAGAGCATCAAAATGAGAATTAAAAAGGAAGATCTGAGAAAAGGAATAGTAAGAAAATGAGCCAAACATTAAGTGTTGGACAGTTTCCCCAGATGAGGACCCATTTGTGCTCAAGCCTCTGAGTTTCATGAAATACAAAGCAGTGAAAAGAAATCTACACATAACTCTTGCTATCAGAAGAGCCTTATGAATGCAAAAACAACAAAAAAAGTTCCTTAAGCCTGAACTCAATTTCAGTGAAACACTTTATAGGGGACAAAATCATGCTATGGGGGCTGGGGATGTGGCTCCAGTGGTAGAGCACTCACCTAGCATGTGTGAGGCCCTGGGTTCAATCCTCAGCACCACATAAAGATAAATAAATAAAGGCATTGTGTCTTTCTGCAACTAAAAAATATTTTTAAAAGTTATACTATGATCAAAAAATGATGTTTTCACAATGATAGGAACCTTCATGGAAACACATAATAAATTTTTGTAAATACACATTGTGAAGTTCTTAGGTATCAGGCATCATCCTGGGAAGATATAGAGACACAGAAAGGATAAGGATTAGGGTGAGGTCCCCTTGGTGCTCTCAGGCAAAAACAAAAACAATCACAAATAAATTGATACATTGATCATGGAGACCTGTACCAAGGGCTGTGAGATCACAAAGGAGAGAGCAGCTACCTCACATCAGGGATATGAAAAAGAAAGGGAAGAAATAACTTCTGAGCCCAGTTTTAAATGTAAACATATTCTTTACATAATATATGTCACATCACAGGGAATGTTTTAAACTGCCAACATGTGCCTAGACAATTTTCCTGAACATAATCTGACTCACTTGTGTTGCTTATGGTCACAGTCACTGTTGTAAGATGCAATCGAATTCATTGATTCATGCCTCACAGGCCCTAAAGACACCCACCTTTCATGAAATGAATTGCTGAAATTCATTTCCAGGCCTTCCTATCTTATATTCTAGAGTGTTTGAAGGATCTCTCATGGCTAACTTGTAGCCTTTTTAATAGATGTGAGAGATTTATGAAATTCTTTAGGTGTCTGCAGGGAACTAAAAACAAGGTTATTATTTGGACATTGTAAAATAAGAACCATTAGGAGAAAAAAATAGCATCTGAAACTATACTAATGGACACCGTTGATGTTCAGATATTTTCAACTTCAAAAATCTTTATTCAAATGAGCAGTTTAAAAATCTTTTCTAAGCAATTCCCATTTTACTGCAGTGGAATAGAAAGTGAGTATCTGGCAATCTCTCAAAAAAATTGTAAACCACAAAATGAAGAAGAACCTGAATTTTAAGCATCCAATGCTAGGCAATAACATCTTCATGAGGAAAATAGGATCTCAGAACAGCCTTGTCTGGCGTAGCATATATTCTTGGAATGAACATGACTTTCCTGCACTGGTATCCCCAAGGGGATGGAAACATTTCTATGTCTTTCTGAAGTTTTCAACTGTAGCAATACTGCATAAAACAATCTGGCAAATTTGCTTTCCATTGTGTCTTGCCAAACACCCCAAGAACTTTGGACTCCATGTAGTTTGAAAACATATGAAGTCTCTTTGGCCATCTTAACTTCCATTCTCTTTGATGGATTACAACAGGCAAGCAGTTTCCTTGCAATGGAGCAGGATGTTCAATCATGGGGGAAATTTGGAGCTTCTGCAATTGATTCTAAAATTATGATGCTGCTATCATACCTAACCCAATGGGGAATTTGCAAAGGAAAAAGGAAAGAAAGATTCAGTCCCAAGTCAATGTCACACTGCAGCAAAGACAGTCTTCTGAAGTGCAGAGTCAGGAAGCCAGCCATTCTTCACAGAAATTACATTCAGCTTGAAATTCAGTTCATAGAATAGAGTTAAAATATGGAAATGGAAATTTAGTTTTCCAGTTTTGGTTGATCAGAGATCAGTAATTAAGCTGAAACACTATAAACTCTGAGTATTTAAAATCAAGAGGTTTTTAATGTATCTAATAAATGAAAGTAAGATTTCATTCCTTTCAGGGTTAAAAAAGTAAATAAAACCTAGGAAGCCTTTATTCCTCACTTTCTCCTTTCTTATCAGACATAAGAAAATATCTCTTGGTTTTAAAAATAATGCCAACCTAGAAATTTCTGAGCAGGGTACAATGATTAGTTAAAATAAGTAGAGGGCAGTTGTTCAAAGAGAAGTACTAAAATGGAAGCATAATGATTCTTACAGTTAACACCTGTTACTACAGTTAATGATGTGAAGAATAAGTTGAACAGCTTATTAACAGCTATCATTTATTGGCTATGTACCATGTGTCAGACATGTTTATGGATTATCTTGTTCAATCCTCACAGCAGCCTCAGAGAGTTTTAGTACTAGTCCCTTTTCTGATGAGGAAGCAGAAGCTAGGGAACTTGCCAACTCATGAGTAGCAAAGCAGGACTGTCCCACAGGTCTGTGATTCCAAACTCATGTTCTCACCCCCATCACCACCCAGATTTAGTGGTGAGCATGGAAGTCTCTGACTTTTAACTAGCAATATTCATAAGAGTGTTGCTCGGTGAACCAACCATAGCAATAACAGTCATCATTGCAAGGATAGATACAACACATACAACTTGTGCAACAATATCTGAGGACTTTCCATCAATCTATTTATATGATTGTTACAACAACCCAGAGAGTTAGGAGACTAAGCCAATGTAATTGAAGGCATAAGCAACTTGCCCCAAGTTCACACAGTTGGTGAGAATTTAGGGTCAGAGCCATGCTTTGAACTGCCTGACTCCTGAGCCTCTACTCTTGACCACAGTGATATGTATTGCTTGGTTAGAAGTTTTAACATGGATACAAACTAAATTCATGTCTACGTACATCCCAAGTTAGGCCACATTCTGAATGGGTCCACTACCTTAGCACAACTTATGAATTAAACTGAAAGGTGGAAAATCAATGAGGTCCATGATCAATATGAACTACCTAATGTATTCTTGAATTATTCTGCTCAATTAAGTTTCTATTATAGGGTTTAATCCACATATCTGACAAGTAAAGGACGAATAAAAATGATGGTTATGTGAAATTAATCAAAAAAGTGCCAAATGATTTTCAACAGCTAGCACATGCATCTCATAACACATTTAAAAAGATCTATTGCATATGTGGATATATTTGCACAGGTCCACACAGTGGATATTTGGTATGCTGTTCCCAGAACATAAGCCTAGCTCAGTACCTATTTTGAACCACAGACAAATATCCATGAACCTTAAAGGCAAACACAAAATACTTGCCACCATGAGGCTTCCTTACACCAGCTATTGAAGTTGAACATTAATTTTCCAACTCTGATCAGCCCAGGAGCTCAAAAATAAAAACAAATTGGTTTAATTGTTTTTCTGTGCTAAACTTAATGGTCTGAATGTTATCACGTATCAAGTTTCTTAACTTTATATATTAAGTTAAAGATGTCATGTACTAAGAAATAGCTAACAATTTTTTCTTTACTGTTTTCTTTCCCTGCAGGTATTCCCAGTATTTCCAGTATTGGTAGTAAGTAAAAAAAAAAAAATCACCAAACCAAGTCTAGGCTAGCTTTGCTTTGTTGTTCAGCTCTTCAGATCTATTTTCCCAGTGTCCATTTCTGATGCAGTAGAGCATTTTCCTTGTGAATTGCATTTTTGTGTCGGTTTTCTGCACAGACATGGTGAGAACACAGAACAGTTATTTATGCACAACTCTCCTGTGGACATGTCAGAGCCAAAGCTTTCCAGAATACTTTTGACCAATGATGGCCACCTGTACAGAGGTGCAATAACTTGGAAACTGTAGTTCATTTGGCAAAAATGGAAACACTCCTATTTACCTATACATAGTAGTCAACAAACAAATTGAACTCTTCTTCTATGACTGGATATGGATTTCTAACATAATTTAGAGAAGCAGAGAATGAATACCAATGAATGCCTTGAGCATATTCATTAGAACCAAAAAGGAGGGGGCATGAAAAGAAGAGGAGGGAATTTTGTTAATGCATTAAACTCGAGGTTTTGTGAAGGCCTGAAAGAGGCAGATTCAGCATTAGTCTATCTGGAGAAATGAAGGAAAAAAAGATAATCAGTATGTCCATTTCTTCCTCCTAAAACACCATGATCCACATGTTTTGAGTACTTAGGTTTATATTTGATACAGAAGGGGTATGCAAAATATATTCAGAATTTAGGAGTCAGCAGACCAGAAACTCTAGCAAGAAGTCTTTTCTGTAAAAATCTAAGCAACTGAAAAGGAATCTCTCTTCAACCCTCTGTGTAACACTTTTCCAGTGTCACTGAAAATAACATTCTCTGACTTCCGTGAGAGTCCCAGACTGCAGCTCCCTCTTTGCACATAAAGCAATAATACTCTAACACCAAGCCTCTCTCTGAGTATGCCCAATAAATTTTGAGCAGAATTTCACGTACTTTTATATATTACACCCTGCATTTCCAATGGCTAAAACCTTGGGAAAAGTGACTGAATATCAATTAGAAATAAAGTACTGAGGGATCCTCAGTTTTGCACTATAAAAGAATTTTCGCTGTGGTGTCACCCTTCAAAGGCTTGTGTCATAAGAATTGTACTAGGCATGGTGATCCCAGTGGAAGCATTGCCATATCTAACACACAAAAAGGCAATACCCTGATAATTTGGACAAAACAACTTCCCTCTTGAAAATGCACAGTCAGGTTCTCCAATTTATAAACCAACCTTGTTTACTTAAGCTTGTGAATAGGCCCAGACACTGATTTGTCAGCACTAGACATGTTAAATGGCATGAAAATCAGTGGCTTTGTAAATAGCGGTAGCATTCACATCCATTTATTGTTCACAGGCTAATAATACAGCATCTCTTTGTGATCGTAACCAAAATAGTATCAGTGCTGCAACCTGGCAAATGAGAGCCTACAGCTTTAATAGTCTAAATTTTCTGCCAGAGTACCCACCTCCCAGGGCATTTGCCTAACTGCACAGGTGCCCCACAGTGTGCTTCTTTCAGGCCTTGACAATTGTATTTGCATATGTGTTTCAGAGAAAAAGGGAACCAAACAGAACCAAGTTCAAACAAATCACTGAGGCTGCTTTTGCGACCTGGCCTGTAAAAGTTTCAGAAATGGATGGATGGAAAAGTAGTTCTCTGGCGCTGGTTGTGTTCTGCTCAGAGTGCCAGTTGCGTGTTGCATGGACCCTCTGACTGTACTGCTCACTCAACATCTCATTCGGCAGCTTTCACCACATCCCCCATCTCTGAGCATCAGCAGATGTTGACCTTTTACATACTGAATTGGGAAATTCCAGTATTGTTTTCCTTTATTTTGAAATCAGTGGTGACCTGAAAGGATGCTTTGTTGTGCCTTTGGAAAATGTATTAATCTTTACTATCAGGAAACTAGGAAAATTTAGCTCATAATACCTGCGACAAAAACCATTTGTCTCAAAGTGACAATTTGTACTCTGCCTTCAGTACACCTAGGGTTTCTCAGCTTGGAATGCAATGGGTGTTTTCTCAGGTTTCCAGCAAGCAGGATGTAAGAGCTCCCAGGGGTCACCCAACATCACACATGATTAGCTTGCCTGTTGCCTGGCTTTTAAGGTACAGAGATTTTTATGATAAAACCATCAAACATGATCGTATCTTCTAGGTTGCTTTAATGGCATTCGCAAGTTCCTTCTTTGTGGGCTTATAAGGTGCTTGCCATGTGCATGGGGTATTTCTTTTCTCTCCAAGGGGCAAGAATTCCCCTGTAGACAATTCGGTGCCTGTTCTAGAGGGTATGGCAAGGGAGTTTCCAAGGGACAAGTTGGAGAAGAGGAAGCTGCTTGGATTTTTAACTAAGTTTGGGTGTTTGCCAGGGCTTTTTCCCCTACCCCAAAGAAGAAATCAATGAGCATCATTCCACAAGCTATGAAGGAAGATACTATTATAACAAATATAACACCCATGAGACTCTGATCATCAAAGTATATCTCAAGGAAAAGAAATGATGTATATTATTGATGTAAATTATTGATGTGTGTAACCATAAGTTTACATACATATGTTATATACACAATGACTAAAGTTTTGGGAGTCCAGATAGATTTCAGTATAGATCTCAAATTGTCAACGCCTGTATTAAGGCATACATGGACAGAGCAGTCATCCTTTCCGATCATCTGCTAAAAATACTTTTGAAACAAATTTCCCATTAAGGTCATTTGTACCTGCTGTTGTCTATCTGTTAGGAAATAGGTTTCCCAAACATCCCAAGGGTAGTTGATTTAAAACTCACTCCTTTTGATGTGCTTTGACCATGGATGAAAAAATACTGATGATATTGTGAGCAATTAATGAATCCCAAAATAGATCGGCAGCCCAGGAGCCTTCTCATCAATATTTTGTTTCACCTTACCTGATGTGGTACCAATTCATTCAGGTTTTGCTTTTTTTTAATAAATTATACTTATAACTAAACATTCACAATTTTATTTATGAGAACATGTGTTGATGCCAATGATCCAAATTAATAGTTGACCTGTAACGGGTATAAAGTGATAAATGGGTTAAAGTGATAAACTAATCATTGACTTCTAGCATACATTATCTGACCCTTAGTCCTTCAAAGCAAATGATTCTACTAATTATGTTAAACTATATATTATAAATAGCACAATTAGACAATCAAGAATTGGCCTAATGAACAAATAGCTTTGTGTGGGTGATTATCACTTCCTACAAAAGCGAATGACAGATGAGTCAGAGGTTAAAGGTCAACCATGCATGAAATGGAAAATCACATCAAGAAAGACTTGGAATTTTTAAATAATTAGAAATGTCTTAGAAGACCAACAAAAGAAAAGAAAGACATAAATATCTGGTGATCCTGCCTATAGATTATTTCCTTTCATATGACTGACATGGTGGCATATAAAGCAGAGAATATTGATGAAGTTGTTTGGCTCCCTTTCCCGGCCTCTGCCATCCCCAAATTATTCAATTTGAAACAGCAATTCACTTAAGGGAAATATCTCATTTTCCTGTTTTCTCTTATAATGAGCATTGCCTTCATCACAGAGTTAAAAATTCATCTCTAATTTGATTTAATTGGCAGGACTATTAAACAAGGGAAGTGCTACCTGCAGGGATCCATCAGCCTGTTGAGAAAGCCCAGAGATGTTTTCATACTTGAAAATATTTGATGCCAGTTGGAGACCTTGTAAAAGTTGTTTTCCATACAGCATCTAAATATTTTTGTGCAGTGCCAATTTATTGTAGAAACTTGGATCGTGAGGAAAATAACAAGGTTAATCATTTCCCCACCCAAGGGTTATTAATAATCGTGTTCATGCTATCCAGAGAGCTTCAGTGTATGTTTGCTGTCTTTTCCCCTTTGCTTTAATACTTCTAAATCCCCCCAATAAAAGTTTCATTTGAATTGCCCTTTAACTAATTAGTTTTTATACAATGAGGAAAAAAATTACCAGGCTAGTGTAGCAATATAGCAAATTGCATGGTGTGCTACATTAATTTTGAATTGTTTGCTGATGTTCTAGAAGGAAAACTGAGGTCCCCGGTGAAATGCCTTTGGGAATGTTCTATCATATACCCAGTACCTTCATCACAGATCCATTTCATATTTGTGTAACTAGCATTTCACACTCATAAAACCTTTGTGGTTATCCTAAAATTGAATGAACATTAGGATGTAGCTGCCTCCTTAATCCTGAAGAACAAACCGAATAAATCCAATAAAGGAGCAGGGAAGAATCTCCCATTAAAAAAAAAAAAAACTGAGAAGTTTTTACCAATCTTTATTGGCAATAATTGCCTTTCTTAGGCAAAGTGACTTTTTCATGTATTAACCTTTTCCCAGGCAAATTTTAGAAATTCAAGCCACTTTTTTTTTGTTTGTTTAAGTGTGAGCTGATATCTGTACCTTTGCTAGTTATCTTTCTCGGGTCAGGAAATTTCTTGTTGAAACAAAGATTTGCCAAGATTTCAAAAACATCCTTTAATAAAACTTCAAACATGTTAATTGTAAATTCCTGCACAATCGTCGTTTCTTCAAGTGTGTGAATATCCATTGAAGTCTTCTTGGAGTACCAAGGCAGAAAGTATCCACTGCCCCTCATAAGAAAAGTTAGGTACAGAACTTGGCTCAAAATTGTAGGGAGATGTAGCTACATGTTTACAGAATTTTATTTTTCAAATAGTGAAATCTGAGGCTTAGAGTGGTTAAATAACTTGTCCAATGTAATATGGCCAGGAATGGATATCTGACTCCAAAGGCTACATAGAACATGTAGTGGAAGTGGAAGAAATTAGAAAAAAAAAAGATTCCAGATTTATAGACCCCCCTCCCCTAGATGCTTCTACTCGACTACATTGCACTTTAAAAGACCTACTAATTCTTAAATTGATTCATTTTGTTTCATGGAGTCACAGAGTCTTGGAGAAAAGTAGAAGTTCATGTTTTCTTACATCACTGTGTTGTCAACAGGGAGAATTTACACACATGGAGTCTGAGGACAGTGAATGTAAGACTGATCCTCCCACATCAAAATATGTACCTCTCCTCTACCAACCAACACCCCCCACATACTGTGGGAGAGGAGAAGTGTTTAGGTATAAGATACATTACAGAACATGAAGCAGTTCATGAAATTTGCTATGCAAATTATGAAACATGCTTATACATGTCCGTTTATATACTGAGACGGGGGCTTATAGCATGACAAAACCCCAGGTGCCATCTCAAGAATAGATCCACCACTATCACTTGAAACTCATCTTCCCTTCCAGTTTAATGATGCTGTGCTTCTGGGAGTAGGCTGCAAACTGTGAAGAAAATCAAGATTACCTCCAGGCTCTGGGGATTTCTCCTGAAAAACTTCAGGATTTTCTGTAGATTCTTTTCAAGGCATCAATGATGTTATTTAAAGATTCCCTGAGGAACAATAGCAGTGAGTGTATAAACCCAAAGGGACCCTGTGATCTTATCTATGCCTGATATTCTCCTCAGAAGGCCCTGGAAGATCCATGTTTAGTGGAGGCTCACTAACATCCATCATGGTGGCACCCCATTTCTCACAGGATGCCACATCTTAGAACCAGAAGTCTATGTAACCATTAGTATTGCTAAGAAGCATGAAGAGCAGCTCATCCAACTTCATCATTTTACAGATAAAGAAGTTAAGGCTTAAATGAATTGTTTTTAAAGTATCCAGAAAGAAGCCAAGCAGAATTCCAGCTCAATATCCAATCTCAAATGAGGACCCATCACATCCTACAATGATATTAGAACTTACCTCTTTGTTTATTTAAATTACTATTAGATAGTACATGATAGACTTTTCTAGAAAAAAATCAGCATATATTTCCTTTGATGGGAAAGATGGTCACATTTTATTCTGTCCTCCATAAAATGAATTGAAAGCAATCTACTTTTCATGCTTATTGAATGCTGCGTGTGATAAAAGACAACTGAATATTCTAAAGCAATCCCACCTTGAAAACTTTCTTGATATAAATAAAATGTATTTAGCTTTTTGCTTGAAGCTTGCTTTTCAGCTAGCCTCACTATGATGTCAGAACTAGATGGTCAGGTTGAGCAATTCTAACACACTTCTACTCTTCATCCTACAGCGCAGAAAGCTTTTAGAGGGCACAGAGGAAAAAAAGAAAGAAAGAAAGAAAGAACGAAAAAGCTTTTTTCCAGAGTCTCATTTTTATAATGGGAATCTCAATTTTTTTATTCATAAAAATAGATTTCAAGTGCCACAATGATATTGTTATAAAATAATTTTCTGAGGAGGTCTTAACAAATAAAAGGAATTAAGAAAAACCACATATTTGGTTCATATTCTAAACTAATGTACTTCCAAAAAGAAACTAGAAATTAGCATTTTTATATTGTTTAAGATTAAAAATCAAATATTTCTCATATTGAAAATGATTTCTATTGTTTTCTGAACAATAGTATTAATTAATATAGGCCCTGGAATTGGATTTTCCCTAAAGTAAAGTATATCATATGAAAGCTTTCTTACATATCAGAACATTTGCTTTGGGAGCAATTAATGTTGAGAAAAAGAATAGGGAGAGCATATTATTTTCCCTACTTCGAGTCAGTAAGAACTATTCATAGTACAGTAATCTTATTTTTATTACAATGGTAACCACAAATAGAATAAGAACCAACATTTATTGAATCCTAATTACAATGTGAAGCAAATATCAGCTCATTCAGTTTTCATGCAACCAGTTACAAGCAGTGTCATTATCCTCACTTTACTGATGAGAAAACTCAGGCACAACATTAAGGAACTTGTTTAAGTGGTCGAATTTGCAATTCTGGCATGAGCACTGTTTACATGCACAATATTTTTTAAAAATTTTCACAAAATAGGTATTTTCTAGGCTTTTCACAGATTTAATTCAAAACTTCAAAATAACAATACAATAAATAACAACTGATGGGCCTTGTGGAAATTTTGTTTATTTTTAGAATGGGCAATTGTGTGATATGTGATTATGGTCTCCCTATTTCACACATAACCATTCTTTGAAGTCCAATAGAAGAGATCCTCAAGACAAATTCAATTCATTTTTCCAAATGGGGCCAGAATCCTTAAGAAGGGAGATGCATAAACATCTATTCCTGAATGACCATCTTCAAACATGTTGTGATCTCTCTGTACCCTAACAATTCTTTCTCAACTTCAGTTTAGGCTTTAGTATGACAATTAATAGGTCCATAGTCAAGGCCTTCCACAATAATTTTCCCTGCAATTGCAAAACAATTTTTTTTTAATTTAAAATGAGATGTTAAGTTAAAAATTCCATGAAAACCAGATATTAAAAGTGTATATGGAAACACTATGTGAGTTTAGGAGCAACAAATATGAATATCCAGCATTTCAGAACACTATTTTTCCTCCCAAGGAAAATGTACAACAAACTCAATCCCCTAGATTCTCCAAAAGGCATATGTGCCTTCCCAATGGGTTTCTTCCTCCTCTGAGAACTTTAGCATGATGCTGCTAGGCCATGAGGGAACTATTGGTGGGATAGAAATTAGCCAAAAGAAATCTTGGAGGTCTCTCCTGCAGCATCTTTCTCTTATGGATAAGGAAACTGGAGTCTCAAGAAATGAACAGCCAGACAGCTCCTAAGTGGTAGAACTGGGACTAGACTCCTCATCTTATGGCTCACAAGGCCATTTGCCTTGTAACAAAGTACCACTCTGAGACCTTCATACTGACCCAGAGATTTTCCCTAGTTGATTTCTGAAGAAAATGAAATTAGTAAATTTGCAACAGTTTACCCAAAGGGGAAATACAAATACTTTTGATATATTATAATTTTTTTCCTATTTGCAATTTATATCTACTTGAAACAAGTAGCCAGTGGCTAAGAATTCTCAGAGGCTTCATTTTATACAAAGACGTTCATTGGCTTTGGATATGGTAAGATAGAATTTGTCTCCATTACACTATTCGTAGAGCCTCCAATGTGCCTAATTTACTTCTGGGAATTAAATGTTTGAAGTAATATTTATATTTATTTCATAACAGGATCTCAGAGTAACAAAAGTTACCAGAGAGTAATAGGCTAATTATAAGTGTTTTCTTGCTTGGCCCTGCAATTGCAAAACAATTTTTTTTAAATTTACGATGAGATGTTGTTAAAAATTCCATGAAGACCAGATATTAAAAATGTATATGGAAACACTATATGAGTTTAGGGGCAACGAATACAAATATCCAGCAATTCAGGACACCATGTTTCCTTGCAAGGAAAATACACAGCATATAAAGTTGACCCCGCTGGTGGTTCTGAGTTTTAATTTTTCAGTAACATTAAGCATCCTAAATAATGAAAATTATTTGGAAAAATGTCTAGTTATATTCTCAGACAAAACAAGGACTTTTATGTCCAAGAAGTTCTTTTAGCTATATGACACAGCAGAAGATCATTAAAATGGAACCTTAGCATCTGCAGGAAGAATCATAAAACACCCCCCAAAAAGAACTGTACTAAAATAAAGGCACAAATATTTTATTTATTGGAATATGGAATAAAGTTTAATTTATAGAGTTAATTTTTAGAACTCATTTCTAAACTATTACAAAATTATCTCCTTTAATTAAATTTCTTGGCAAAGCTTATTAAAAAGTAATAAATCATATTATAACTTCCATTTCTTCAAGACAAACATGTCAGTAAGTACTTAACATTAAACTTTCAATCATCACCCCAATTTATGACCTATATTTGCTATTATAGAAAAAATGGAGAGAAATATTTGATGCTTAATAATATAAATGTATTTTACACAAAATCATGCCAACAATGTGAAATCTTTTTCAACACCATTTCTAGTAATAAAATGAATTCCTTCAAAATGCAAATGTGCAGTTTTTCAAAACTGATCATCAAGGATCAGTTAGACTTTTTCTAGTAATTTAATATCTAGATACCATCAAAATGCTCAAGTGAAAAGCAACATTTCATCAATCACCCATATATTTTTTTTCTACATGTGACCAAATATTTATTTATTTTAAAACATCTGAATATTGATATGGAAGACTATTGCATTCTCTTTCCATTCATAAATAGTCATAGATAACAGCAATATCAATAACTAAGATTTTCTTGGCCTTTGCATATACATGTATGAAAGAAGAGCAAAACAGACCAGAGCTGTGTGAGACCTGTGAGCTCAGCTCTTGTAACAAATATTTTTTTTAAAAAGTAATAGTGAAAGTCCCATGTCCTGCAAGAATGTTATTTGCTATAATCTAATGATGGAGGAAACAATCTGATAATACCTGTTTACAGTAGCCTAGCCACTTGATATCAATTTCTCAATTATCAGATACTTTCTGAAGCCTTCTTCAGGGCTTTGGCCTTCTTCAAAGAGATCCAATATAATTAGGATGATGAGAAATAGACCTATGAAATTTAACTAGTAATATGAAGGCTCATGCCTGTCCACATGTCAGTAAAAGATCAGGAGCAGTGACAGCAAATGCTGCAAGAGTATGGAGGCAAGAGTTGTCCTTGTGGACTTGGGTCTTCCTGCAGGATGACACAAGAGATGGGTATTGAGCTGGACTTAATGAATGATAGGATTTGAATCATAAAAGAGCTGTTTCAATAGTCAGGTATATGCAGCTTAAACAAAAGCAGTTTTAAAACATCAAATTTTAATCCTGAGTGTTCTAAACTTATTTATGTATTTATTTATTTAGATGGGTGTATCTGAGACAGAAATACTATTAATTCATAATTTAAACAAATTAAACAATGTTTTTAATTATTTCTGGATTGAGATCCATAATTCTAGAAACACCTTTTGAGCTCAAAGCACCACAGAAACATACACACATCCATGCATACAAACTTTAGATATGATTGGAAGCACCTTGGAATGTTTTTAAGCCAGAACCACTAGTCATCCCTCTTTCCTTCTCTGAGAAATTGCATCTATATAAACAGGAAATAGATCCACTTCATTTCAGAGATAATGGCTCACACTTAAAACATACCCCAAAGAATCTCTCATGAAAGACTAATGCAACCAGTTCATATCTGTAAATATAAATTGAGTAGAATGGTATCCTCAAGTGAGAAATTATTTCTTTAGTGTTATCTTCTAGTTTCAGGCACCGGCTTAATTTATTGGTTTGGATGGCTGAAGTCCCTATTTGGTTTTTTTTGTGTGTGTAAGAACACTCTACCTTATTTCAAAAGGAAATGTAGAGCTTTGTTAGGGAAGTGGCTATATATTTAATGTCCATTCAATGTTTTGGGGATCATCAGTTGCCTGCTCTTGTTTGGTGTGGGAGTCATGTTTTGTTTAAGCTCATCAAAGCCAAGTTAAATGCAGACGTGTGGTTTGTGTCTTTGTTCATTTATTTTCTGTTTAGACCAAATGACATGATAGCTGGAAAATAACATTCCCTGATTTTTCCTGATGCATGCAGATCCTCCAAAGTTTAATAGGATTTGGCCGAATATTTCTTCCCTTGAGGTTTCTAATCCAAAACAAGGTAGGAGCATGTAAAATTCCTACTGACATAAAATCCCACATGTTTTGGGGAAAATCCCATAACCACCTTTAACCCTAAGTGAGAGCATTATCATGAATACCATCTCTTTTAAAGAATCATAATTTGAATCTTTTCTCCGATATGAAGATTGTCCCAGATATATTAGGGCAAAAGATGAAGGAAAATGAGATGTGTAGAAGTTATAAGCCCTTGAGCAAATTTGCACTGAATGTCAGTCAGTCCCAAGAGAACTGTTGCCATCACAGTGTGGATTATAAATAACTCTTTAAAACGTGTGAATGACACAGGCATTGCACTATCTCTTTTACTTTTCTTAAGTAAAACTGGTCCCACATTTGTATGGAGGGTCTAGGTAAAGAGATAAAGGTAGTATTGTGACAACCAATAGATTCGTTTTCTTTTACTATTGCTCCATATTGCAAACTTGTAAAGGTTTGGACCAATCTTTCCTCTCTCTCTCTCTCTCTCTCTCTCTCTCTCTCTCTCTCTCTCTCTCTCTCTCACACACACACACACACACACACACGACAGTAAATTTTCTTTTTTGGAAATTTCCCCCTTATAATTGCCATTCATGTCCACAAGCATTAAGAATAACCTGTTTTCTGTCTGTCCTTACAGCAGTAATTATTTTCTGACTTCTAATGTCAGAAGGAAGAAGGGAAGATAGGGAGGAAAGAAGGGAGAGAAGGAGGGAGGAAGGCAGGAGGGCACACTGATTGCACAGAAATAAATGGAACCTTCAAAAACTCAACAAGATGTCAATAAACTTCATAAGCTGCAGGATAATGTTAAGGTCACACTTATTAATTAATATTAGTACATAATGTATATACACATGCATGCAAGAGAATTTAATATAAAACTGTATTCTTTTGCCTTCTTCCTTCTCCAAAAAACAAAGCAAACACCAACTAAAAACAGGACACATCTTCGACTCCTCCTTTCCTTAGTTATATACAGGATGTTCTTTCTAAACTCTAATGAATACAGATGGAGAAGGAAATGAGCGAAAGGAGGAACCAGGAAATAGCTGCTAAGCAAAATAAAATATATTAGCAATTTGTTGAGAGTCAAATTGGAAGGGCGGCATTTTCAGTCTGTGATCAGAGTGATGAAGTCGAGGCTGTCCTAGATACATGAATTACTAGCAAATAGAATTATCTTAATCATCTTTTCCAAACGAATTTCTTCAAGTTTCTGCATACATGTGGAAGAAGAAATACAGATCAAGCTCACCCCTATTAGTCTAATTCTATGAGGACTCATGGAGGTTTAGTGATTTCATTCTTTGGCAAGTTCAACAAGAGTATCTTGGGTGAAATGCCACTCGGTAGTTCCCACTGAATTTCATAGCTCTGCAAATTATACAACACAAGATCTAAGACTTAACACTTCTCCATAGTGAGTTTTGAACTGAACAAGATTATATATTGTTCAAAACCTGAAACAGACTCATTTAATTATTTTGCTTTGTTTTCTTCAAGTGTCATAAGGACCCAAAGCTTTCAGAGACATCGTTAGGTAATGCCAGTTGTGCTGGTTTAGAATATGGATAATGAACTCAAATGAATATATTTAAGAAACAGCATAGTTGAATAAAGTGCTTGAACTTGAAATTCTAGTGAAAGGCATACTTTGCAGCAGCAGCCAGTTCTGTGGAGCCGTAATTTATCTTGTCAACATCTGCAAAGAACATCAGGCTCAATTCCATTTTTGTTATTTTCACAAGCAATTCTTCATGAATAATTGGAAAAGAAATGGCAAGGCAAACTTAGAGAGAAAACCCTGACATTAACAAACTGATATTATTACTGAGAGAATAAGCAGAAAATGACAATTGTTAAGGGTACTCATGTTCAAGGTGACTCTGAGACCAAAGCCCAATGCTGCTGAATGGTTGACCATTGTGTCCTGTGATGTCTGATAGTTCAACCGAAAGTGGTCTAGCTGGTTTATAGGGAGACAAACTTATGGAGACAGAGTGACACAGTGAATTGAGGCCATGATATTGCTAATTAACTGTACAATATAACTGCTAGTTTAAAAGAGGTACAGTTGGGGATCCTAATATCTATATTGTTATGGGAGAAGAATCTTTACTTAACTGGATTCTTGATTTAAATGATAATTCTTTTGCCTCTGAAAATAATGCTTCTAAACTTTATTACTGACAATGTTGAACCATTTTCAGCCAAATAGAAACCCTCCTTGGTAATTGAAACAAACTCTCAGGAGCAAGAGATACAAGAAGTCTTTCCATTTAGGGCTACTTTTTGAGTGGGTTGTTAATAAGATATTACAGTTTGAAAGTTTCGATATTGTTTCTAATTTGCTGTTCATTCTTTTAAACCTATCCAGTTGCTCCCAAATTAGCTTTGTCAACAGTTTCTTCTGTTCAAGTTGCAAACCACAAGAGAGGTAGGAATTCTTGGATTCATACAGTGATTTCATGGTGTTATGTGTTGTGAAACATTGCACTGTATGAATCTGGAATATTTGTGGAGTGTACCCATCAGCTTATTGGTGAGGCATGTTGACTGATACCTGAGAATGTCATCCGTAAGAAAATAAAAATGCTTCACTCAGAAATTTGACCACAATTAAAGATGTTGAAACATTTGTTTTCTGAAAGATTAATGTGTGAGAACTAATTATAACAGTCTAGGTTTC
Source organism: Spermophilus citellus (assembly GCF_964194105.1). NCBI lineage: Eukaryota > Metazoa > Chordata > Mammalia > Rodentia > Sciuridae > Spermophilus > Spermophilus citellus. Next base: position 43,450,498 of record NC_138191.1, on the reverse strand, counting down.
TGTTTAAGACCATAATCTAAGATCCCTGACTTGGACACTTGTTAGCATTGAAAATAAGGAAACCCACTTAGCGTGCGTTTCATTGAAACTTTCCATGAAGCCAGAATGGCAGCTTCCATATATGGTGCCCATTTTACTTTGTGTCAAATGAAAACACCTTGGAATGTGTGCTTCCAAACATCGTTTTGAATGAATTTGAAGAATATTTGTGGAGATCTGCACTGAGTTCCATGTTGATGATGATCCAAAATTAATAGTCATATTACTTTCTTCAAACGAAAGCAAGCAGTATCTCATCTGTGACTCATAAATGGCCCATTCCATCGAGCATTCATCATTCACAGAATTAAGGTTTTTCAGGAAACATAAACACTCTGTTTTTAGTTCATCATTTTTCTTTAAATGTCCCGTGTAACAGGTGTATCTTATGTTTCACCCTTGACTGTTGGGCATATGTCATTTTGTTCTTTTTGTTCTGTTTTTTCCCCCTATGAGATACCTCTTACAAAGAAATATAATTATTAACAAAACCTAACTTACTTTGAACCACTTGGTAAAAGTGACAGTAACGGCTTTCCTATTGCTTACTGAATTTCATCATTTTCCAGATTTAGTCAATGTTGAGTTTGTCCTTCTGTGGTATATAAAGAAAAGGAGAAGACTGGTCAGGAGACCAGAAAAAGGGGAAATGTATAGTATTTAAGCCTTGTGTTAAATTTGCCACACACTGTCTTTGAACTGTGGAACATGGAAGGTGACCTTTTGAGGGGAATCTAAACAGATTTGAAATTTGGGGAAGTAAATTAAGAATACAGTAGACTCCCGTTCAGAGACTAACAAGCTGATTTGGGCAGGTGGTGCGTGGAAAAGCTGTAGCAGCCAGTCATTAAGGCCTCAGTAGGAATGCCATTCCTCATCTATTATATGCAAATCTGTGGAGTGACCCAAAGAAATAAAGGAGAAAGGAAGTAAAAGGGGGTTTTACAAAGTCCATCTCTTTTATATCACATCAAGCTGCTGGATACACAAGAGGCCTCTTGACCTGGAACTGGACCCTGCGTCTTTCACTCTCTCATTTCTTGAAGAGACTGCACTAATGAGGTTCAAACACATCCAAAAAGCCACCTAATGAAGAAGACATAATTGTAAAATGTGTAAAAATAAGTTCTATAGCTACAGAAGGGTGCGAGATAAGGTGGGGTCGGGACAGGACCAGAGAATGTCAGAGCCTCTTCATTCTCATGGCTGGGGGGCTCCCTCAGGCCCCAGAGGAAGTGTCATCCTGTTAATGTGATGAAAATACTTCGAGTTTTAATTCCTTTACCTTCTAGCTAAAGTCTTATTCCAAAATCCTCTCTTTTTGAATGACTAAAATGAATTTTCATCAGCTAGGATTTGAATAAGCTTTTTTTCATTTGAAAAGAAAAAAGATACCTACCTGTGCCACATTCAGAGTATTTTATATACTATTCACATAGGTAATGTAATAACATGATTACAAGCAACTGGAGAACAATAAGAAAGAAGAAACAAAAGGGAAATCTAATCCCCTCCTCTTCCTGACATTTTTTTTTCTTCAATTCTCTTCGTCTCCAGCTCTGTTTCCCTATGACTCCAACTTCCCCAGTCAGTCTTAGTCAAAAGACATCTTTGTTTTGTAATATTTCTTAGTTGTCAATGGACCTTTATTTTATGTATTTATATGTGGTGCTGACAATGGAACCTAGTGCCTCACACATGCTAGGCAAGCGCTCTACCACTGAGCCACCACCCTAGCCCCCAAAGGGATCTTTTAACTAACCTCTTAGGAGGCTCCAGCCTTTGCTAATATGGAAAGTCAATTTTGAACTCTTCTCTGCTTCTAAAATGTCTCTACCCTTTATTGTTTTTTAACTTAGCCACTATGAAATACTTTATTTTTATAATTGTTTTATATGATGGAACATGTGCCATATATGTGATATATAATATATAATATGGAAATATACATAATATAATATTATGAAACATAAAATATTATTCATAGTATTTTTTCCTGTCTTCTCACTAGAATACTAGACCAATGACACTTAATGTGTCCATGGTGGGCGGGATTGGATTTTGCCTCCTGGAAAACATGTGACAGTATCTGGAGACACATTCAGTTATTCAGTTATTCAGTAGCTAGATGTTGCTACTGCTTCTAGTGGATAAGGCTAGGGATGTTTCTGAATATTCTACAATGTGCAGGACAGCCCCACCCAACAAAGAAGTATTGGGCCCCAAATATCAGTCGTGCTGAGACTGAGAAACCCTGCACTAGACTGTAGAACTAGACGTAGTTCACTTTGTCTCTGGGCATGTGATGCCCCGTTCAGCACAGCTCAATAAATAGGGTAAATATGTGTTTCCAGTGCTTGCCCTACCACATCATTATATATATATATATATGTGCTTTGGAGACCCCCTTTCATTCAGTTTTGTTTATAAAACAGTAATAACACCTGAAAATTATATACCTATGATCTACAATGTGATTTGAGATCAAAAACTGTATAAAACTATAGTAATTTTCAGAAATCTACTCTTTTAGATAAACTGATCTGTGCATAGGTATATAGTCAATTCTCAGATAATATAATCACTAACTCAGTTATATTTTATTGTGTGGCTGTTGTTTTTCTAAACTCTTTAATAAATACTAGATTCTCTTAGGGGATTAAAGTGGTAGAATAATAAATTTAAATATACCTCTACTCCAAAGGAGGTGCCTTGGGATCACCATTCATTCATTTATTCATTCATTCAAAATCATTTTTTGAGTGATGAGTATGTGCCAAATGATGTTTTCAGTTCTGTGATTACAGGAATGGACAAAATAGACAGTCTACACTTGTATATTTATAGTGGGAGCATAAGAGGGTAATTTTTAATATAATTTTCAGATATTACAAATTCTATGAGAAAATGGATTAGGAAATTAAGGGGTCCCGATATTTGGATTTGGGGCTACTATTTCAGGTAAAGTGGTCAGAAATTTTTCTTTGAACAGAGATTTTAAAAAGCAGCTAGGAAGCAAGTAGTGTTTAATGTTTGAGGTGGATTCTGGGAAGGAGTATACCAGACACAGGTAATGGCAAGCATAATGATCCTGAGAAAAAACCTACATGTTTTAGGAGCAACCTTGAGATGTCACACAGAAGTGGGGAGGCACATGGTGGCCTGGAGCCTCAGGGAAGCCAAGGGCCAAAGCATCTGGGAATGAATAAAGTCCTTTTATTCTAGTGAGATGTGAAGCCATTGGAAAGGGTCACTCTGAAGAGATTATCATAAGGGTAGAACCCAGGAAAGCAGATTGGAGAACAATGGCAATAATCCAAGTGAGGAGTGACAGTGACCTTAACCAAGGATGAGATGGTAGAGATGTATTTTAAAAGAATAACCAAGAGGGTCTGCTATTGGAATGGTTGTAGGGAGTGGGAAAAAGAGGTGCATCAAGAATAAACCCAGGCATTTGGAAGAAGAATGAAGCTGTTATTTACTAAGACGGGGCCACCTGGTAAGCAACAGTTTTAGGAAGGTAACACAAGAGCTCAGTGTTGAACACTTAAAAATTGAGGTATTTATTAAATGTTCAAGTGGAGATACTAAAGAGGCAGTTCGAGTCAGTATAGGAGTCTGAATGCAGTCTCTCACTGGAGACTTGGTCCAGGCTGGAAATAATTATTTTGGAATGGTCCATAGGTGGATGGTTTTCAAAGACATGGGACTGGGCAGAAAATATCTAAGGTGAACCTTAAGATCCAAGGACTAAACCTTTAGACATTTAAGGAGATAAGGAGAAAAATGAAAAAAAAAACATTTAAAACAAATGGAAGGAGTAGGTAAGGGGAAGAACACTGAGAAAGTGATAGTCCCCAAACCCCCTTTTAAGGAAGGACTGACTGCCAGGCAGCTCTGAGGAATCCATTGAGTTAAAGATCATTAATTAAAAGTGGGATTGGTTTCAAAGTGGTTGGAGGAAAAACTTCAGCCATGTTCAACTGTCAGAATGTAGACATGGAGAGGTGGAGAGCTGAATTTAACCAAGATCAGGTTTTCCCAGGGTACTAGGATTAGGGGATAGAGGGGTAATGAAGTATAGTAAATGAAGTAAATATAAGGATGGACTATAGATTCCATACTTAATAAGAACAGAAGGGGAAGGCTAGGTGTGGTGGCAAGTGCCTGTAATCCCAGCAACTCCGGAGTCTGAGGTAGTATAATAGCAAAATCAAGTCCAGTTTCAGTAATTTAGCAAGGCTCTAAGCAATTTAGTGAGACTCTGACTCAAAATAAAAAGGGTGGGAATGTAACATGGTGGTAAAGTGCCTCTGGGTTAAATCCCTAGTACCCTCCCCACAAAAAAGAGAGAGAGATAGAGAGAAAGAGAGAGAAGGGGAGACATGCAGGAGCGTTAAAGAATTATTAAACTATTAGTATCACCCTTTCAGTTTCTTAATATGAATGCCACTCACATTATATCATTAATGATCATTAATGGGGTTTGTCCCTCAGTGAAAGGCCTAGGTATTAAAGAACGGTAAACTAACAAGAGTACAGGAAAATAATATGGCACTCTAATAATATATCTGAAATGCCTTTCATTTCTATCATGTTCTCATGTTTTTCAGATCATTTTCAAAATTTTTTTCCAAAAAAATTTCATATTTAATATTCTCAAATATATAATGGCCAGAGAAGACAGCTTAATTAGGTCACAAAAGAGTCCTAGATGTTCTAAAAGAATCAAGTTATTATTAATCCATCTCAGAGATTTTAAAACATTTAAATGTTCGCTTATTTTCTGAAATAAGGTTAAAATAGTATGTTTAGCTGAGTATGATTTCTTATGTAATTATTTAACTTTTCCTACCAAAATTAATAGATAAATTTCCAAAAGAGACCCACAAAGAATTAATCATCACAGAAATGTGTACTACTCAATTAATTTGAATTGTAGTAGGCAACAAGGCTACATTTGAATGGCCATGATAAATCATATGGAATGGGTCTCCGAATGTTGTGCTTGGATATCTTTTTTTTTCCCCCTTTTCTCAGCGTTTGGGGTTGAACACAGGGCCTTGCATGCACAAGGCAGGTACTCATTCTATCACTGAACCTCTGACCCAACCCTGACCTTGGATATCTTACAGATATATTTTTTCTTCATTATGGTTTTGTCAGGTGGAGCTAAGCAAGTAGTTCTGGCCATTGGACAGAACCTGCAGAATCCTTTACCACAAAGGAATCATGGTATGAAAATTCTCCAGCTTCACTCTTCACATTTTCTCAGTTTTATCCTCTCATGCTCTTTATTCTTTTCACCAGGAGTGCCAATTCCCACCCACCCCCCTCCACCATTTTAAAATAAACTCTACCTGCTTCAGTGTTCAAGTCGTATGGACATTTTTCCTAATTCCATCAGGCTAAATGAATTTCTCCTTCTATCTAGATTGCTTTGTGTGTCTATTTCATTTTCTTAGCACTACGGTTTTGGTTTTTTTAGCTATCTGAGCATGTGTTTGTCTTACCCACTAATCAAACTTCTGGGTTGTTCCAAAAAGTTCCAAAGATGAATTTTTACACATAAGAGATGCTTTCAAAAAAAAGATGGATTCATTTAATTAGGTACACCAAGGACCTACCTGGATTGGGGAATGTGAAGAAGGACAAAGAACACAGGCCTCCCCCAGAGGAGGAGACCTTGAGGATGGTTTTGTCATTGCTCTCTCTTCAGAAAGCTCTAAAGAAATCCTTGGGAAACAATTAGATTTGGATCCTACAACCACTGTTCCTGGGAGGCTGCAGGCTAGAAAGATTCTTACTGCTTCACACCCTCAGAGGATGAAAGCTCTAGAATCCTTGCCAGTTTCCTAGGGAGTCAGAGATGCCAGTACACACAAGTTGTAATTCAAGCAGGTATCATGGAGTGAAGTGAATGCTTGTGTTTTACTAAAAGAATTTACTTTGGTAATGTGTAACTCTATTATTATTTGTAGTGGTGTTATTATTTACTTGGCATGACTTATTGAATTTATTTTCTTATTTCACCTCCTATATTGATGTTTCAATGCCTTCTTCTCCCAATAACCTCCTTTCTCTCTGATTTCTCCCTATTCTTATTCCCAGCCACACTCCTGCACATGATTACAGCAGACCTCAAAGACAGGAAGTGACTTGGCTTCACACATTTCTTCTTCTTCCCTGGGTATCTTCTACTCTTTGCTAAGCCCTGGGACCTTCATTTCTTGTATCCAAATTGAATATCATTCTGTCAGGATCTTGACCTCAGCAGGCTACTGGATTAATCAGCTTTCTAACAAATGAAGCACATTCTTCCAATATGTGATAGTGTATTAACAATTTTTAGATATATTTACCTTTCCTTATTCTTCTTTACTTACTTGATAACACTCAATTTTATTCTGATCCTAAAAATGCAATATTTCTCAGATTTTATGTAGGCCAAAAAAGTATTCTGACTACTGGCATAGTACCTAGAACATAACAGACTAACTCAATGAACTATTGAGTGAATAAGTGAATGGATGGAAGAATGAATGGATTCAAATTTGACTGTGTTTGGCTTCCTGGTGGGAAAAATAAAATCCAGACACAAATGAGAAGAATATTTAATAGATAAATAGTTTTCAGTATTGGGATTGTCCTACTTTACAATTGTCTAGCTAGGCCTATCCCCATCTTTTGAGAAGACACGGTAGATTTCCCACCTACTTATCACTCACAGTTTCTTTTCTGTTTCATTTAATAACTAGTTCTCCAACAGAAGGACCATCTTTACCATTTATTTTTAAACATTTGAATTAGATTAACAGGTTCTTGCTTTGGCTGAGATGAGGCAATCCATTCACCTTCCACCATCTCCAACCGCTCTCATCCTCTTTGTCTCCCTGTCTTGTTTTTCCACCATCACTCCAAGCCTCAGAGGCTAACATTTTAGAGAGAAAAAGGAAACTATATCCAGACATATAGAAGCTGCCTACAGCCCCCCTACTCCGCCTTTTTTTTAGCAGATTTAGCACAAAAATCGAAAAAAAGGACATTGTAAGAGTACATTTTTTAAAAGAATAATTTCCCTGATTTTTATGTTTTCTCTCATATGTAAACATGCAGATTTGACCCGAAGAAAGTCATGAAGATCCATCTTCTCTTAACACTGGGAAAAATTCAAAATGTAGAATTGTGTAGTTGTCCTGATCCCTGTTAAATTTGCCACAATTTCTATGAAATCCTGACCAGGTTGCTCTCTTGACATGAACAATAGTGAGACAAAGGAGCCACAGGGGACAGGAGATTCTGACCCTCAGTGCTCATGTGCTTCCCTCCTTCTTTTAAAGACTGCAAACCTGAAAAGAAAAGAGGGGAAATGGTGCAAAGACAGTAAAGTGTTCCATATGCAGAAATTAGACTTTTGCATCAATAGAAACCAAGTTTTCCCAAATTTTAAAAGGTGTACACCTGCAAATGCTTCTGTTCATCTTGTCTGTCAAGAATTAATGATCTTCAGTCATGTTCTGAATGTCTGACCTTTCTATCCTGCTTGAAACAGATGCTACTTCCATGCCAGTCACAACCACCTGTTGTCACCATGTGTTGTGTTGATTCAATATATGTGATGTCATTCCACCATCTTTTCTCCATCCCTCATTTCACCCAAGCATGTAGTGTGCTATTTCTCTGCTGCTGTATACACTCTGTATACATTTCTGTTCTTCCTTGCAAGACTGTGAATGCTTCGGCCACTCCAATCGATGCAGTTATATCGATCTGCTAAATACAGTCATTTGCGTGAGCTGTAAACACAACACTAGAGGGCAGCACTGTGAGTTATGCAGGCTGGGCTACTTCAGAAATGCTTCTGCACAGCTGGACGATGAGAATGTGTGCATAGGTCAGTTCCATTATAATTTCAGCTTTTGTTCTGTGCCTTTGGAGCTATGGGGAGCTATCTAGGGCGGAGAGGCTGATGATATGCACCACAGCTGTGCAAAAATGAACTTTCTCAATGGAGCAAATGTCCTCATGGTAGACTTAAAATTCATTTGTACTGGTTGAAATCATACATGGGGGCTATATTTTGAAGCCTTATGTTGTTGTTGGTCTGAGAAATCATGTTTAAGGAAATGAATAAGTTGCTTTCCTTCTTTTTCTTTTCTTCTTTTTTTTTTTTGCATGAATTCTTAAAACCTGGTAATTTTGACTTATTTTTTGAACATAAATTGTACATTCGACTTTAAAATGGAAATTCATTGTGCAGGATTTAATTATGAATATGAAAATTTGAGACACAAATCCATGCATATATTTGGCGATCAAGTTTGGGGGAATAAAAATGTTGCCATTTAGAATTGAAAGCTACCAACAACTGATCATAGAAACGTTTGCCTGACTTTTTCATCCACAGTAAAGAAATTCCATTTATTCAATTTTTCTTTTAGTCTTCCCAATGACAAGTAATTTCTCAATTAATTCTCCAATCTTACAAGATGCATGAACCCTAGAAAACTGGGTCCGTGGAGTCCTTTGAGCATACCTTCCCTCCATCAATGACTACTGATCTTGTCTCCTGGGGAGGACTAGATATCCTACCCTCTTAAAAAAAGCTTCTTCTATCTTTCTCATAGTAGGACCTGTTTTTACAAAAAAAAAAGATGGAAGAATAATAAACAATAAATGGAATTTCACTCCATAACTTAGTCTGAAGAAATGCATATCTTTTGAATATGGTAACTGTTACCATACTAGTAGTTCGTTATATAGACCACCAATTTTAAAGATAGTTTTTTTCACATGAAAACTAAATTAAATAAAATACACATTATGGAAAATTCCAGGTGGTCTTTTCATGTTTAAAAAAAAGAAATGATTTGGTTATCAAGGTCATGTAGATTCCTGTCAAGTATCACATAAAATAGCTGTACAATTGTTTTGAATTAAATTTGGTTAAGTATACATAATCTTGTTTATTTCTACAATATTTTATATTTTTCAAAATGCTTCCTTATTTATTATTTGTGAAGTAGTGAAGAAAGTACTGGACTTAGAGCCTGGAGAGCTGGGTTCAAGTCCCAGTTTGCTATTTAATAGATGTATGTCTTAGGTAAGTCATGTGAGCCTCCTGGTGAAATCACTAGCAGATGTGAGCACAGGAAACACTGGGTAAACTGTGAACTGACCTGCAATATTTTTTTTTCAATTTAATCCTCATTTATAAAACAGTAGGGTAAGTATTACATTGATAATTTCTGCTATTTGAGAAAAAATAAGGAAAATTGACCCAATTGTTCAGCTTAGCAAAGGGCTTCCTGACTTCAAAGACTGAACATTCTCTCCTAACCACTCTGACACAATTAGCAAAGCTGAGCATGTCAGATTTTGACTCATAGTATGTTTTCTGGATGACAGCAGCAATTCCACTCTGAGCTTGTGAACAGAAGTTCAATTGCCTTCATAACACTTGGGTTTCAAAGATTTGAGGATATTAATAAAAACGAAAAGACATGTAGCTGTCTGAATTTTGAATGCAGAGTTTATTCCACTGAATGCCATTTGTAAAGATATATAAATGTCAAGCTATAAATATGGAAGCAACAGAAAAGGCAAAATAAATAGGAGCACAAAAATAAACCCTAATCATCTTACAAAATATGCAAGATTACAATGTTTCACAATATTTAATAGTTTAAATAAATATTAAGAAAAAGCCTTAAAGGAAAAGGTTGTGTATTAAATTTAAGAGGATACACCACAAGTAATTGAGAATTAATTTTAACATCATCTCATCTAGAAAGCACTAATGAAAATGAATGGATATTTACCTAACTACAAAATTACACACTAATCTCAGAAACTGAATTTTATCCAAGTCTTTTCTAAATTAAAAATTTTTAAAAAATGTACTTGCCAATTCTTTAACAATCAGAAATTAAATTCACCAACCTGACTGTGAGGGAACAACTCATATCTTTGATAGATGTAGACTCTGTGTTGAAATAGATGTTTTAAAGTACTTGCATCATTTTATATTATGGCAAATATAAAATGCAGCTGGCTCATCCATGTTGCCACGGTGATCACTGCTTTGTGATTACTAGTGAATTTACCCATTTGTCATTCAAATTCCAAACACAGCCATGTCTCCAAAGATGCATGTAATCATCCTGTGATGATGCACCAATTACATGAAGGTGGCACCCTCGAATGCCTCTGTTTCATATAAACTTGAGCATTGAGCAGGAAGCAAGAGGACACATGGTTTGTGACCTTGGGTAATCACTGTTAATAATCCCTGCTAAAAAGCTTTGCATCAGAATGAAACAGAGGGCTCAGCAGTTGCTGCTAAACATATCTCTAAGTTATGATGTATTATTTTTAATTCTCCTTGAAACCCAAGATCGGGTAATCAGAGGTACCACATATAGAACAAAATAAACACAAGACAATTATAATATCTATAAATCAACTGTAGCATAACTTTTTAATCAAGCCACCCAAAGCATTTTTATAATATAATGGTCCTGTATATTCATAGTTTCATGGGCTAAAATATGATCCTTCAAGGATATTCCCATTTCCCAACATCTACCATGCAACAAAGCTCAATGGATGATATTTTTTTAAAGCTGAATTATTTATATGTAAGGTAGAGGGTAAAACCACTACTCTTCTTGATATGTGTTTTCATGATGTACTATAGCTTAGATGATACACTGTTTGGGATTTTTTTTGTTTGTTTTGTTTTGTCTACACTTTTTGCATCTGTAAACTTATTAATTGATTGTTATGGGCTAATTAACTAGCACAGTATGTGAATTCATGGTGGCCAGATGTAACTCTGTTAATTAGCTTAAAAAATTTTGGTGATTCACTGTCAACTTATACACTTTAAATAGTAAGAACATATTATAGTTTTGGTATAGGTACAAACTTATAGTATACATATGCACAAACACTGAAAAACACAACAAAATAACTATTTTTAAATATGTTTTTAAAACATCTCCCATACACAAATATACATTAGAATAAAAAATGTCCCTTAAGAAAAAAACCTAGTTATTAAGTACAAACCAACCCAGGCAAGGGGGCATTTTAGAGTTTATTCAGTTGTACTTTTACCTACATATGTCACTGTTAGCCCTAAAAATGCTTGTGTGATAAGAATGCTGAACTCAAAATCTGACAACATGAAATTAATCTTAATTTTGAGGAACTCCACATTCTTTGAAGAAATTATTTAATTAGACTCTATGACACAAAGTTAGAGTAAATCCCCTGGTTCCTCTGTAATGTTAACCCTTGAACCCTCATTGCTAATCTAACACACTAAACTTACTTATATTAAACGGAAGTTCTTTGGACTTCAATCGGTTGGTCAGTTGGTTGGTTGTATAATATTATTTGGATTTTAGCAGAAAACTTCTTAATGGGCCCCTTTTAAAATAAAAGAAATTGAGAGACAGAGAGTTATAATAAGTTGCCCCAGAGTAAATAAATTGGTAATTAAGAAAGGGACTTTGGCTCACGAATTCTTTAAGGGGCACACTGCCTATGCATTCCTTCCAGGCTTTTTTATCAAAGCTCAAGAATTCCTACTGATTCAAACGTTAAATACAATAGAGCTTCAGAAGTGAAAATATCCTATATGAGAATATGTGCTGAATCAAGAAAATGTTCTGTTTATTCTTTACTATGCAAAGTTGTATTATCCTGGAAGCAGATATTATAATGAAAAATATACATCTGAAATTACATCTGGGTTGAAATTTATTTGGGATTATGAAATTTAGTTTTCTTTCATGATCATTAATCTCAGCTGCATAAAAGCTGTACCACCATGCCTAGCAAATACACCATCTAAGGGCTCATCACAAAACAGTATATACATAAATAAGTTAAGGAGCTGTCCCAAACCATAAAGCAAAACTACCTCAGAGTAAGCAAAGTGCTTTCATATTGCACTTTTTAAATGTTCAGCAGTTCTCGAATATTGAATGTAACAGATAAGCCCATTTGAATAATTTAAAACAGATTTTACACTGATGGCATATTGATTTATCCTTGATATACAAACTTCTCATGGTGTTCATTAAACCATCTAAAAATGCCCTAACAAATGGAATCTCCATTATGATGTGTTACTAGTGAAAAACATGATGTCTTATTTCCTTGGAAGTTTTCAGTTGATTTCCTCCCATATCATAAAAATGATATCATGGAAGGCTGAGCAAATAAATAAATGGTCCTGAAATAGCCATATTTGCTGAAGCATTTCATTAATGGACATCTTTCTTTAAGTAAGTGATGCATTTAAGTGACGCTCCTGTGTTGATAACCTATAAGCCATGCGGACTTGTCTCCAGCCTGTGTGTTGTCTTGTTTCTACAGAGTGTTATTGTAACCCTTTGGGCTCAATCCATGATCGTTGTAATGGCTCAGGATTTTGTGAGTGTAAGACTGGAACCACAGGGCCTAAGTGTGATGAGTGTCTGCCGGGAAATTCCTGGCACTACGGCTGTCAACGTAAGTAACTCGGGAGCTGCCCTCTGCCTGCTGCAGCATGGCTGATTCTGCTTGTCTAGGCCTGTGTGTGCAGCTTCTCAGAGCAGAAAAAGACTCAAATCTCTGACAAGCTTTAAAGGCTACTTAGTGCCCCTGCCCATAGAAAAGAGTGATCCATCAGCTGTCCAGCTGGCTTCTTTGAGGCTCATCTTCATCGCCTGTGATGGCGGGTGCAACTTATATTGAAATATTATATGGAGATCCATGTACCTGGCCAGACCATAAATTAAGTAGCACAATAGGGACCCAGCTTGGAAATCCTCACCACAAAATGAAGGGTGATGTGTATGTGGTTAATATATTTCTTGAACTGAAAGCTACCCTAGAGCTCTGGAGTTCATAAATTAAATGATATCTGCATAACTTATTACCACCTTTTCTATCATATCCATCATGGAATCTTAACCAAAAACTTGGCAGTAATAAATCTAAGGGATATTTAAATGCCAAGATAAAATAAATGACAAAAATCAATATTGGCTTTAAGCCTTTGAGGTTAGGCACCATGTGGCAAGCCTTAGACAGGTGCCATTTGGTTTGGCCTCATTTCTCTGGATATTACCAAGTCTTCTTAAAAGCTAGTCAGGGCAGGTGGCATGTCAGTGTACACATAGAACAGAAATTTTAAATCTGACCAGAAACTTCCCCCTTCCATGAATAACCTTTTCTGCTTTTTAATTCTACACTAACTTCCCATTGTCTCTCTATATAGTTAACTTTCTAATACTAAGTAATCACAAGGTGTATCCTCTAGGGTAAGCCAGTTCAATAGAAAATAATGCAAGCCACATATAGAATTGTAGATATGTTGTTATCCACATTTTTTTTTAAAAAAGTAAAAAGAAACTGGAGAAATTGATTTTAACAACTTATTTTATTTAACCTCAAATATCAAAAATTATGAAGTATATGTTTTCCATTTTTCATAGTTTTTGGAAGCAGGAGTGTGTTTTGTATTTACAGTACATTGCAAGACTTAATAGCCACATGTATGGTTACCATATTGGTCAACACAACTCCAGAGTTCTTTTTGCTTACTTTATACTTGAAAAATATATATATCAGCATGCAGGAACTATCTAGAGCTAATTTCTATGGGAAATTATATGTTATTTCTGTAATACAACAATAGCTGCTAGACTCTATATAATAAATATTACATGATAAATTCTATAATAATAGCTGAAGACAGCCAATTTTATAGAAAATTATATAGAAAAATCTACAGGAAATTATAGAATGTTCTATCTGCTGCTTACAAAATTTATAGTTATCTGGCAGCTACACTTATACATAATGCAAAACCAAAATGAAATGCCATGGGCAGCAACGAACTGTGACAGCAAGTAGAGACATTTGGCACTGAGCACATCAAGATTAGGATGGGACCCAAGAGCTGGAGGTTGAGGTCTGCAGTCATGCTGGAAAGAGCATTATAAGGTATTCAGATCCTCAGAAGTCAAGCTACACACCTGCACATGAACTCTGGATAAGACCCTAGGTTAAAAGGCTTATGTGCCATAGATTCCCAGAAAGCACTAGTCCCTAAGGGTGGATCCCAGAACCACATGAGGAGACAGGACCCAGAGGGCAGCCTTTCATCCTGGAAAACCTGGACACTGAAGAACTGTCAAGCAGTCAGAAGAAGAAAAGAGATACAGAAGAAGAATTGAAGTAAATATCCAGGGGATGGGGGCATAGCTCAGTTGTAGAGTGCTTGCCTAGCAGGGGTGAGGCACTGGGTATGAGCTCCAGCACCTCATAAAAATAAATAAACAAAATAAAGGTATTGTGTCCATCTGCAACTGAAAATAGTTTTTAAAGGAAATATATACCAAGACTCAAGGCATAAAGAATAAGGAGACCCTGTAATTAAGATACACCTTTCAAAGAGAAAGTGTCATATAAAATTCTTGGTCCAGGAGGACCTACTGAATGAATTCCTGGGGTGTAAACAGGGTAAGAGTTTGGAGTGGAAACTAAATTCATCATGGCTTGGGGAAAGTAACCCAAAAAGAGCCTAACTCAATTTTTCTAGGTTATTTACTGGGGTATTGCAAAACGTTATAATGTCATCAAAAAGTTATAATGTCACCAAAAATTCCTACTGTATCTAAGCCTGTGGTGTTCCAATCATAAAACCCTCTGTGCCTCAGTTCCATCATCCCCATACTTGTTATATGGACCACTGGGATGGTGGGGAATAAAACTATCCATTCTTTTGAGGATGTACTGAGTCCCCACTATGACTCAGGAATTGGGCAAATGATAGAGGTTATAAGGCTGAAAAGAGGTAACTGCTGTGGACATTTGGACACGGGCTTCACCATCTGGAGTGAGAGGCTGGCATGCAGCCCTCCAGGTATAATAGAAAGAAACCAGAACTAAGGAAGAAGTTTGTACATGGCTATTTTCTACTACAGCCCAGATGGGCATAAGGCTCCCCAGAGAAGGGGAGTAGTGAAGGATTAGGGAGTATTGAAGGATTAGGAGGAGCTCTCCAGGATAGAAAAAGGGGGCACAGGTGCATGAGCTAACCACACTATGTTCCAGAAATATCGAGTAGTTTTGATCATCTTATCAGAATGAAGAATGGAAACCACCATACTTTAGAGAAATGGGATTCATCATAGGGTTTTAAGCAGAGAAATTAAAGGATTGGATTTATTTTTGAAAAGATTATTCTAGCTATTCATTTAAGGATTGGTATGGGTTGAGACTAGATTTGATATGCAAATTCAACATATTTCAAACTTTTGAGCACATAAGAGCACTCACTCTGAAATTTTTCTTGCCTTCCCTCAGACCCACCCACATAGGCTAATATTTTATATTAAAATATAGAAATTCTTCAGGTACTTCCCCATTTCCTGAAAGTGCCTTTCCCTTGGATCTATTAGACCAGCATCAAGTTCCAGCAACTAACAGGGTAACATGACAGGAATCTGCCTTCCTATTTTAGCAGGTATCCATTCTGATTAGCTCATGCTGGTGGGTTAGTAAATATTTTTCAGTAAATATATTACTGTCATCCGTATGTCTTCACACACATAAATACATACACACACACACACAAAAAAATGTCCCTCATGTCACTCTTTGTCTTTTCCCCCTCCATTCAAACACATACTGCTACTTGGTCTGAGTCAAACCCATTCTTGGTTTGGCCACAGTATTAGTGGCAGAGATCTTAAGCTGGCAACAAGAAACCAATGCCAAGAAGAAAGACAGTCGTGGAGTAGGGATGACAGTAACATCAGCAGTGATGAGCTGGCAGTGAGTGAGCATTTGGGTAGGTGCTGCCAGCGAGGACCCATGGTAGATTCCAGAGTCTAAGATATCCAGGTCCAGGGCTCTCATCATCCCAGAGTATTTCCAAACAGCAGTGTGGAACTGCAGTCCAAAAGGACTTTAACTTCAGAACAGAAAGTGAAGAAAGGGATCCATTTACTGACACTATCATTTACATCCTGTGAGTGAAACTACAAGAATAAATGTGCTCTCTAAGTCGGTTCTGGAGTTATACAGATCTGGGCTTGATATCCATTTCCTTCCCTTAGTACTAGCAAGGCTTGAAGGAAATGACTTCAACTCTCTAAGCTTGCTTTTTTATGTAAGGAACAGGGATAATAATAAGGAAAATAATGAAAATGGACCTGGTGGTACTCAGAAAAACACCCAATTATTATCGCTTAGTTCCGAGTACATGTAGAGTAACAAAACACTAGATAAGAAGCCATATCCAAAATCTTATTGTCCAATGTTAGTGCAGACTTCCAGCAAGATTGACCACTATTGAAGCCCTGAACCTAGGGGCTTCTAAAAAGCCTTTGGTTAGAGACAGGGCTGATACAAGAGGCTTACACAAAGCTGACCCCAAAAGTCCCTGTGAGGATTCAACTGTGGAAATTAAAGAACTCCTGGTTCATCAGTGAACTTGCTGCCTGAGGGTGTCACCAACTGCATGCCCCATAAATGTTAGCTAGTCTCTGTGAAAGAAAAGGTGAAACACTTGACAACCACCAGAATGAATGGTCTTTAGACAGCATGAAAAGAAAACAGAAGGAAAAAGGTTTCAAGGAGGCCTGGCAGAGTCAAAATTAGTGATTAGGTTGCCAGTGGAAGAATGAGATGTTGAGAAGAAAAATAAGATTAAAGAAAAAAAAAGACCCTTTTTGAAATCAGAAAAGAGAAAATAGCCAGATCTCAGAGAATAAAGCTGAACCTTTTAAAGAGAAAACAGTGTTCCATGCTGCCCATAAAATATGAAAAGTTAACCCTGTTACCAGCACCAAGAGGACTGGACAGAGGTTTATGAGTATTTGGTTTGACAGAATAGAAATAGCCACATGTGGAGTGAATGAGGCTGTGAGGAGCTGTGTTGTCTTCCTAGAGGGCATATGTGAGATGCTTTGCATATGTAAGATGCTTAAATAAACAATTCTCGGTTTATTAAATTGTTTATTAAAGAGAATTGTTTATTAAATTGTTTATTAAAGCCACCATTGCTACCCATTTTTTAAATAACATATGTAAATGCTAATGATATTTTCCTAAGAATTAAGTCTGGGTATTTGAAGTTTAAAGATTTGGTAACGTAAGTTAAATGACACAGTTTTGGAATAGAGCTGTAAGAAATCAAGAACTAAGTCCATTTAGCAAGGAGGAGACTGAGATCCAGTTGCTGGACCGTGACCTGTAGGATCAGAATGTGGGTTCTTAGAAGAGATCAGGACATAGATTACCAAGAACAGGGAAGCATGTTTAGTATGAAGCTCAACAGCCTGATCAATAATATATTTAATTAGATTAAAGTGAAATATTGGGGAAATTCCCAGATAAAACAGTCAAACCAGATACTATAAGAAACCATGGGGAATAAAAAAAATAAAGTCAATTATTTTCAGGAGATGAATAAGAAACTTCTGGGAACAAAATGTCATGGTTTAGATGCATTCCTCTGCAGAGAGTGCTCAATAACTATATATTAGTCTTCTATTACTGCTGTAACAAATTGCCCAAAACTTAGTAGCTTCAAACAACATAAATTTATTTTCTTTACAGTTTGATGGTTAAAGGTCTAAAGAGTTAAAAGTAACTCTGGGAGGCCCTGCTGCAGGCTCTATGGGAGAACCTGTTTCCCTTCCTTTTCTAATTTCTAGAGGTATCATGCATTCCTTTGCTTGCACCCTTTCTTTCTCTGTCTTTAAAGCCAGGAACTTTCCAGCTCTTTGTGCTCCATCATCATAGTTTTCTTTGGCTACAGCTGGAAAAGAGTCTCCGTGTGTGTGTGTGTGTGTGTGTGTGTGTGTGTGTGTGTGTGTGTTGCTAGAGAGCAACCCAGGATCTTGCACTAGGCAAGTGCTCTACCACTGAGCCACATCCCAACTTCCAATCTCCACTTACAGAAGGACCCATACAAATAATGCAGGGCACTCTCTCCATTACAAGATCTTTAAGTGACATCTGTAGTCACTTGCTACATAAGGTAATGGATTCTGGGAAAGACAATGTAGACATCTTTGAGGACCCATTTTATACTGCCTGCTATGCTAGTCATCAAGAATGCCAGGGATAATGAGAGTATCACGGAAGTGAAATGAACTTATGCTTAGAATAAAGATAAGCAAGAGTAAAATGTTATTGAGGAAATACATAATAGGATTAGAAAGGGGAAATGTAGGTTAAGAAGACAGACTTGTAGAGTGAATTAGCAGGTAAAGGCAGTGAAATATTTTTCAGTCAAGATTGAAGACCATGAAAAGGTATTGTGAGAGTGTGTTATAGGTGACTTGATTTTTAGAGGAAAAATTCTTAATGGAAAATTAGAAAATTTGAAGACTCTGTGACCCCTTTCATTCCAAAATGAAGGAATTCAAATATCAATATATGTGCTAAAAGATGCATTCAGCTGAAATGCTTACTTGCCTTAATGAGAATTCCTCCACCAAAAGAGTGAAAGAAGTAATTGGGAGAACTATTAGAATCACCTTCTGATAGTGTGGAGGTGCCACTGTCACATAAGGGAATAATTGAAAATATCCAAAGGATCTTTCTTAATATCCCAGACATTAAGAAAAATTCAAAATGTTTTTGACAAAGAAGGTAACATCTTAGACCCTCCCTACATATGTTTATGTCCATGTATTCACAGACACACACACACACACACACACACTTAATCACTGATTTTTAAAAAAATAAAAGCATAAATTGTTTCCAACAGACTACAGAAAAACTAGAGACTTTTAAAATAACCAAGTTAACAATCCAAGAGCCATACTTCAAAGGTACTGATGAGCATAACTTAGTCCCTACTATGTAAAAATTTCTGCTGAAAATTTAGACTAAAAATAAATTGCAAAAATGCAGATAAGGTGGGGGGGGTACATGAGCAGTAGCTCAAGCGACAAAAATGAGGAGCTCCTAAAGACCATTAGAGCTTCATTCCAGATGACGGTATGTCTTGAGGAGCCAAGAAGCTATCCTGGTTTTAGACTGAGCATAGCTCCAAGAAGTAACATTTCCACTGAAGTATGCCCTGAGCACCCCACATCAAGAGGCTAGTCCTTAGAAACAGAATCTTATATATGGCAGACAATGATGCAAGAGAGTTCTCTCCTTGATGCAAAATTTTTTGTATGGAGAAGAGGTGACGTGGGTTGGTGATCACAAGATTTGACAAGTTACAGTTGTCAGAAGGTGTTTGGAGGGCTATGATGTATCAAGTAGACCTGTCAGCCCCGTCAGCTCAGGAAGATAGAGCAAGCAATGTGGGTGAAAGGAAGGAAGTGTCTTCCTATAACTATTTTCTCTGGCTGTCTGAGACCATAGAAGGATCCACTAGGGGATGATAATTTTCCTAGTTCTGTAAAAGTTCAAACAGAAGCTTTATGGGCTCTTTCTAGTGATGCTTCTGGAGGGTTTTGGCTTATATGAAAATTTGGGTGAAAAAGCCTTCCTATCTCTTCAGTTTTCTACTTCTGACTTCAGAACAAACCCATGGAGCAGAAGAAAGGTAATATGGAAGTGCCCAGGTCGATTTTTATTAGGAACTACTGTTTAGCCATTCATTTGTCCTCCAGACTCTAGCCACTCTTTACCCACACATTTCATATTCCCTACTTACCACTTCCCATGTTCTCAATCCTCCAAAAGTCAGAAATTAAAGACAATTTAACTCTGCATTTTCTTATGATTGTTTTTCTGTCATAGCTTTTCTGCTACTGTAGTTCAGGAGGGTTTCTTTTTTCTTTTTTTTTTTAATATGAGATTAACTTCTCCAGACCTGACAACTTGTGATCATGGAGATATTAAGACGATGTTTCCAATTGCTTCTGTGAGATGAAGATTATACCTCCCTGGACAAATACCTTGAACCTAGCTTGTAATTTTTCAATTGCCTGTAGTTGCTGTCTCTTCCTATTTGCTGTATTACATTAAAATGTCCAGTTCACATTTCACCAGCTGACCTCCCACGTTGAATCCATTGACAGGGAGCATGTCACTTAAATGAGGATGTGTCTGTAATTCTTTGGAGCTTTTGCAGTCCTACACATAGGATTTTACTCAGTTAGCTCTTTTATCTCTGTCCTTAACACTTGGTCTCATCAATAAAATGAATGCCATCATTGAATCCAAGCTTCTAATTTCCTTGCTAGTAACTCAAACACCAGTATCAGTTCCCTTGCTGAGTACCACATACATAACAGCAATGAACAATAAATACTCAGAAAGGGCCCTTGAAGTTCCTGCTGTACAGCTCCTCTGGGTGGGAAGGCAGTGCTCTTTAAACAGAGCCAGTCAGAGGCTCCCAGAGGTAATTGAAAAAGGAAAATATTAGAAAGACAGAAGATAGAAAGAGGCAATTTGTAAGCATTACAAGTATGCTGGGCAGTCCTCCTGGGGGGAAAGACTCATTTTGTCAGTCAGAAGAGCAAATCCCAAGGTTGCCCCCAGTTGTGAAATTTCTCCTGATTCAGCAGGAGAATGCCACATGATACACTGGTGCTAAGAGCCACAACTTCCAGTTGCAGCTCTTATTTCCCCTTGATTCTTAACTTTAATTTGGATTGTTAGAAAAGGCCCTCCAACCTCTAATACATCAGGAACCTGGTGCCACCCCTGAGTGGAGGGCAAGGTTTATGCTGTGGAAAGTGCTGGAATTCTTTACACACTAATGGCTCCATTCAGAGCAACTATAAAAGGCAAATGCTGATTGAGCCAGCTTGGCAGGAGTAAGTTGTTCAGAATGCCCCTCCATGGGGGGATCATATCCTAAAGATATTCAAAATCTGTAGCTCCGGAGTTGCTGAAAATAGAACAAATGCAGATAGTGGACATATACTAGATAGCAATTCCCGGCACCTACTACTATTCTTAGACTTGCCTACTAACCTTCTACTTAGCTATCCATGCTTAGCTCAGAGAGGCCCCACACTCTGAATGGGAGGACAGCTTAACCTGTACTTGGAAGTTCATCATATTTTTTCCCTTTATTTGAAGAAAATACTGAGAATAACAAGTGTGCCCCAATTTGCCCATTTCACACCACAGAGCTATTTTGGTTTACCAGAGAAAGGTGTGTGAGATGTCTACCCTCATGGAAAACTGCAGACACAGTTTCATCTACTAGTATCCCAGAATAAATGCAGCACCCTGGTCCTATCTGATAATAAGATGATCCTTAGGCCAAGTGGATGTATAATATGTGAAGCCCTTTCTTTGCTTTAGACAGAACATACATGGAGTTTCACTTGATACCATTTTTTACCCATTGTTTTATTGGTGCATTATAGTCGTACATGATGGTAGGGTTTGTTATTATATTTTGAACATGCACAAAATATAACAATATAATTTGGTCAATATCATTCCCTAGTGTTTTCCCTTTCCCACCCTTCCTTCTTCCCCTGATCTCTTCTTTATAGATCTCCTTTCAATTTTCATAAGATTTACCCCCAACTTTCTTTTCCTTTTTCCTCTCTAGCTTCCACATGTGAGAGAAAACATATGACCCTTGACTTTCTGAGTTTGTCTTATTTTGCTTAACATAATGTTCTCAATTTCCATCCATTGTCTTGCAAATGACAAAATTTCATTCTTCTTCATGGATGAATAAAACTCCATTGTGATATAAGAAAAAGTTGGCTCCAATCTGCATATTGTGGGGTCGGGCTCCAAATTCCTTAATAGGACACCCATAGCACAAGAGTTAATAACAAGAATCAACAAATGGGACTTAATTAAACTTAAAAGTTTTTTCTCAGCAAGAGAAACAATAAGAGAGGTAAATAGGGAGCCTACATCCTGGGAACAAATTTTTACTCCTCACACTTCAGATAGAGCCCTAATATCCAGAGTATACAAAGAACTCAAAAAATTAGACAATAAGAAAACAAATAACCCAATCAACAAATGGGCCAAGGACCTGAACAGACACTTCTCAGAGGAGGACATACAATCAATCAACAAGTACATGAAAAAAATGCTCACCATCTCTAGCAGTCAGAGAAATGCAAATCAAAACCACCCTAAGATACCATCTCACTCCAGTAAGATTGGCAGCCACTATGAAGTCAAACAACAACAAGTGCTGGCGAGGATGTGGGGAAAAGGGTACTCTTGTACATTGCTGGTGGGACTGCAAACAGGTGCGGCCAATTTGGAAAGCAGTTTGGAGATTCCTGGGAAAGCTGGGAATGGAACCACCATTTGACCCTGTTATTGCCCTTCTCGGACTATTCCCTAAAGACCTTAAAAGAGCATGCTACAGGGATACTGCCACATCGATGTTCATAGCAGCACAATTCACAATAGCTAGACTGTGGAACCAACCCAGATGCCCTTCAATAGATGAATGGATAAAAAAAGTGGCATCTATACACAATGGAGTACTATGCAGCAATAAAAAATGACAAAATCATAGAATTTGCAGGGAAATGGATGGCACTAGAGCAGATTATGCTTAGTGAAGCTAGCCAATCCCTAAAAACCAAATACCAAATGTCTTCTTTGATATAATGAGAGCAACTATGAACAGAGCAGGGAGGAAGAGCAGGAAGAAAAGATTAACATTAAACAGAGACATGAGATGGGAGGGAAAGGGAGAGAAAAGGGAAATTGCATGGAAATGAAGGGAGACCCTCATTGCTATACAAAATTACATATAAGAGGTTGTGAGGGGAATGGGAAAATAAACAAGGAGAGAAATGAATTACAGTAGATGGGGTAGAGAGAGAAGATGGGAGGGGAAGGGAGGGGGGATAGTAGGGGATAGGAAAGGTAGCAGAATACAACAATTACTAATAGGGCATTATGTAAAATTGTGGATGTGTAACCAACGTGATTCTGCAATCTGCATTTGGGGTAAAATTGGGGGTTCATAACCCACTTCAATCTAATGTATGAAATATGATATGTCAAGAGCTTTGTAATGTTGTGAACAACCAATAAAAAAAAAACTTAAAAAGCTTTAAAAAAACTCCATTGTGCATGTATACCACGTTTTCTTTATTCAGTCATCCGTTGATGGATACCAAGGCTAATTCCATAGTCTGACTATTGCGAATTGTGAAGTTATAAACATAGGTATGCATCTATCACTATGGTATGCTGATGTTAATTCCTTAGGATAAATACCAAGGAGTGGTATAGCTGGGTCATATGGTCATTCCATTCTAATTCTTTTGAGGAACTTTATCCAGAGCCATTCTTTACACACTAATGAGTGTGTGTGTGTGAATGGGTATGAGAGAGAATTTCAAAATGTTTTAAAAATTGCTTATACGAAGATAAAGTCTGAGTATGAAAATCAGCCACTCCACTTGAAACTTGTAGAAGAAAATTGTCATTGAGGTGAAGGGCCAGTCCTCAACTTCCACCAGAGCATCATTCCAAGATAGAGCCATCAGGGACAGACCACAGTGGGAGGGTTCTTGATCTAAATTCCAGAGGGAAATTGACATTAGGAAGGTGGAAGCAAGGCTTCCATTTGGAACCAGGGGTCTTGATTCTGGGTGTCTCTGCAGCCACTTCCCCAAGAGGTGTTTGCTTGACTCCCTGGACCTTGTTTGTTCCATGCCCCTTTGATGAGATCCTCCTGATCTCCCAGGACTCCTTCCTGATCATCTGTAATCCTGTAGTCCTGAAATCTCACACAAAAAAACTGGTTTGCATATAGACCAGTTTTTTAGAAATAATTATTATCATTTTTGAACTAATAAAAATTGCTATTCATTGAGCCCTCTTTATGTGTCAGGAATATTTGCACTATCTCATTCCTCAGGAAAGTAAGATTATCTTCCTCAGTTCACAGATGGCAAAACTGATGCTAAAGAAGGTGATTCCCTTGACTCCAACACTTGATGCATGGCACGTCAATTGTTAGTGAATATTTATTGTGGGCCACATTTGCTGAGGCATTTTATAGAATTTTGTAATTTTAAATTTGTGAAGGGAGAGAGAAGCTTTGATGATTTTTTTCCAGAGAGGGGCAAACTTTGTATAAGGGGCCACCTACTCACTATTTTAGGCTCTGTGGGCCATACAGCCTCTGTCACAGCTATTCAACTTTGTTGTTATAGAACAAAATCAGCCACTGACAACATTCACATAGGCGAGTATGAACACTGAAATTGGAATTCTATGGAATTTTCATATGTCAAGAAATATTATTCCTTTTTATTTTGTTTCAATCATTTAAAAATTGTAAAAGCAATTTTTGGTTTGTAAGTTCATAGGCTATAATAAACAGGAGGCAGGGTAGATTTGTCCTGCAGACTGTAGTTTGATTTTTTTTCCAATGCACACAGCGGTTAAAAATAAAGAAACAGAAAAGCTATTAAATTAAATGGAAAGAATATGAAGCCAGAGTCAGGAGAGAGCGTAAGGAAAGAAAAGAAAAAAAAAAACACATTTCATTAAAACCCTGACTTGGATATCATAGGGAGTTGATCTAACTGGTTCATATTTACAAGGCCCTAATTGAACTTAAAAAAAAATATTATGATTCCCAGAAACATGAAGGCTTTGACCATTTAATTTCCAGGACAAGATCACAGGCATAGTCAATGCCAACTGTGTAAAGGCTTTAAGAGCCAGCCAAGCCAATTTAGCATCAATTTAGCACAATCAGCGACTAATGAAAAAGAAGTCAGGGTGGCCATAATATGATCAGTATTGCTCATGTTAGTGCGAGGAATCATTCTGTTGCATTCTGCAGGAACAATCCGTCACCTTGAATACCAGTAAAAAACTCTACTAGGAGAAAATTACTTTAATAATGTGAGGGTACCAAACCAAGGGCACAGAAAAATGACATACAGGGCACATTGAGAATATAAGGCTTTGGGGGTTTTGTTTTTATTTTAAAAACATCACCTTTAATATTGGGGGTAATTATTCTGAATAAAGTATGTGTCGGTGCTATGAACGCTTATCCTTCTGTCCAAATTCTCTTTCGAGTGTGGCTGAACCTCTTAAACCCAGGGCATTCTAGGTCATCCACAGGAATAAGGTCATGACCCATTCCTATTTAAATGCATATCAACTTTTCATCTCATCTTTGTCAAGTTTTCTCTTTTTAAAATTATGGTCAAGTAACACAGTTGCCTGGAAGCCAGTTTCTTAGAAAAAGACACATTTGGGTTTGAATGTTCTGTCTCTTCTAAATTTGTCTTTAGGCAATTTTATTGAAACTCCTCATCTGTAAATTTTATTGAAACTCCTCATCTGTAAATTGGGAGTAGTTTTGACAACTGATACAGTACTTGAATTTGGGGGCAAAGTTAGCCAAATAGATTGTATTTGTTTTAAAATACTTCATACTTTTGTATTACCTACCCACGCTTTACTGGGTATTATGCTATCTGGATTTTGTATGCGTATATATTTCATTTGTCATTATGGGATAAGGGCAAAGTCCTCAGAGGTAATGACTGATAAGAATTTGAACTTTTCTATTAATCTTCCAACTGAGTTACATTTTTAAGTAGCTTTAAACATGAATGTGAGGATAAATTAACAGAAAATTCTACAATAAAATCCTTTAGTGTAGTAAGCTCTTGTTGATTAAAAAAAGAGAAAGAGAAAAAAAAATATGGTCAATCTTCAGTCATCTGTTACTGCAAGATGGAGAGGAGAAGTCTGGGTAAATACAGAGCAATTGATTAACCTGAAGTAAATTTCAATAAAATCAAATTTCATCTCAAACAGGCACACACATCCACAAAACTTCAGAGCCAGAAGCACTTCATTTCCTGTGCTTCTGACCTGGATCCCTGAATCAACCTCGTATTTAGCAGTCAAGATCATTCAGAAATTGTCGGATGTTCATTTCAAAATGGAAACAATTGCTAAGATATATTTTTAAAAATATTCCTTTCCCCATCTTACAAAAGTGTAGATGATGATGACGATGTTGATTGCAGCTATTTTTCCTAAACTGCAACTCTTTTGGAAAAATGAGTGTATGTCTCAGAGTTGAAACACTACCAAAATAATGAAATATTAATGTAATTAGTTTTAAGACTACATTTAGACCTCTCTTTAATTAGTGTTATTGGCCTATAGATTTAGGTCACATGTTAATTTGTATTCTTTATCTTAAAAAATCAACAATATGGACAACTACATTGTTCATATGGATTTTGAATGTAAAAATATAAAATTTGGGCATTTATAGAGCATCTGTTCCAGGATAATCTAGTAATTTACAATGGTATAATGTCAGAGGCTACGATCACTACATTCTCTATGATGTTGCTTAGCTTTGTCTAGGACCCACATGGAAGATTTTAAATATTTCCTGAGATACTGCACCCCTGTTCTTTCTAATTAAAATAAAAATTAAAGTTCCTGGTTATGCAACAAGGATACTAAAAATACATGTATACAATAATGTATGAATTCCAGCTAATTATGCTATGACTTGAAACTTTTGAAGTAATGATTTTACTCCAGACAGTCCAGAGTATTGTGATGGAGGAATTTGTACTTCACCTCGTAGGAACATCTAATGAAGTATGTTTAAATCAACCATGTTAATATGTCTCCTCATATATAACACATGAGACCAGAACACACTACACTCTGCGGAAAACTCTCACCATTCATTTCTTTTTTTATTGATGCACTATAATTATACATAGTGATGGGGTTCATTGTGATGTATTTGAACATACACATAGCACAATTGGGCAATTTAATTCCCCTATACCTTCTCTCCTTCCTCCTCCTGATTCCTTTCCTCTGGTCTCTGTTCTATTTTATGAGATTCCACCTCTTTACCACCACCCCCCTTTTATCTATAGCTTCCACATGTAAGAGAAAACATGACACTTATCTTTCTGAGTCTGGCTTATTTCACTTATCCTGATGTTCTCTATTCCATCGATTTTCCTAAAAATAACACAATTTCCTTCTTTATAGTTGAGTAAAACTCCACATTTTCTTTATCTGCTCATCCATTGACAGATGCCTAAGATGATTTTATAACTTGGGCATTGTGAATCATGTTGTTATACACATGGGTATTCATGTATCCCTAGAGTGTGTTTAAATTTGGTGTTGTATTTTTGGGGGGAAGAGGGGTTAAATACCAAGGAGTAATATATCTAGATCATATTGTGGTTCCATTCCTGGTCTTTTAAGAGAATAAACATATTTATTTCAATAGTGGATGAATTACTTTACAATCCACCAACAGTGTATATATGTTTCTTTTTCCCCACATCTTTGCCAGCAGTTAATGTTATTTGTATTCTTGATGATTGTCATTCTAAGTGGAGTGAGATGAAATCTCAGTGTAGTTTTGATTTTCATTTCCCTGATTGCTAAAGATATTGAACAATTTTGCATACTTGTTGAAGTGCCTTTTATTTTATCTTTGATCGCCTATTTAATTTAACCAAGGTGATAGAAAGAGCTTCTTTTTTATTTGTTCTAAATAAAATGACATGACAGTAGAATGCATTTTGACACACCATACATAAATGGAGTATAACTACTCATTCTTCTGGTTGTACATAATGTAGAGTTACACAGGTCGTGTAATCATATATGCACATAGGGTCATAATGTCCAACTCATTCTATTATCATTCCTACTCCCATATCCTCTCTCCTCCCATACTCACTCCCTTTTGTCTAATCAAAAGTATCTATTCTTCCCTAGCATATACACACCTTATTGTGAGTTAGCATGTGCATATCAAAGAAAACATTTGGTATTTGGTGCTTTGGGATTGGCTTATTTCACTTAGCATGATGTTCTTCACTTCCATCCATTTACCAGCAAATGTCATAATTTCATTCTTCTTTAAGGCTGAGTAACATTCCATTGTGCATATATAACACAATTTCTTTATGCATTCATCTGTTGAAGGGCATCTAGGTTGGTTCCATAGTTTAGCTATTGTGAATTGAACTTCTATAAACATTGTTGTGGCTTCATCACTGTACTATGCCTATTTTAAGTCTTTGGAGTTTAAACAGATAAGTGGTATAAGTAGGTCAAATCATGGTTCCATTCCAAGTTTTCTGAGGAATATCCAAACTACTTTCCATACAAATTGGTTGTACCAATTTGCAGTGCCACCAGCAATGTATGAGTGTATCATTTCCTCCACATCCTCACCAACATTTATTGTTGCCTGTATTCTTGACAATTGCCATTCTGAATGGAATGAGATGGAATCTCAGTGTAGTTTTGGTTTCCATTTCTCTAATTGCTGGGGATGTTGAATGTTTTTTCATATATTTGTTGATTGATTATATTTCTTTTTCTGTGAAGTGTCTGTTCAGTTCCTTTGTCTATTTATTGATTGGATTATTTGAGTTTTTGATGTTAATTTTTTTTGAGTTTTTATATATCCTGGAGATTAATGCTCTATGTGAGGTGCATGTGGTAACATTTTCTCCCTTTTGTGGCTCTCTCTTTACGTTATTAATTGTTTTCTTTGTTTCTTAATAGGACCTTGCTCAATCTTGAATTCTCCTCTCCAGCATACTGGTCTAGTTATCAAGTTGCCCACATTATTCACTTCCTCATTCATTCATTTATTCACACAGTCATTTGTTGAACAAATATTGAAGTTCCAGTACATACCAGGAATTATTCCAAATTTGGACTCCAAAAGATAAATAAAATATTATCCCCATCCTCCAAGGGCTGACAGTTTAAGACTGGTCTCATTCCTGCTGAAATCTGAGTTTGACTCCCACGATGACTTTTCTAGATTGCTTTATCTGACCACACTTATCTCTCAACTATACCCTTGAACTCTTATATCTGAGTTGGAACCTTAAAAATATTGTATGATAGCCACTCATTCCAAATAATAGATTAGCTCTCTTTGCTATTACATAATAATGGCAATAGTCACTAATTATTAAGTGCTTACTATGTATCAAGCACTGTGCCTTATTATTTATGTTCTTATTAAATCTGCATAAACCCCATTAGCAGTTTTTCCCATTCTACAGATAGATGAGCCTCAACTCTGAAAGGCTAGGGAATCTGCATAATGTCAGCTAGAGTCCTCCTTGTAACTTAAAAGTTTGATCCTTCAACCAATAGCATTAGCATCATTTGGGAATATGTGAGAAATACAGAATCTCAGGCTTTGCCACAGACCTACCAATCAGCTTTTATCAAGACCTTTCAGTGACTCTTATGCACATTTAAGGTTGAGAAGTAGAGGACCAGATAGTAATTGGGAATTTTAACCTAAAATAGGCTGACTTCTAAGCCCAGTGTGTTTTGTTGTTGTTGTTATTTGTCTTTATCAATTAGTGTCCATATAATGATGGTTGCTGGGAAGACTAGTGTATACTTATACCTTAGAAAATTTCAAATAAAGGACAGGAACTCACATAGTACTGCACCTCATCAGTTTTTATCGGCATGTATTGTACAAATCTAAATCATATTAAAATAAGGAAAATCATGAAAACTTAAACAAGTGGCCTATTTGTTTTCTTTCATCCATACAATTTAAAAGTGGTTAATATTTGATAGGCTAATAATAAATATTTTAATATAGTATATTGCATGTGGTTGTGAATATATATCAAAAGGAAATACAGAGTGAGCTCCAAAAGATAAACTTTTATTGGGCACATGAAATAGAACATAAAATTTGATGGCAATTACCATTTAATCTATTCATGTTTGGAAACGTATTGAAAGAGAAGCTCATAACTCAGTTAATTGTTATAA
This sequence comes from Spermophilus citellus, assembly GCF_964194105.1. NCBI lineage: Eukaryota > Metazoa > Chordata > Mammalia > Rodentia > Sciuridae > Spermophilus > Spermophilus citellus. Next base: position 43,420,675 of record NC_138191.1, on the reverse strand, counting down.
ATTATTAATTGCTTCTTTGAAAAGCAATGAGCATAACTGCACTTGTTGAAAAAGTTTCTTTCTCAGTGGCTTTAACCTTTGTGTCATTGGTTTTATGAGAACAAAAGGGAAAGAATGACAGCAAGATTCTAATCATCCAAAACTAGAAAGTGACAACACAGTGAACATCTCAGTGACTACATAAAGGTTAATTGAGATTGAAATGAAATAGTTTTCACTGGCCCCACTCCAGCATATTAAGTGTGATTCTCTGGGGCCAGACTCCGGGCATTTGTAACTCCCTGGGTGATTGTAACATACAGCCAGAATTAAGAACTATGTGTTGGATAATTATATATTTCTGAAAGATTTAATCCAGCTGTGAATTGACCAGAAGCAGAACCCCAATAAGATGAAAGCTGGATGCCAGTTTGCCACTCCTCATTAGAATTTGCAATAGGAGGGTGCAGAGCCAAGATCAATGGTATTGAAGACCATGGGCAACTTTATAAAGATATTTCCCTAGAGGGTAAGTGAGTGCTAATCCGAAGAGGCTCAGATCAAGAATATATCTGGATTTAATGATTCTTGATTTAAATAGTTCCTTCCTTCTCAAAAATCAATCTTATGAGTTTCTTATGTGGAAGAAAAAAAACATCCAAAAAAGTGGAAGCTTCTTTTTTATTAACTAAATCCAGGGATTTGTTGTTTATTGTCAGTAGCGTAACTGCTTTATAATTGATTTTTTGGAAGAGAACTGAAAACTTAAGCCACCTTAATTTCCGTTATCTTGACACACATGATTAGCATTACTCTGAAATATATTTTACCAGGTTACCAATTACCATTTTTAAAAATCAACTTCTTGGTTGCATACTTGCCTTGATAAAATATGTCTAAAATAACAACAACAAAAAAAGCAAGTTGGGTTAAAGGAAATATATGGCTGCTTTACTTCTGTTGATAGCCTTCTTCTCTATTCTTTAACATTTCTGTTTATGTTCAGTTTTAAAAACTGAACAGAATTATTAATATACATTAGCACTTTTTAATTTGTTTTAAATTTGGGAATAAAGTGTAACATTATAGACAGTGAAAGAATTTTAAAAATAATAAAATTAAATATAATATCTCAACTTAGGGTAATGTGCCTAGCTTCCTGCACAGTCTATGTTATAGTCTGTTATTGTTTCACACTCAAATATTTAATGTTGAAAGAAATCAAGGTCTCACTTAGCCCTGATTTTGCTCATGTAAAACGAATTAGACCCACCTCACTATCTGTGGGAATTAAACAATACAATGAATTAAAATGCTTACCCAGTTTCTCTCCCACAGTAAGTGATACAGTGAGACATAAGATGTTAAGTGATGGTACCTGCTCTCACAGGTGCATTGACAATGATAGGAATTGGTTTAACAAATTTGGGTGAACAATCAAATGACAAACAAATGACACAATAAAATGAAAGCTATGGTACACATTGCTTATTCTTGAAAAATGGAAGGCTAAGAATTGCATGGCATTTAATACCTATTGTATCTCTTTTTGTGGTTATTTTAAATTGTAATTGCCATCTGTTAATGCAAATTTTCAGTTAAGATTTTATACGTTGGTTTTTTTTTTTTTGGTTTTGCAGTTTCCAAATAGGAAAATAAAGCCTTTTATGTTAAACTTTAATCCATTAAAATTTACCCTAACATTAGCAGCAATTCTTCATCAATTTTAGTATCATTCTAAATCCTGAAAATTGCCCTGTAATGCTAAAATGACTGCCCTACAGACAGATCTTGAATTATGGTGACCCCTAAACAGATCAAAACTAGACTAGGTTTACCCCTTGGGCATAGAGCAATTTCTCAGGAGTAATGATTGGACAGTTAGAATTCTTTGAGTCACCACCAGACCTATTAGATGCTTGACTACTTTCAGTTTGGTGACTATTGACATCCGTAGGGATTTTATGTCAGAAATACATTCAGTCCCTTCTCTTTTTCAGAACTCCTCAGGAGACTTTTCCACAGGGTTATTTGGCTATTCTAAGCAAGTTCATGCTATGTGCTGTTTTTCAGCAAAGTTAAGATTTCTCATCTTACACTAGACAGATACTCAAATTCAGACTCTAACTTTGAAGATAATGAGGTTGTTTATTCCTGTAGAAAATATAAAAATAGTTTAAGTAACAATTTAACCACATGTGTGTTGTCCTTCAAGTGAGGCTAAATTTTCATAGTGAACCAAAAGTAACTGAGGGACAAAGTACTCATTAATACTTCTGCATCCCTAATAATGTCATCACAAAATGTAAAAATTAGAAGGAAACATAACCTCCAAAAATTAAGGAGAGTGTAAACATTGACTGTCACTTTAGCATATTTACACAGGACTCATGGTCAGGATCATTCCATCTTGGTTGGCTTAGACCACATTTGAAATGTGCTCTCCCTCTATAAACCATATAGGTGTGTTGTGTTGTATTTTGATGCAGTGTACTAGTTGTTGCAAATACATATCGAGGGAAGAATCATCAGGGGAGGAAGAAATGACATAAGAACACCACGCTGAAAAGAACTAGGTAGGAGGAGAAACCTTGAGTTGCCGGCTTTATTAATCAATAACCAAACATTTATGGACCATTTGAACCCTGCACCGTGATAGGTACAATACAAGATGAAAAACAAGTTGAACACAGCCCATATTCTCAAGGAGATTGATAAATCTTTAAGAGCAATGGAGTAAAATCATAAAACCAGAAAGGCAGAAGTTTTCTGTCCAGAGCATGTAGGGCCCTGCTAATGGCTGTGGTTGTACAAGGAAACTGGACATTATTCTAATTCTAGTCTTGCTGAGTAGCTCTCTTTCAGCTATTGGTTGAAATTTCAGCCCTTCCCCTTACTAAGTATATCATGCAGCAAATTACCTAACCTTTTTGTCCTCAGGTTTCACTTCTCTAAAAAAAAGATTACACCTCTTAGAGTTGTTAGAGAATTAAATGAAATTCTATGAACCACTGAGCCTGCTTTGTCAATGCACAAATACTAAAAAGAATCCTATGTATATATGGACAGTAGAGCAAGTAGATCAAGTGCGGGAGGAGGGAGTGGGAAACGGAAGGTACTGGGGAATGAGATTGATCAAATGATGTTATGTGCACGTACAACCATGCTATAATTAACCCATTATGTTTATTTGCATTGCACCAATTTTATAAAAAGTTTAAAAAAAATCTCAAACAAGCAAAAAAACTACTGAACATGAAATCTGTGGTATAGTAAGCCCCATAATAGCTATCATATTATTAGTATGACTCTACTATAAGAAAATGCCAGTAGATTTAAACCTGATGAAGAGTTATGAAGGATTTGCAATTGTTAATTAGTCATTAAACCTGTAAATGGAGATCCCAATCTGAATTTTTTAAAAATATTTTTTTAGTTGTTGATGGACCTTTATTTTATTTATTTATATGTGGTGCTGAGAATCGAACCCAGTGCCTCACACATGCTAGGCAAGCACTCTGTCACTGAGCCACAACCCCATCCCTGAAATGTTGGTTTTTAAGCAGTATTTGACAAGGTAGTTAATTATGAGTATCCAGGGAAATGTACAAAATGTTACAGGTGGGAGGAGCCATTAATATGGATTCCTAAAAGTTCTGAAATTCAATGAGGAGTGAAATGGCCCATAAAGATAAGGAGTTGAATATCCTTCCTTTGCTCAGGAAGTATTTGATATCCTATGTCTGCTCTCCTGGACCCAGGGAGGTGACTTCATTCTACAAAATTAGATCCCCAGTACATAAGGCTCCATATTCTTGAATCCCTCTCTCTGGATCCTCCAAGTGAGACTATGAGGTTTCCATTTGGTGTGGCTTACTTCCCTGACTCCAATTTAGTATCCTAAAACAGTGGTCAGAATCAATCACTTGTATAGTAAAAGAAATAGTTTTCTCTTATGTCTAATTTCAAATTAGAATTTTTTTTTATTTTGCACAACATCACAGTCAATTTCATTTGTTAAGGAATCAAAAAGAAATGGTAGTCTGTTATTTCTCTTTAATCAAGAAGTCAAGTTATTACCTGTTCCTAGCTCCAAATTTAACATCAGTACAGAAAATAGTGCTCTTTTAGAGTGCAGTTTTCTGTCCAAAACTTCATCCAGAAACTGACAGTCAAAAAGGACATTGCAAACACAATACCTTTCAAAGAAGACAGGAGTTCACTGGGGATCTTTTCTTTCCCTCAGCATGTTCCTAGTTTCCAGCTACAAGAATATCATTACTCACTGAAGAGTGTGTTTGAAAACATCACTGGAGATCATGACCAAGGTCCCCCAGGGGAGATATTCAATTCAGCATAAGTCCAATTTTTTTTCCTCCAATGTACTTAAGGTTTTCCTGCTGACTGTGTCTTTCTTTTCAAACCACCATGACTTTAATAAACAGGAAAAAAAATGGATTGCATGCAGGAAAGTAAGGTGTACTCTTACAAATAAATACACCTATGTTATAATTGCTTTATAAATTAAAATAAATTTAAAATATTTAATTAATAAACACATCATGGGCTTAAACATCAAACTGTTGCATGATTAGCAGTCTTTATGTTCCCTAAAGAAGGAAATAGCACACATAAATATCTGTCATATATTTAGTCACAGGTTCATATATGAGAGAAGAGGCAGCCCTATTCCATCATTATCATCAGTGTTTTTGGACATTTCAGACGTATTATTCATTTAGTCTCCCAATAACCCTACAAGGAAGTGCTGTTATTCTCATTTTATAGATGAAGCAACTGAGTTTCAGAGAATTTAATTTGTTCAAAGCAGACAATTAGTGATAGGGCTATTGTAAAACCAAGATACAGATCTGACTCCTTGCCCCATATGACTTGCATACTCAATGCAATAAATCCAAAATAGATCCACTTTAAGCTCAACTCTTTTTGAGAGGTGGGAGGGAATAGGAGCTTGCAGCATTACAATCTTGGACTGCAGCCCAGCTACAAGATCACTTTGCTTCCAGTGAGATGGAAACAACCCTCAGTACTCATTAATGGGAGTGTCCATGAACATAAACAGTATCATACAAGGAGAAAGAGCCCTCTGGATAAAAACAAGCATCAACTGACAAGGGTTACCAACTCTGTCTCACTATCAGTTTATCTTCTGCCAACTGGAACAAATGTTTATTCTCTGCCTTCTGTGTGCACTGAATTTATTTCACAGAATCAACAGCTATTCCACCATGCATACTTGGAGCAAGAAAGTTATACTAGATTCCCAGATTATAAGGCCAATGTGTAGGTGCATGCAGAGGAGATCCTGTCATAATGTACCAATACCATTGAGATGCAACCCCTGTGCATTCACATAGGCCAAGGATGTTAATCAAAAAAATAAGCATTTATTCTCAGGATGCACATTGTGCCATTCAAACCCAAAATGCGTTTGCACATGAAAACACCCCACAAACTTTCTGACAAATTCCTAAAACCTGTCAAAATAAATAAACATTAAACCATTGCCCAATTAAAAGACCCCATGTTGCTTTAGAAATTAATATCCCAAAGAAGAAAACAGCACACATAAATAGCTGCCAGCATCACATATATAACAAAAGAGATAACCCTATTCCAACATTCCATCATCATCCTAGCAGACAGTTTGCATCATTTTATTTAATCTTTGCAACATTCCCACAACAGAAGATAGCACTTCTGGCAGTTTACTGATGAGTAAACTAAGACATGGAGAGGTGAAACAAATTGCCTGAAGTCATGAAATCAGAAAGAGAAAGGAATGAATCTCAAACTCAGCTCTCTACCTTTCTAGCCCACACCAACATATATTTGTCATTCAAGTTCTATGTGCAGAGCAATGGGCTTGACATCTCACTGGTAGGTCTTGTCGGGAAGCCCAGGCTAGAGGTGAGGTGTAATGAGGAAGACTTTTGAGCAGCAGACACTTACATGATTATTTTTATAAGCAATAAAAGGTCATTATTCACAGGGTTGTGTGGTATCCTCTAGTGGGAGTCCTTAGGATCAAATGAATCTGAATGCCGGATGCTGGAAACAGGAAGGTTCCCCTATCTTCTAAGCTGCATGCTTGTTCTTCTTCAACAGTTGTGCTAATGCTTGTGAAAAGTAATAAATGCCTGATTCACTTTGGGGGTCCAATATTCTGAGACAGACAGGACAACTACAAAGTGACTCTACTAGACAACTCTGTGGTGAAATGGAAATTAACTGCTGTTGCACTGCAGCCATTTCTGTGAAATGATGTGACAGCATTGGACAGCATGGCAAGAACAATACGTGGAAAAGAGCCTTTATTGTGGTAGCAACTTTCACAATGTCATGTCGGCATTACATGGTCAGGCTCCCTCTGTTGCCCTGGAGACAGGGAAAGGCAAGAATTCTATTCATCACCAAATCATTAGCTGCTGGTAGCAGGCACACTGTCTCAGCTCTGTGTCCTGTGCCTGTCATCTCTCCTAGAGGGATGTTAGAGAAGAAGTTGTGATGGCATGATACAGTGGCTGCAGATGCTGATAACAGGGTCTTTGTAAACACTGGGGAGGTGTCATGGAGTAGTCTTCAGTGATATTTGGAAAGATGCATCCATTTCAAGAAAGTATAGAAATATTTCTCTGGCTATAACACTCTGACCATCATAACAAGAGGCAGGTCATTTCATCTAAAGACTGAAACCCATCTTCAAGAGAAGGGGGATGACTAATGAAAGACAAAGGCCATGAAATAGGGCAGTGGAGGGCATCCTGGAATCACTTGGGATATTAAGTGCATTGAGTGGATCTGCTTGGGGTGAAGCAGGATGGTGATAGAGAGACACACAGGAATTCTCTATACTTCCATGGACTGGTTTGATAAGTCATAAATTTGCTTGGCTATAAACTACCTGGATTTAACAAAATGAAAATCTCCTGGACACTAAGCAGAAGTCTGTATCTCTGCTTTGAAACTTTTGGAAAGAGAATGGGATTTGGACACAGCAAATCAAGTTCTTACTCACCCAGACTGACTTTGGAGTCTACTACAGGTCCACACCTATTCCTGGGGACCCTAGTAATATAAGATCCCTCTTGCTAAGGTGCATCAGCCAAGCCTTTCTGAGAGCTCCTACCAGAAGCAAGTAAACCTACCTATGGGCCTGGTGTGCTTGTTTACTGGGACTCGCAGGGGGAATTTAGAATAGCCTTTGACATACCACACTGTACGTACCACACTTCACCCCAACCAATCACCTACTCTCAAAGGAGGTTGAAGCATCTGATACCAACTAGGGAACCCTTCACTCAGGGTTACTGATTCCATTTGGTTTTATGTTGGTCTGCAAATAAAGTTGTCTGGCTTCACGATGCAGTTCTGTTGCCTACATAACATGATGCAAGATTTTAATCCTCAACTTGAATGACTTTCATGATTTGATGGACCATTACCTATCAAAAGTCACTACAATATAATTCTGCAATGACAGGTCTTAGGCCTGTCATTTGGTATTGTGCCACATAATCAATGTAAAGATGAGCAAATAGGTCTTCTGCAGAAATGCTACATAAAATTTTATCCTCACATATAAGCAATTTCTTCCTATTTGTTCTATCATAACTCTAACTACTGACACATCAAAATTATTAGGAGAAAATATAAATCTTAAAATTAAAGCAAGTCTGGCCAACGTAGTCCTATTTGTGTGCTTTAGTTGTCTACACACAGAATTGTTCCAATCTGCTCTCCTTCATTAGGAAAGCATTTGCAAAGAGAAATAAAAGCAGGTAGACAGCATCCAAATTGGAAAGAAAGACCATTGATCTATCACTCAGTTTATTTTCTATTATTTGATTATTTTGATAACACATCCCCAATCCAATATTTAAACCACAAAGAGCAGCACACATCTGGAAAAGTCTGAAAGTAGTGCACTGGAATTCCATTTGTACCATTCACATTTACCCGTGCACAGCACTGTGCTCAGTGCTGTAGATGATGAGATATGCTTTGCCCCACATGCTTCCTTGAATGTATTATTGTGTAAATTGACATAGAGTTTGGGAATATGGTTTTAGGCCAAATCTAATTAAAACATACACAATGTATCAGATCATCAGGTAATGTTCTAAGGGTCAAAGAGATTTTTGTTTGTTTGTTTTGTTTTGCATTTATTTTTTTGTTTTGAGTGATCTGTGAAATGCTATTCATTTCTCTCTAATAATAATGTATTTTATTAACTTTTTTGTAACAAGAAAATTGCAACATTCCTTTATAAATATTATGGTTTGAATCATACATAAGCTGCCAGAATAAATTATTTATATCAGTAGACTTATGAGTTTATAGTGTGAGAATGTGTTCGCCTCCTAATGCATTAGAAATTATGAATCTAATACTTTGCCATAATATCTAAGAAGCAGAACATTAATTTTTTGGCTTTTTGTGTTATGAATACTGTAAGGAAATTTTTCTGATGACTTCTTTTTTGTTCATGTACCCCAGAATCCTTAGAGATATTAAAAAATGATTGTCTATAACATTAGAGAAAAAGGCTCAGTTTCCCTTTAAAAGTTGATCTCATTTGCTCTAATAGACCAAATTCAAATATATTCAATTGCAACATGTTCTCGTCTGCAAATCAGGACTGTTACTCACCATATGTCTAATGTCAAATATGAAAACACAAAAAAATATATAGATCTGGTTCAGAAATCCCTCTACTTGCAATCCATTAGTCAGATTAATGGGGATGACACATTAGTTCCACTGTTATACCACTCTAGTGGCAATCTTCTAAAATTAGGAACTGCCAGTCTGGGGGAAGCAGAAGAACTCTATATCATTTTAAATTTAACTTCATCCTACTCTGAAGTCATTAGAGGTGATTAAAGGAGATCTCTAGCCATTCTATTCAGCCCAGTAGTCTTAAAGTTCAAAAGGTAAAAAGCACTTTTCACCATAAATAAACTGAGAGACAAAATTATTTTCAATGAAGTTTCAATTTCAGTAAAAATAAAGTAGGTAATTACATTGGCTATTATTGAGGTCACTGCTTTCATTGACCATCTGGCTTAAAAATAAAAAATAGGTATCAGAAATGAGCAGCATCCACTGCTTCCTTTTTAAAGTCCTGCAAATTCAGTTATTTCACATATTAACAATTTTCATGAAATAATTACTGAAAAAAAATAGCCTGATGGTCTTTTTGAAGCTGAAAAACTCAGTGGCAGGGGGTGGGGGTTAGAAAAGAAACATGTCATGCCTTACCATTAATTATCATTGCCATATTTCCATAGTTACTGTTTTCCATATGATGGTTCATTGCATAACACTGCTGCATGCCAAAAACGAGCAGGCCAGATTTATCATTCCATTTTCTGTAGTTTTCCTATATGTGGAATCCTATTTTGTTGATTACAAATTTTATTTTCAAATAGAAACATTATTCCCTGGTAAGGAATAAAATTTATTTTTTGTCTTAATTTTTTTCTACTTCCTACAATCTCAGAAGGAATCAAAAGAGTTTAAGAAATTGGATGGATGCAGTCTTAAAAGTCATTTTCAATGCATATTCTTGATTTTAGTTTTACTGTTCTCTCTTACATCTAAAAAAAATGTCATCACTGGATTTGGATAAAATATTGGTTCACACTTTGTCTTATTACCTGAAGTGTATCAAAGAGGAAAAAAGTTACAGTTCTTTGCTTTTCTTCTTTTGAAACTTTGCAAAGACTTGCAAGCATGTTGTTCAAAGAGAGAGGAATCGTATTTAATTTGATTTGAGTCTTAAACCTAGGATGACTTTATTCATATATCCTTTGTAAAAATCCAGAGATTCTGTTGTGGTTTGTTTTGTTTTCCTAACATAGAGGCCACTCGCTTCAGGTTCTGCTATTCATTCAGTCTCAAAATAGAATACATAGTTTCTGAAGATCCTATTCTCTGAGTTCATGGCTGTTGGAGAGTCTTTGAAAATACCCTTGCCTGTATACAAAGATGTCAACCTAAAAACAGGAAAGAAAAGGTGGGGGTGGGAGCAAGACAGGCTAAAAAATAAGTTTCCAAAAGAGGGGGGGGGGAGTATTTTCAATTTGATGTTATTTCTATTCAGTCAAGTCAATTGGAATTATTCACAGTTAAGATTAATGATTCTTTACTGGTGGGGAGAGGACTTTGCAGCATCACCAGTAGTTTCTCCTGACAAAACACATTATGCAGCGACTCTAGCAGGAAGACAGCAGGGGAGTTTGTTAAAACACCTCTGGAATAGAGTGCTTTAGCCAGGAAGGTGGCACAAAGGAGCTGTTCAGGTGCAGGGCTTTGGAACGTGAAATCACATGTTCACCACAGCATTTTAGGAGGAAGCCAGCCTGGCACTCACAGTACACGTTATTTGCTTGTGGATTTTCCAGGGGGAGGATTTTAAATCACAAATCAGTATCGCCCCTTCCCAACTACCCAGATGTAGACTCGGGAAGTACAAATGAATTTATGAAGTCCAAGTTACAACTGTATCTTTTTTTTTCTCTCTCCTCGTTCTTTTCCTTTTCTTTAGAACATTGAGAGTAAAAAACAATTTGCTCTGCCAGGAGAGAAAACCCTCTAAAAACAGTTCCCGGTGCAATGAGTGTGCGGGTGCAGGCCGATTTCATCAGGAGCAATGTTTTAGATTCACAGATGGCTGGTCCTTGGTCTTGTCATAAGCTTCATGAAGCAGCTCATGCCCTAATGCCCTGCAACTAAGGCGTGCCCTGCGCACCCCTCGCAGCGCTGAGCTGACAGTTCACGGTGATGCGCTCTGGGGTCATTAGCAGCCTGGTTTACCATGACATCGCTTCTCTGCTCTCTTCTCTGGAAGAGCTGTGATGACTTCACCTCAGCTTTCCTTCTGAGCACTAAGAGATAATATTTTATCAGGCAGGACCGATTTTACACTTTAGAATAACTTTGGCAATTAAATCTCATAAAGAAATCCGATAGTTTCCTGTTTGGGATATGAAATGATTTCCTCTATGGCCTATGGTTTCATATTGACTTCTTACGAATATTTATATTCCCAGCATCTTAGTTGCACTGCCAGAGAAAAAGGCAGCTCTTTGTGAAATAATAGCTGTAATTATATGATAGGTTCTTTTTTTTGACAGCAGAACATCCTTCAGCTTTCACTTTTATACCAAACTAGAAATTAGGAGGTAGCCTAGCTGTGGAAACCAATGTTGGAAACTGTCCATCCATCACAAGGAATGATCACTTTTCTGAGGGAAATTTTCTCCTGGATTGCCAAGTGCATAATATTCCCCTGGAGCAAGGCTGCATAAAACAACACTGGTGTGACTCATCCTGTGATATTTAACTCTAGAAGGCCTGGCAGCCCCATGCATGGGGATGCTAATTGTGTCCTATAGATATCATTGGGTCTTAAAGCCCAGAAGGTCAAGAGAGTTTATCTACTCCTGGGGTAGAAGAGCAATTAAAATCCATCCCAGCCAGGAAAGCCTCCACAAAATCCATTATCCCTGGTCTATTTTTAGGTCCTTAAAGGATGGATGCTGGATAAAACAAGCTATCGAAGCCTTCACTTTGTTCAATAAATATGCATCCAGCATGCGTTCTGTGCCATCCGCGGTCCTGGGATCTGAGGATACTATGGTAAAAAGATATGGACCTGCTCTAGGGGTGCTCACTACTGACCTCTTTAAGACATTTTCATCTCTTCCCACGTTCTGGTAGAAATGAAGGAAGAAACAGTGGCAGAGACCACTGTGGACTGCATAGCCAGTGAAGGTCTTTCTTAGAAAGCAACACTTCCACTGAGATCCCAGTGCTAAGGAAGAGCCCAGTATGGAAAGTTCTGGAGGAAGAGTGTTTCAGACAGAAGTTGTGACATCCCCTGCCAAAGACGGAAATCAAAAAGGAGCTTAGCACATTCAAAAAATGGAGGAAGCAGGTATGGCTGGAGGGTGGTGAGAAGGAGGTGGTCTGAGGTGAGTGGGAAAGAGAGGCCAGCCCCAATCCCTATCCCTGAAGGGCAGGATGAGAGGTGCAGATGATAACCCAAGTGCCATGGGCATGCAGCAGGAGAGTGGTATCATGTGGAAATTTCAATTAAGACATAGCAATTCTGGCTACCGTGGACAGTACGGACAATGGATTATAAAGGAGCAACAGGGAACAGCAAGATTTGAGCCAACAAGCCAGGTGTGGTGATGCACACTCACAACCCCAGTGACTCTGGAGAATCACAGCTTCAATGCCAGGCTCAGCAACAGAGATATTACCTCAAAATTTTAGAAATTAAATCATAAAAGGGCTGGTTTGTAGCTCAGTGGTAGAGTGCCCTGAGTTCACATATATGTATCTCATCAGGACCACAGTAGTCTAAGTAAGAGTTACTAGTGGTTTAGACTACTTTGGGAGCAAAGGATGAAAATGGATGGAGTTAGGACCTATTAGAGTCTGGGGCTGCCTTTGCTGAGAATCTTGGTATTAAATCTCACTTCTGAAGTGGTTTGGTATCGAGATGTCCCTTTACTCTTTTCTCTTGCCCTCTCTGTGTAGATGCCTTGTAAAGATGGTTCCTACCTATTTTAGAGGAGAAGAAAACAGAGAGAGGCAAAGGTAGTAGCATCCCAGGGTGTTGATGTGGGGCATAGCAATCAGGTAAAAGTGCACAGTAATTTCTCCCCACAGGTACCACTATCCTGGAACAGCTTATTTGCCTTCCTTGAGTCCTGGCTTATTTGTCTGAAAATTTATCAGGATAGCAGTACCTATCTTACAAGATTGTTAATAGGACAAAGTCAATACACAAAAAGCACTTGGAATAATGCATGGTACAGAATAAGCATTCGATAAGTTATTATTAGGATGATGATGTGACTGAATGTGCCCCCCAGGTGTGATATATACAATGACATTATCAACTTTGCTTTTCCTTTTAGTTATCTTTTATGTAGTATCTGTTTAAATATCTCCTTAAGGAGAAGAAACACCAACATTTAGGAAGTTCTTGTTTCATGTATAATTTCATCTCATATAATCCTCTCTATAATGAAAATACTTAAAATTGTATAAGTCAGCTTCTTGTAGGTTGATGTCGATTCTCATTTTCAGAACCACCTAACTAGATTAAAACACAGCATGTCTCTTTTACACACATGGAAACAAAGGCTCAAAGAGAGGTTACTTGCCATGCCAAGTTTCCACAACTAGTGAGTTTAGGATCCAAAATGTAATTTTGGGTCTGTGTGACTCCAAAGCTCCTGCTGTTTCTTCAAAATTGTGGGTAAGACAAACTATTCCCGGTCATCTCCAGTTGTCTCTTAGATCCATCATCAAACAAACCAGGAAATTAGATTTCTCCCTTCCAGTTCCCCTGTGCCAGCTCAGGTTTTCATTATTCCTTGACTAGTTTCCAATTAAGAATGTTTTGAGCTAGATTCCTAGCCTAGTTAGCATGTATTGATCATGCATTTTGATGTCATTAGGTAATCACCCATCATCAATATGAATTCATTATGGGCTTCATAGGAAATAAACTGATAAGGGTTGGAAATCACTGAAAATCCCTTACTTTTTCATGTGCTCATTCAATCTTTTCCCATTGTTCTCACTTTATTGCTCTTGGCAATGTAGTTTAGGATCTATTGATGTTAGCATTGTAAGCTAAATCTTTATTATGTAGTTTATAACTTGGTCATAAAAATTCATTTATCTTGAAATTTTGGCATGGCTCTTCTTTACTGACTGAATTTTTGTCATAAATTTTCATCTTATTAGTTATGTAATACTAACAAAACCGAGACACAATTTCAAATCCTGGTACCTTTGCTTTTTTTACTTGTTCAAAGAAAGTAAAATTGATTAATTTAAAATAGAAAATGAATAATCTATAATATTAATTAAATTATTTTAGTTATGTAAGCATTGGTTTAGCAGAAGCCTAATAATTCTCATCAGAAAATTATTAAGAAACAAAATGTGCTTGTTTTTTGCAAGATTTTTTTTTTTAGTTTGTTTCCGGTTCTGTATGAGACATGAACCCTGATTATGTCCTTAGGAATCACTTCCCTATATTTATTAAATTATACTCCTAACTCTTTATTCATATCATCAGTGACTCTAAATATTGGTAATAACTGAAATACAAGGAAATATAAGAATTCACTTTTAGATATATTAGCACTTTGGTGCATTTGGGAAACTTGGAATTGTCTTGAAAACATATACTTTCTTACTAGACTATAACAAAGGAATCTTCTAATATTAACTTCGTAAAAATCAAAGCTATGAGTGACAACAAGCAGAAGGCTTTAGTGCTCAATGTAAGTAGCAGCCTTGCCATGGACCCAATATCTTTTGAATTATGTGTTTCTTCCCATACTTAACACAAGCAGAAGCGTCGGCTTGTAAAAACCTCTGTTGCCTTTGTGAATCTTTTCTTTCTCTGCAATCTGTGAATTAAATACCCTGCTTTGTCTTGTTAAAGCCAAACCAGCCATAGTCTAGTCTTTACCAAAACATTTAAACTTTGCAGGTAGATTTGACAAACATAGAATTTATAACCTGAAACTTCAATTAGACCAGAGGAATTGCCTGACTAAACATGTCAGAGACTGTTGAAACAGATCTGAATAGGCTGGACTGAGGTTCAAAAGATTTGATGAGTAAGGGGCACTGCTTGGAGATGAGTGACTTGGACACATATAGAGTAGCTAACCCAGCAGTCACAGGCCACAGAAACCCAGGGAACAGGGGGTGAATGGAAGCAAAGAACCATAGATCAATCAAAAGGCCTATTAGGAAAGACTGGGTTTTTAAATTTTTTTTAATTCTAATTTGTTACATATGACAGAAGAATGCATTACAATTCATATTACACATATAGAGCACAATATTTCATGTCTCTGGTTGTATACAAAGTATATTCACACCATTCGTGTCTTCATACATGTTCTTAGGGTAATGATGTCCATCTCATTCCACCATCTTTTTTACCCCCTTGACCCCTCCTTTCCCCTGCCTCCCCTTTGCCCTATCGAGAGTTCCTCTAATCTTCCTGTGCTCATCCTCCCAACCCCACTATGAATCAGCCTCCTTATATCAGAGAAAATATTCAGCATTTGGTTTTTTGGGATTGGCTAACTTCACTTATCATTATATCCTCCCAACTTCATCCATTTACCTGCAAATGCCATGATTTTATTCTCTTTTATTGCTGAGTAATATTCCATTGTGTATATGTACCACATTTTCTTTATTCATTTATTTGCTGAAGGGCATTTAGGTTGGTTCCATAGTTTAGCTACTGTGAATTGTGCTACAATAAACATTGATGTGGCTGTGTCCCTGTAGTATGCTGTTTTTAAGTCCTTTGGGTAGAGACCGAGGAATAGGATAGCTGGGTCAAAAAGTGGTTCAATTCCCAGTTTTCCAAGGAATCTCCTTCTGCTTTCCAGATTAGCTGCACCATTTTGCAGTCCCACCAGCAAGGTATGAGTGTGCCTTTTCCCCTACATCCTCATCAACACTTGTTGTTTGTATGCTTAATAGCTGCCATTCAGACTGAAGTGAGATGAAATCTTAGAGTAGTTTTGATTTGCATTTCTCTAATTGCTAGAGATATTGAACATTTTTTCATATATTTGTTGATTGATTGTATATCACCTTCTGAGAAGTGTCTGTTTGGTTCCTTGGCCCATTTGTTGATTGGGTTATTTGTTTTTCTGGTGCTTAGCTTTTTAAGTTCTTTATATACCCTAGAGATTAGTGCTCTATCTGATGTGTGAGGGGTAAAGATTTGCTCCCAAGATGTAGGCTCTCTATTCTCCTCACAGATTGTTTCTTTTGCTGAGAAGAAACTTTTAATTTGAGTCCATCCCACTTATTGATTCTTGATTTTAATTTTTGTGCCAAAGGAGTCTTATTAAGGAAGCTGGAGCCTAATCCCACATGATGGAGATTAGGGCCTACTTTTTATTCTATTAGACACAGGGTTTCTAGTTTTATTCCTAGGTTTTGATCCATTTTGAGTTGAGTTTTGTGCATGGTGAGAGATACGGGTTTAATTTCATTTTTTTGTATATGGACTTCCAGTTTTACCAGCACCATTTGTTGAAGAGGCTATCTTTTCTCCAATATAGGAAAACTATCCCATTTACAGTAGCCTCAAAAAAAAAAAACTTGGGAATTAACCTAACAAAAGAGGTGAAAGAGCTCTACAATGAAAACTACAGAACACTAAAGAAAGAAATTACAGAAGACCTTAGAAGATGGAAAGATCTCTCTTGTTCTTGGATGGGAAGAATTAATATTGTCAAAATGACCATACTGCCAAAAGCATTATACAAATTTAATGTAATTCCAATCAAAATCCCAATGACATTTCTCATAGAAATAGAAAAAGCAGTCATGAAATTCATCTGGAAAAATAAGAGACCCAGAATAGCTAAACCAATCCTTAGCAGGAAGAGTGAAGCTTGAGGCATCACTATACAAGACCTTAAACTATACTATATACTACAGAGCAATAGTAACAAGAACAGCATGATTGTTGTCACCAAAATAGACCGGTAGACCAATGGTACAGAATAGAGGACACAGAGATTAACCCACATAAAAAGACTGTTATTTTAATCAGCTTTTGCATTGGTGACCAAAAACAAAAAACAACAACAACAAAAAAAAAAAACCTGACAAATACAACTTAAAGGAAGAAAATTAATTTGGCAGTATGGTCTCCGAAGTCTATAGACAGCTGGCTCCATTGCTCTGGTCCCAAGGTAAAGCAAACATTACCATGGAAGGGCATGGTGGAGGGAAACAGCTCAGGACATGGCAACCTGGAAGCAGAGAGAGTTCTTTTCACCAGCAACAAAATATAAATGTGAAAGGCACAGCCCTAATAACCTGTCTCCTCTAACTATACCCCATCTACCCACAGTTACCACCCCTATCAGAGGATTAATCTACTGGGGACACTCATATCTAAATCAAAACAACTGGTTAAAAAACCAAAACTCTAGAAGATAAAACCTCATAATATGACCCATGCAGAGCAAGCAGCATATCCAATGGCAACCAAAGTATTAGAGTTGAGGATCTTAGCTTAGTCTCAGAGAACAAGCCTGCATGGTAATTTGGGGAGTGGGGTAGATGGAGAATCTGCCTTTCACCCTCTGTGCCTTTTTAATGGGGAATACATGAAGAATTCATTGTTTCTGATCCTTGGAGTAAAACAGCCTAGATGGAATCTAAACCCAACATACATATTTAGGGTAAGATCTTGATGGATCTAAACTTTAAATGTGCTCCCTACCCACCAACAAGCACAGCTGGAACCGCCCACCAAGTAGGATAGACCCTGCCTCTCTGGATAGACTCACATGGGCATTTCTCTCCTGCTTAGCCCAACCCCACATTTCCCCTCCTTCTCCATCTTCTTTGCCTCTCCTTCTATGCTGCTGTCTTTACAATAGAACAAACCCAAGAAGAAGTATAAAAAGGTGCTTGAAACGGTAAAGAAAATCCAGGTTATTGTGGATTAAATTCTCAGGAATTCTTTGGAATTCCTTCCAAAGCCTAGAAAATACAGAAGTTACTTGACAAATCATCACTGGGGAAAATTCTTTGAGAATCTCCTGTTATGTGCCAGGAAAATAAAAAAGTATAGATACTTAGGATTTAAAGATAAAAAAGATGCCTAAAGATACAAAGATAAAAGAGGTGTCTTCCATTTCCATGGAATAAGGTTGCTAGTTGACCCCCATTGTGACAAATGCCATGCTGGTCAGCAGTTTGGACAATGATGGCCTGCTCTCATATTGCTTATATTTTAGTTGAGAAGACAAGAAATACATATGGAGAAATATTGTGATAGTTTTAGAAGAGTTCAATAATGTTTAACATTTACCAAAGGACTTCCTGTGTGGTAGACATTGTTCTATTTGAGTTATATGCATTCACTTATTTAATCTGCTGAACAGTCTCTCAGATGGACACTAGGTATTAAATTATGTGTTTTGTGAATGAAAAAAAAGGCAAGTTGAATGATACCCACAAGGTCATCCAGCTAGTATTTAGTAGAACTAAAGCTTAAATCCAGGCTGGTCAAATTATATCTACATTTTTATCAATGTCTCCATATCTATACTATCTGCTATAAAAGGCTTCAAAGACAGGAAGGCATCTGCAGCTCAGATGGTAAGAGAAGCCGCCTTAGTAGTGGTTGCCTATGAACTGAACCTTGAGGATGGGTAGGAAGTTTAAGGATGGACACCTCAGGTGCAGAGTCACCAACTCAGGTGCAAGCAGGTGGTAGTGAACACACAGCAAGGCAGTATGGACAGTGGTTTGGAGTAGTAGGAGAGATGTCAATTTTAGTCCTGCCTCTGCTGCTCAGCCACTGAGAGGTTTGAGCAAGACCCACAGATCTCTCATAATAAGATGGAAATAATAACAACACTTCTTATGTCAGGTCATTGGAAACATTCAGGGAGATGACATAGTAAAATTTCTGGCCCTTTAATTACATAACGTGTGTGAGTGCATGGACATTAGCCAGCAAAAGAAAGTTTATATTGTGGAGTAAAAGCAGATGATGGGGAGATTCCAATCACATTGCTGGGGATCCTGACTACAGGATTATCCAATTAGCAGTGGGGAGCCGCTGAAGGTTTCAAGTGAGAGAATGAGTGAGAAGTATCGTGAAAACACTTTCTGAGGAAATTCAGTCTGGCTATAGCACTTCTGTGCAATTTGATTTAGGGGCGAAAGAACAGACACAGTTAGGAAGCTATTTTAGAAGCAGAAAGGAAGCCATGGATATGGAATATGTTACTTTTTCTATATAATTTGTTTATTCATTCACTCAAAAATACTCAGATATTCATTGAGTACAGTCTGTTACCAAGAGCTGTTCTAGGCACTGCATGGCAAAGAAGGGAAGAGTCAAAATCCTTATCTTCATGGAGTTTATATTCTATAGTTCCTCACTGATATCAAAGTACATAGATTCAAGAAATAAGAATGAGAAATGTGAGGTAAGTGAAAATTAGAAGATACGTGGAAAGCACGTTCAGTGATTACTCTTTCTCAAGTCCACCCAAATCTGATCCATCCCTACTTTACCCTAACCTGCATCAAAGAGCAGTTGTAACATGTTATTACAGTCTCCCAATTGTATCCAAACAAGCTTGTGGTGTTTTTTCCTTCTCATGTCTGAATCTGAAAATCCCCAAAGATACAACTTCCACACATTTCTTGCCAGACTCTGATTGGGGTCCAGGTAACTCACCTGTCTCCAGAGACACATCAGCCTTCCTCTTCCTAGGAATAGCCTTAAAAGGTCCTTCTATATACCTGCAATGACTTCATTGCCTCTTTTCAGGTCATACGTTGAGTGGATTTGTTCTCTTTCTAACATCTTTTTCTTAATCAATTGAAAAAGGATTCCTCTGGGTGTTAGAGAAGGAATATGTACCCTTCCTTCCATCTCATGTTTGAAGTTCAGGTTTAGTAAAAGTTATGCTGCAGAATTATTTAACATTACTCTAAAGCTTGCCTTAATAGCCTTGTCTTCAACTTTTTCTTTAATAAGGGCTTTTGTCTGTTTTTTCCTCTTCATTAAAAAAAAAATGAACAATCTTCTTTCCAACAGGTAAGCAATGTTTTATTCATTGAAGGATTTGTAGGAGTGAAAGATTTTTTCTCAAATTGACAAATATTTTTTAAGTACCAAGAAAGATAGAAATCATTAATGATAAGAGTGAACTAGAAGACACAAGAGTATACACTCTGTGAAATTACATTATCTAAAGAGGCATAAATATATGAACTTTAATAATAAATGCTATTTCTGTGATTCTTGCAGTTTATATTTTTTACTATAGAACTTGGGATGGTGCCTAATACTTACAAAGCATGAAATAATAATTATTGAATTGAATGATCTCTCCTGTTCACATTGCCCCTACAAAATGGCCTCTTTTACAGATTTTTTTTTAAAAAGGAAATTCGTAAATAACAGTTTGCAGAGCCCCCTGTGGTGATATGGGTATTCAAACCCAGGGTTTTGAACACCACCACCATAAACTATTAAGTATTAAACTTCAAAGCTCAAATTTTGAGTGTCTCAGGAGTTTGTATATGAGAAAAGGCTGTGAGTTGTAATGGTCAGTACTGGTTTTATTGAAAAGGTCTTCTTATGACTCATCTATAATTGCAAACTCTTTGTCCTTTCTCCACCTCGCTAACATATTTTAGAAAATTTAAATATTTGTTTCCCAGCATGGTAGCAAATACATTTTTGAAAATTAGCAGTCATTTTTACTCAGAGCCAGGCATCCCTAAATGACTCCTGTCATCATTTTGCTCATTCTCTTGATTCTGTAATGTTGTTTTCCTCACCTTGAATTTATTGACACCAATTCATTCTGCCTTGACATTGGCATTAACAGGGAAATGGCTTTGTTTCATCCTGACATTATAAAATCACCTCCCAAGACTTGATTTGACATTGTCAGGAGGTGGTTATGGTGACAGCAAGGCCACAGCAGACGAGAGTGAATTACAGTGATTCCCAAGGAAAAAAAAATCATTAAGAAAAGTTACTGCTGTGTGATTTCAGTAGCTATTATTCATATTTAAATATCCCTGCTGTTTAAAAATCCTAAGAGGGCTTAGACCATATTTAGAATACTCCTGCCAAATATATATAGGAAAAATTGAGTCTCTAAGGAGACATTTGGCTATAGCTTGACAAACAGGAACCTCAAATTATATTTTAGCTTTACAAAGTGCTCAAAGGCATTGAAATTTTGTCTTTAAAAAAAATCACACGTTAGAATTAATGACACAATTATCTCCTTTCAGCCAAAGACACTTACATTTCTTAATGCTGGATATCAAAGGCCGGTGGTATTGCTCTGCCTCCCAGCCAGAATGTGGGGTGTTTTACAAATTTGTCTTCAGCGCACTATGGGGCTGTATAGACTGTCTTTCACAATTCCATCTTTTCAAAGAGCACCAAATCCTCTTGCTTGTATTTTTCTATGTCCCCATAGTGATCTTTCTTTTCCCTCTCACCCTCACATGGCTCCATCTGGATTTTTCTTTAGCCTATGTTTTACAGTTAACTTATCATTTCTCAATTTAGTAAAAAAAAAAAAAAAAAGTCACTGAGTTCCTTGAGGGCCTCAGATCCATATCTTTTTCACCTTCGTTTACTCACAATGCCCAGATTATGACAAGATGAATAAATTTCGCTTAATAAATAATGAAAGGATTGCTTCTGATCTCTCATCTCAAAACAGTTGTCATCCTTGCTACTTCCCCTCACCTCCATTGCTTCCCCAAGTGTATATTAGATCTTTGAAGGAAAAAAAAAAAAACCTTACTGCACGTCCCTATTCTCTTCCTATTAGCGTTTTCCCTTTTAAAAAGTATGGAAACCTATGACAACTCATACTACCACCATCGAAGTTTCTCCTTGTGCTCCTAGTGAACTTCCTCTCACATTCTCTGCCAGTGTTTCATTTCCACTTCAAGATACTACCTATGGTCAGCAGATGGCTATATCTCCTACTTCCCAGTGTTGAAAATGAGGTCATCGAGGAAAAATTCCTTCCACTTTCTACTCTCCAATCTAATAGCTTTATATCTAAGAGGTTTATATCTCTGTCCACTGTCCTCCCTATCTATCTATCTGGTTAGCTATCTAACTAGCTATCTATTTATGAATAATACATGTGTGTCAACCATTCAGAAAGAGAGGGGAAAAAAGACAAATGTCATTTTATTTGTGTAATAAATATTTACTGAGCATCTATTCAGTGCTGAAGACAGTACTGCATACTAGTGATATAAATAACCACAATGAGTAGGTTATAGATAAGGTACAGACATATATAAGGATAGCAGATTGGAATCTCAATTTGCTTGAAATAAGTTTTCTACTGGAAAAGTCATCACTTTTCCATCATTTTCTACTGGAAACGTCATCAGCAGAGGTTAAAATACACACTAAGTTTGCATCAGTCTTCACTAGTTACCAATAAAATGGCCACCAACAAGCAGATGCCTTTAGCTCAGAAAATTCTGCTAGTTCTGTGGCAGTGAAGTTCATGGCATTGAAGTCTCTGGCATTTTAAGGAAGTAGTGTCTGTGACCCTTGTATGATTATGAGATCATGTAAGAAGGAACCCATGCCTTCCCTGAGATGATGATTTTGGATATTTAAGACAATTGGTAGCTTTATTAGAAATACATGTTAATGAAACAAATACTGATATTAGGCAAAATATGATGGCACAATTTATTTCTGTAATGAACTGCCTTTATCATTTTAGTAAAAGATATTCATTTTTTCCAGAAACAGTAATTATCTTTATTTTAATATCTTCAAAGTACTATATATTTATTCTAGGTTATTTGGAAAAAGGAAAATGTATATAGATAAAAAATTTAAAATTCCTAAAATTAACTGCATTTTTGCCAGCTAGAGGTAAACACTGGTCACATTTGGTTACAATTTATCCCAGTATTTTTGCTAAAGCTCACATGCTGTTAGGTATTTGTAGAGGTACATGTCTGTACTTATAGGGATAAATATAACTGCTTCTCCTGACATAATGTCATGTACTTGGAAATGATGGTCTGTATTTGGATGTGTGCTACCATTGTGTGTGAATATGCCTCCCATGACCACCATCTTTCACTTTGAGCTAAGAGGAAAAGTTACTTGCACCTTTTAATTAAACTAGACAAGTACATTTTCTGATACCAAATGAGAAAAACTGTGATTTCTCAGCACTGTTTTTTATGAGCATCTTGCCTGTGTCTGTGTCTGAAGGTGTTGACCTAAATAGGATTTCAATACATCATTAATGATCACTTTGGGAAAGGTGCCCAGCCTTCAGCTTGTAGGATTCTCAGTGAATTAATTCTTTCTCAACATCAGCAGAGGCTTTATTCAGGTTGCAAAGACAAAACATTTAGGTGTGCTTGGTAGTGTCTCTTGCCCCTCTCTAGAGTCACCTGTCACCTCTCTCATGCCTGCTCAGACACATGGGCTCCTTCAAAATGAATGGGTCTTTTTTATAATGTTGTAAGCACTGTTTCCTTTGGTTGGACAAGAGATAGTATTACCCCCATGATAGGAGCTTTGATATTAGATAAGTAAGAATACAATGGCTGCTCCCTAGGTCAGAACCTGCTTGATTATGTAGACATGCCTGACCACTCAGCTGACAACTTCTACACTATTCCTTACAGCCTTTCAGCTCTGCTCCTTTGCTTTGTTACATTAAATACAAGTAAGCTGAATGCTGTCACATGGGAGTCATGCCACCACTACCACTGTCCCCAGAAGGATACAGATGCAGACAGGAGCATAGGATGGGAGCAGGAAATCATGGATGTCTCACGTGAGGCCTGCAGGTTTTAGTCTACTGTTTGCATATGCACCTCCCTTTCCCTCCCCTTCAACACTACAGAGTTGAAGAGCCAGCTAAGGGGCAGAGGAAGCAAGAAGGTACATGATTTCTGGCTCAGCCCCTCCCTATCACTCTAGAAATGCACCTTATGTGTGTACTCTGAGTGATACAGGAGAATGCACATTGAAGGAGAGAATAAAAGTCACTTCCGAGAAAATGGGCACTGCTACTCCATGGTAACCTTGAAAGGCTCCGTGGTGTACACATCAGTCGTATGCAAGTAAACTTTTAGCCAGACTCTCTGAAGATTCATAACAACAGAACATACACAGAGCTGCCTTCTAAGGAGGATTTTCACTTCTTTCCTAGCTTGGATTGGATAGTTAGTGAGAAATTCTTTATTCTGTACTCTTCCAACCCAAGAGCTTCTAGCAAGCATTAGGGGTGACTAAAGAAGGAACTGAACATTAACAAAGAGTACTTAGGTTGTGATTTATATATATTTTTAGAGCACCTCCCCATGATTCATCTATTTACTGTATAAACAAAACAAGTGCTATTGTCTCTGCTTCCGAAAGGGGCACAAAGTGATTAAGTGATTTTCCCAAGTATGCCCAACCCATTAACCAATAAAGACTGAACTTGAATACAAGATCTTCCCCTAATTCTCTTTGTACCACCTCATGCTTTAGTGCAGGTGAGGGGAAAGTTATCCTGTTCCATGGGGTACCAGATAAGACAAACAGGCAAAAAAGATCATCAAAAAAAAAAAAGAGTCATCCAAGTTGTCACCAAATAATAGAAGGAAAGTCTTGTAATTCACATCTTGACAATATTACAAAACTCTAAAAGTCACTATGTTTGATCAAAAAATGGGAGGAATTTCTAATTCTTTGACTCTATAAAGATAGGCTTTCTATTAACACTATACATCAAATAATAAGGTTCAAGAGAACTTTAGAAATACCTACTCTAAACCTTTTCTCTACTGTCATAGTTGGCACCAGATTACAAACTCCGTATGTGCAGTTACATTGCTGGTCTGACTCATCACTATATGCTCATCTTATAGAATAGTGCCTGGCTAGATGACAGATGGATGGATGCATGGATGCATGGATGTCATTAAATAGTTTATTATATTCCCAGGTCTCACAGTGAATTGATGACCAATCAGAACTAGAATTCATGTTTTATGGCTCTTAACCAGTATTTTTTCCACTCCACCATCCCACCTCTCATAGCCAGACATAAGTGAGAAAAGAGAGGGGAGAAAGCATTTAGTGTACCTAGAATTTCCCCCAAAAAAGACCATTATATTACATTCTGTAAAGTTTCTTCCATACCCCAGGATCTAACCTGTGTGTTCCATTTTATATATCACCTCTCACAACTTAGTAAAACAGCCACAAAGACTATATAAATGGGTCATAATTTAGCTCCTGCCACCAATTCTCAAATGCCTAAATCAGACCTGAATGTAGCACACAAACCTTTGTTATTACCCTGGTTGGTGGAGTTATTCACTTTTTGACATTTCTTTGCAAAGGACAGGAACAATTTGGAACATCTTTCCCTCAGCAATCCTGGGCTTGTTTCAGGTGGTGAAGGTAGAGGTCACTTATTAATACAACCATCAAGGAAAGCTGTCATGGTAACACATCACATTGATTCCTTGACGTGCAGGAGACAAAGCCAAAAAGAGAAACTTTCAAGTCTATAAATACAGACCCAGCATTGCTCAAGCATAGCAGCTCACTGACAGGGCAAACCTAAATGCATAGCTTTGAACAAAATACAAATAGAGAAAAGAAAACTTCCCTTTGGTAATGCATGGATCATAGTGACCATCTGGGAATAAGTGACCCTTAGGTTGTAAAGAAAAAAAGAATAAAACAAGTAGCAACACTAAGTCCTAGCTGGTGCTCTCTTTGAACATATTGGGTCCATCTATAGGTCTGTTTTTTCCAAATCTTCTAGAAAGGACTAATATGGGGAGGAGGAAGCAAGGTCTTTTAATTTAACTTCTGAAAATAAATTTCAATTTTGGAAGAGCAAATGTGTGTGACAATAAAGAAACACACACAAAAAAATCCAAATTAAAGAATAATTTAGCAACATTACTAAGACTCTCCTCATCCAAGATACTATAAAAAATAAATAGAAATAAAAGAGGAAGAAATGATGCTCATTTCTGTTCTTTCTCTAAGGAAATTCTGAGTGTTTCTATGAACTCATGGCAACTGTGAGAACTAACTTGCTAACTGAAGCTGTGATCAGAGCTATTATAGTACCTTGCTGATCAGCCTTTCTACCAGGACTCCACCCTTCATTTTTGGTGCCATACTGCTTAAGTATAACATTAATACTATAACCTCATCTATCAAAGGCTACAGCTTATCAGGGACCCTCTATGTGAGAGCATTTCTAATGTTGCAAATCAGGGGGTTTTAGGCTATATGGTGTGATATTGGATACACCATAAATAAAAGGAATCCTTTAGCAGGTAATTAAGCTACTACCAAAAAAGTATTACCTTATACTCTAAGTGTCATATTTTACCATCACAAAAAAAAATGTATCTTGAAAATAACTATTTGCATCCAATATTGGACCAAGTATTGAATAAGGGATTTAAAATGAACCTCCCTCTTTATTGAGAGAAGACAATCATAGACTGTCAATAACAATAAATAGAGACTTTGGATAAGCCTAAAATAAATCTCATAAAATAACTGCACCTTTTCCTGTTTTACACCAACCTACATAGAAAAGCATCAAGTAAAGAGTTATGAATAAAATTTTTGTGTTGGGTAGAGAGTCCCAGTTGGATCTTCAATATACATCTGCATGCAGGATGAAATAGAGATGATTCTCAGATTGCAAATTGGTGTTTATCCTTATGCCAGCTCTATGAATTGGTAGTTGATGCCTGGGACTTTATGTTGAGGAGAACTCTGAATATAAGTACAAAGGAGTGCCATGATTAAATACATATATTTCTGTCTTAGTTCATTCTGTGTTGTTATAACATAATATCACAGATTGAGTAATTTATAATGAATAGGAATTTATAGCTTCAAAGTTCTGGAGGCTGGAAACACCAAGGTCAAAGGGCCAGCAGCTGGAGAAGGCCTTCTTACTATGTCAAAACATGGCGGAAAGAGAATGCTGGAAGCACAGAGAGATAGAGTGCAAGAGAGATCCTTTCCTCTTGCAAACCCATTCTCATGATGCTGGCTTCTGTTCATTCATGAGGATACCTCTTAAAGGTCCCACTGCTTAATACTATTAAAACTATAACTAAATTCCATCATGAGTTTTGGAGGGGACAAACAGTTAAACCATAACAATTTCCGGTGTATGGGGGCTGGGGTGAGAGGAAAGTATAGTATAGATGGTCAACATAATTGCCATCTCCATCCTGGTTTTATTTTCTGCACGAGCTGATTTGTATTTGGAACTTTGTCATAATGTGATAGAATTCTAGAAGGTGTAATATTTAATGTTATCAGCAAAGACCTCTGCATCCATTACAGTCTTGCTTGCTCTTAGATGCTGATATTCTTCCATGTTTGGCCGCAGTCCTCATTTACTACCTCTGCTGCTCCACATCTGTATCTCCAGGATGAACAATTTCCTGACTGGAAAAAAGGTCAAAGGTCATTAAGGAGTTTTTGCAACTAATAGCAAAACACCTGCAGAAGAACCTAGGCCCCTCAAAGTCAATAGGTCTCAAAAAAGTTCTTTTCTTTTCAAAAGAAAAAAAAAAAACTCTTCCTCCTATCTATCTTCTTTCTTAATAAGTTTCTTTCTGATACATCCACATGCTTAAAACAAGAGTCATAAAATTTATCTTACCTTTTCACATAAGTTGTCTCTAAATCTGATCCTTTTTTCCTCTCCCAATTGCTCTAACCTACCCCATTCAATTTTGCTGAAAGTTTCCTTACCTCCAGTCTGTCCTATTCTGGTCTAGCCTCTCCTTTTTCCATTTAGACCCTGATCATGACAGGTCTTGACAGCTCTTCATTGCCTATTATCTAAACTCTGCAGTGTTATTACATAAAATGTTCAGAACATTTTATGGGTGCAACCTGTTACTCTCATCTCCATTTTCCTTAAACACATTCAGCATTCTAGCTATAATGCAATCATGGTTCACTAATATGTTCCACATATCCCTCAGTCAGGCTCCCATTAGAAAACTGAAACCATGCTAGGTATTTCAACAGAGGAAATTTATTAAAGGAAATGGGTAGACAAGTGTCTGTGGATCTAAAAATGACAATAGGACATCTAAAATAACTTTGAGCCAGTAACTGCTCACACAGGCAGAGAATTACACTCTGGGTTGAGGGATTACAGGAAGGAGGATGGGGTTTTCAAAAAGTAAAGGTTTGGACAAGAGACATCATAAACATGGGTACTGCACCTCTGGGAAGGGATAATATCTGGCTGCTGTCTGTACCTTTGAAATGATGAGCAGAGGCCCCTTGAGACTGGGGCTCAAGCCTCTGGGAAAGGGTTGCTGTTAGGCTGGTCCCAAAATTTTCAAGAGTGAAATGAAACCATTTCTGAATATAACTGAGCACCGGGACCAAATGCTGCTGTTGTCATGAAGGGCCATTACTGGGGCAGTACTTGTTAAGAAGAGCTATCAAATAGGATCAAGGAAATGTCCTCATTCCTCCTTCCTTCTATATTCCCTCCAGCAGACACCTATAGGGTGCTGGTTTCAACATCAGAAGGGTGGATTTAGAATTCAGAGACCACTGTTTAACACCTATTAAAGCACTTTGACATCTCCTTGCCTTTACTCATACAATATCCCCATCCATATGCTCTTTCTACCTATATCTGCCTGATGCACATCTTTATTCAAATATAATTTTTTTTGAATTTTTTTATTGGTTGTTCACAACATTACAAAGCTCTTGACATATCATATTTCATACATTAGATTGAAGTGGGTTATGAACCCCCAATTTTACCCCAAATGCAGATTGCAGAATCACGTCGGTTACACATCCACAATTTTACATAATGCCCTATTAGTAATTGTTGTATTATAATTTTTTTATATAATCTTCCCTAATCTCTCCCAAAGCAATTATTTATACCATCATTTGAGTTCCCCTAGAAGTTTGCAAGTACTTCCTTTGAATTCTTTTTTTATCACATCATAATATCTCTGTTTATGTTTGTTTATTTTCCACCAAACAGTGAGCTCCTTTAGGGCAGTTAGAATTACAACCAAAAAAATTTAGCAGGATGCCTGGCACAAAATAGACATTGGTTGAGCTGGATGGAACTGATAAAGGCATTTTAATGAAGCTAATATTAGGCCATTTCTTATATATATATTTTATCCTCCCAACCAAGGTGATTTCCCTAAAAGCAGAGATCATGCTTTGTATGATATTTAGTACAGGTTTTAGATGCTGATATTTAATTTAAATTTCTTCATGATATTTAGTACAGGTTTTAAATGCTGAGGAAGAACTCAGTGATATTTAACCACTGATTTTATGTATTAACCAACACAAATTTGGTACAAAATGACATGAGGATGGAGCAGGGGGTTAAAAAATCCAGGTAAGAGATGTAGTTAGTTTTAAGTGTGCTTCTAGTGTGTGATTTCAACACAGAAGCTATGCGTACAGTAAAGCTCTGCATGTGTTGAACTTTAAGAGGAACATTCAATCAAGAAATGAAATGTTTTATAGTGAATTCTAAAGTAATAAAATATATTCTATGTTTCATTTTATTTATTTATTTTTGGACTGGGAATGTAGTTCAGTAGTAAAGTTCTTAACACTTGCCTAACAAGTGTGAGACACTGAGTTTGATACCCAATATCACTGGGGAGAAAATTTCTATTTATATGCTATAGAAAACATATTACCCAAATCTATGATTAATCCTGGGCTACATCTGTTCCTCCAATATTTATCAAATTTCTCCCAACCATCAAAATCAACTAGTAAATGTAGGGAAGGTATTGCATTTTGACTTAATCACCAGCTTCTCAAAAAAAGAGAAAAAAGTAAACCTCTGCTCAACAACTAATTTACATTCAATTCCAAGAAGAAGAAAAATTGCTTTTTTAAAAAAAGAGGAGTGATATTTAATTAACTATTGATTTCTTCTCAATTATTCAAGGCAAGCAATTATCGATATTGATGGAGCAGATATTTTCCTACATCAAGTACCCAAATGAAAGGAAGTATCCCATTCAGCAATCTGCTGCCCAGAACAAGAGCACTGAGAATCTTTAAAGGGAAACAGTTATTTGCATCTGTTTATTCCATGTTGCCCCAATTAAGTAGATAGTTCTTGAAGTGTAAGCAAAACAAAATCCTAAAACCCTATGTATGCTTTCCAGATTAACAACATCCGAAAAAAAAGATGACTTTTGTCAGTTTTTTCCATTGGGCTAACCACACCATACATGGAGACTTTGCTTCACAGCTACAGATCTTGACATTTATAACTATGATTCTTAAAATATTATAATTTGGGTCTAATATTTATTATTTCTAAGCCAGCCAATGAGAGGTAGCTTATATGGTCAAAAGAACCCATGGGTCACTGCTGTTTTTTTGGGTTTTTTTTGTATCCTTCAAGAATTTAATAGCCTTTAACAGTCAGTCACTCTTGAAATGTACAAATAGTAAGTGTGGATACATTTGAAAGTTTTACCTATCATTATGCAACTGTCTTAGAGGTCACAAAGAAGCTGTTGAAGAAGGGGATCAAACAGGGTCCTATTGAGGGCACTTTGTTTTTAGCTCTGTGGTTACCCACTGCCACCTTTTGTCAGTTCATTTGCACACAGAACATTAGCATGTTTGTGAGTAAGAAGCTTCTTTTGAAGGTGACAGGACTATTGAACATGATTAAAGGACAATGCGTCGACATTCGCTATTGAGTTATTACTTAAAGGGTTGAGATTACCTTTAAAAACCAGTCTGCAAAAAAGAAAAAAGAAAAAAAGAAAGAAAACCCAGTTTGCACTTAATAGCAACATTAGATCTGTGTGTGTGTGTGTGTGTGTGTGTGTGTGTGTGTGTGTTCACACGCGTGTGTGTATAGTTAACTCATGTGGCATCTCTGGGGAAATTTGACCATGACAGTTTGTTAAATGAAAAAAGAATGTTATAATTTATAAAAAGCTGCTTTTTCTGCTCTGCCCCCACCTGCCCCTCACCCCTCAGTCCAGAGTGGTCTATATGTTAAGTGCTTAAGCAGCATTTGTTGCTGGGAAGGGTTCTTGGCTCTTTTATTCGTTGTTGTTGTTGTGTTAATTTCCCTGGGTTCTATTTAACATTCTGCTAAATCAGTGAAACCTTGATTATCTAAAGGAATATGAGACATAGGATTAATGAGAATAACTAGAGCTTTCAAGATATAAGAAATTATTAGAGGTAAAGTTACGTGACAAAGACTGTGAATGAATTTTAGTATCAAAAAGCTTGGCTGGTTTTATTCAAACTGATTCTATTAATTGATGGATGAAATGAAATTTTGGTAATCAGAGTTTCACCATTGCATTTATTACTATTCCCAGAAAACAAGGTAACCTTGGGCTCCACTTCCCATATTTACAAGGTGATAAAAATCCTAATAGGCTGTCAGGGACAAAAGTGACTGCTCTTCCTCACACCCCTCCCATGAAACAAGCTTTCCCTCTTTCCATCTGGCTGCTGCTTGCCTGGAGCATGTACTTTCACTACATCCCCAACCCTCATCCCCATGCTTCCCCTGGGCTCTGTCTGCATGTGCAGCTGCTGGAATAAGAAGTGGGGAGAATGGCCCACTCCCCAGAGGTTCTTGGTCACTTTAGCAATACTGCTTTGCATTCTAAATACCACTCATCTGGCTTCAAAGCTCTGCATTCTTGTATCCAGCACTTGTCCTTTAAAAACCCAGGAGGTCACAACAGGTCCCAGTTCCATGAAGAGAAGATAACTGCCAAACCAGGAGTGTTGTATTGTTTTTGCATTCAATAGCCTGAAATGGACAATGATAATATCCAAGATTGCAGCAAAAATCTATACGAAAAGGACTAATATGATATAAACAAAGGCAGCAAACTACATTTGTTTGGAAAATTGGAGTCACATGCTTAGTTTGTGAAGGGGAGGGGGGAGCACAAGATCCATGGAGTTTTTAGTGGTTTTTTTTTCCTTTTTAAAGCTGAAAACATGATGTACCAGATGAACTTAAATTGATTCTGCCTCTTCTCCCCGCACCTCCCCCCACCCCACCCCCTCATTCTGCAGCGAATGTCTGCGACAATGAGCTCCTGCACTGCCAGAACGGGGGGACGTGCCACAACAACGTGCGCTGCCTGTGCCCGGCTGCATACACTGGCATCCTCTGCGAGAAGCTGCGGTGTGAAGAGGCGGGCAGCTGCGGCTCCGACTCCAGCCAGGGGGCGCCCCCGCAGGGTTCCCTAGCACTGCTGCTGCTACTGCTGCTGACCGCGCTGCTGGGAACAGCCAGCCCCCTGCTGTTCTAGATGTCGCCTCCAGCCACCGGACAGGCCTGTGCCCTGGGGAAGCAAACACAACCCAAGCAAAGCATTTGCTACTAACATAGGAAACATAAACACACCCCCCCACTCAAAAACACAGCGTACAAACTAAGAAGGCCTAACTGAACTAAGCCATATTTCTCAGACGTGGACAGCACATCGGAGTCAAGACTGTTCATTTGTGACTCCAGAGGAGTTGGCAGCTGTTGATATTATCACTGCAAATCACATCGCCAGCTGCAAAGCTTACTGCGGATTGGAAAGGCTGTGACAGCCCCCCCCCCCCAAACAGGAAAGACAAAAAAAAAAAAAAAAAAACTAAAAACATTTGCTACTCTAACGTGGTGCGCCCTCGTACCGCTCTGCCCAGTGTGTGGACCAACCAAATAGAAGCATTCTTTGCTGTCAGGTGCATTGTGGGTATAAGGAAATCTGTTACAAGCTGCCATATTGGCCTGCTTCAGTCCCTGAATCCCTTCCAACCTGTGCTTTAGTGAACGTTGCTCTGTAACCCTTGTTGGTTGAAAGATTTCTTTGTCTGATGTTAGTGACGCACACGTGTAACAGCCCCCTCCAGAAGCGCAAGCCAGTCATACCCCTGTATATCTCAGCAGCACTGAGTCACCCAGTGCGAGCTCATACCCACTACACAAGAGTGGCTATAGGAGAAAAGAAAGTGTATCTATCCTTTTGTATTCAAATGAAGTTATTTTTCTTGAAATACTGTAATATGTAGATTTTTTGTATTATTGCCGATTTGTGTTACCAGACAATCTGTTAATGTATCTGATTCGAATCAGCAAAGACTGACATTTTATTTTGTCCTCTTTCGTTCTGTTTTCTTTCATTGTGCAGAGATTTCTCTGTAAGGGCAACGAACGTGCTGGCATCAAAGAATATCCGTTTACATATATAACAAGTGTAATAAGATTCCACCAAAGGACATTCTAAATGTTTTCTTGTTGCTTTAACACTGGAAGATTTAAAGAATAAAAATTCCTGCATAAACAATTTCAGGAATTTGTATTGCGATTTCTTAAGATGAAAGGAACAGCCACCAAGCAGTTTCACACTCACTTTTACTGATATCTGTGTGGACTGAGCACATTCAACTGATGAATTTAGTACCCAGGAAGATGGATTGATGTTCACTAGCCTGGACAACTTCTACAAAATATGAGACTATTGCCACTTGGGAAAAAATTATAACAGCAAAAAAAAAAAAAAAAGTAAATAAATAAATAAATAGAAAAGAAAGAAAAATATCTAAGTGATTGCCAAGATTATGCCAAAGCCTGTTGGCAGAGTACTGAGAGACTTTTATTTTTGAGTCATGCTATTTTCAGATTGATGGTGATCATGTGACTCTAGGGATGCTGATCTATGTATCTTTCCAAATACAGTGTTTACATGGAGTATCATAAGAGGCCACCTGGGGAACCAGGACAGTAGCAGGGAAATTGAGTGATTAGCAATTTGACTTTGAATATATTCAGACTAAGTATTTAAATGAAATATCAAAATATACAGCAGCAACTAGACATAACTGCTGTTTCTGAGAATAAAGTTTGCTTTAAGTACCACCCAAGGTGTAATAAATTCTTGTTTCTGCCTTTTATTAGGCCAATTACTGTGCAAGACAGCAAGTAGAGGCAGGTGGGGAAGAACCTCTGCAAAGGTTCGAAGAGGCTCAAACAGTGCGGATTCCATTCATGGCACAGTGTTGTCCTTCGGGTTTCAGATGTGTTAGCAGCAGCACCTCCTGGAATCAAAAACAATTATCAGCCCTGAGTCTTGAGGACAATGAAGTCCTACATGACTTGGTAGAGCAATAACCTACGGCAGTGTTAGGTCCAGTCTCGATTCTTAACTCTGCTGCCACTCCTTGCAAAACAGGGAATGTTTTTCTGATAAATAACCTGAGTCAAAACTAGATGAAGGAACAGCATGTCTTATTGGTTTTGTTCCCAGAAAAGCCAATTCAAAAAAGGCAATAAAAGGTAAACAGGTAATGCCTGTCCTGCCTGCCACCCCATGTCTAAGTCGATTGAATGTTTGTTATTCAAACCAACAGTCTCTTTTGATAAAAGAAATAAGAAAAGATGGAAATAAATTAGAGCTTTGGCTTAGTGCCAGAGTGGCCAACCAGAAATTGGAGATTTACATTAGAAGCATAAACAGAAAATTATATTTCAGGCTCACCAAAGGATACACATGAAAATTCTGCTAGCATACAGAGTTTGAGATTACTTATAATGAGGTGGATTTCTAATATTAAAATTGGAATTTAAGTTGTCTTATACTTTATTAGCACAAACCAAAGGCAGACTGTGTTATTTCTGGCAATGATGCACTTTATCATTATCCACTGATGGCTTTGTCACAATGCTCAGGAATCAGACACTGCACAATTCAATATGTGGGATTCCAAAAGCTAATTCTAAAATTTAATGAAGGTCTGATCTAAATCAATTCATCTGCATTTATCTTTATGAGAGTATAAGAATCTAAATTGGTGAGGAATATCTTGTGTTCAGTGTATTTAGATGTAGTTTTCTGAATATCCTGAAGTGATGTGATCTGCCTTTAATAAAAATTTCACTTTTAGGTATATAACAAATGGAAATGGAATGTTCTTTTTAATCTGGATTCCCATGTTCTTTTGAAAAGCCTATTCCTTTGAAGAAACCCCAACTTAGTGGATTTTACTTATCTGCTGCTTTCTAGCATCCTTTCAAATCTGTTTTCATCTAAAGTTTTATGTCCCAAGAACAAGGTTGGGATAAAGAGAGGATACAGAGTTTTCCCTCCATCTTAGATCCTAGTTCTTGCCGTTTCTACTTGGATAGGTATATAGTGGTGGGATAATATAGTTTTGCGTATGAGTTCATCTGTTAACAGCTTCACATAGTGAAAATATCATTCTATCAATAGTACTGATGAATATAAAATTTCAAAAAAATGGGACAAAGGTTCAGCTATATAGAAAGTGTTGCTATTTATAGAAAAAAATAACGAATCTTCCCTGCTGTGATATGGTAATGATTCATTTCAGACCCTGTACATGGCCGTAGGGAGAACCCAAGTTTGCTAAGTCCTGGCAAAGAGGGACCCTTGCTTAGAGGAGCCCAGACTCACCTTCCTCAAGCTTTGTCCAGGTCACTTAGCCTACCCAGGTATCCTCCATCCACTTTTTGGGCATTGTGAGCTTCCTCTGGAGGTCCACGCTCCTAAAAGTAGGCAGCATCATGATTGCACACCCTGGACGTGAGGGGTGGCAAAAAGTCGTTTAGTACCCAGGCCTGGAGTATTCCCTGAGGAATGCACATGTGACCAAGGAGAGACCCTCTTCAAGTGAAACCCAGAGCACCAGAACATGGGCCTGGAAGAGGCAGGGTTGAGGTGTGGAGGGGAGATATTGATCTTTGAGCGGTGTAAGGATTCTAAACCTATTTCTGGGCTTTCAACAGCAATGAAAACATATGTGTCAAAGTAGCCAAATTGGATATTTTATTCATAAGCACTCTGTTAGCTTAATGTGTAATTTCCAAATATTTAGGCACATGACAAGTGGGCCTCCATTAATACTTTGGCCCTGGGCTCTGTAAATGTTTGGGGTGGATCTGCCCAAGGTGTCCTCGAGTTAGATCCCTAAAATAGCACCAGACATTGGCCCAGGTAATACAGAGAAGGGTACTGGCTGGAAGAAGGGCACTGACCACACCCAACTCTCCCTGCCATTTGTGCTCTGCCTCACCCTGTCTTGAATCTCTGAGTTTAAATACTTTCAGATGAACTAGGGGCAGCTGTGAGGAAATCCTGAAATTAAATCTTTTGTTCCTTCTCCTTCACTCTCCACCATCAATAACTCAGCGACATTGGGATGTGAAGACTTAGCATTCTGAAATGGGATGCTCTGTGCTATGTGGAAAATGGGTTGTTGTACTTTACTGTTGTTAATCACCAAATAAAATATCTATTTAACAGTTTCTCTGCTCACAGGATTGAGTAGGATATGTGTGGACTTCAAACTGTGTGTTTTCTATACATGTGTCATGTCTGGACTTACTATATGTGTTTGTGATCCATATGATTTAAAGCTTCAGTTTCCGGAGTCTGAACTTGGATATCTTACCTACCACTTTGACTCCAAGCATATAAGGCTAATGACTAATGCACAGCTTGAAACTATAAGAACCACCAGGTGAAACTCTAGGTTTGTTTTTTTTTTTTTAAAGGAAATCCAATTGGATGACCTTTATAATATATAGGAATAAAATATAGAGAGATAAGAGATCAAAACCCTGGGGGTTTGATTCAAATGTCTAGTCATGAACAACTCTGTTTGCCTCAAGAAATAAGCAGTAGGTTCTAATCAATCTTGTTTCTAAGAAATATCAAATATCCATCTGATATAAATATTCTGACAGTTCTGACCATTTCCATACAGAATGATTTCTTACTTTTAACTATATTTTTACTTTCTTACACTAAAACTATATTTTTCCTACAGTTACCTAAAACAGATGCCAACAAATTCCCCACATAAGCTACCATAAATATAATATGATGTCAGGAATGATTAGGAGTGACAATGTTCATATTTTGAATGGGAACATGGAGAACTTTTACTCTTCTCAGCACCTGGAAAGGTGTGACTCACATTTTACCATCTTCATTATGGATTTGAAGAATCAAATAAGAAGCAGACATGTCTCTTGTATAAATCATATTATTGTACTTAACTAGAAATGAGAAAATAACATCTGTGAAAAACACTTGAATATTGAATAAAATGCAGTTATTTGAGATCTGTTGTGGAGAAAAATTCTTCCCCCAGTACATTTTTAGAGTAGGTTCTAAAGAAAGTCTAGCAAGAGGATTCAAATAATTTTCAGGGGTGATGTTTTTCAATAGTTGAGCATTTAATAAATGCTGGAATCCCCCTCTGCCTTCTCCCATCGCCCCAAAGTTGCTTTGAATTGATGGGCAAATAAAATGAAGTAGTAACATTTAAAATTATGTGATGTTTTTATTAACCTGAAATGATAGCTGGTAAAATGGGCCATTATTCTGCAAAACCTAATTATGTTAACACTAAAGATTTAGGTTGGCTGGCTGAAGCAAACTGCAGAGGATTGGAAGTTAAAATAATCCCCATTTTCTTGACTTGGTCCCCATTTTCTCAGATGCAACACTTTTTAACTATTATTTAATTAGTGAACTACGAATTCTACAAGGAAAAAATACTGACTAGAAAGAGAAAAAAATAATTACTACCTCTCCAACATCTGTCTGAATACATTCTGAAATTTCTGCATGGCAAGAATGTGTCAAGTTACCTTAAAGACATAATGTACCACCCTTGTATCCTCCAGCCGGCCTGATAGTACCACATTACAGCTTGGCTTTTACAAGGGGCAGTCATTCTAATCTAATAAAAGAAAGGAAATGGCAGAAAATCACACACCTGAAGTCCTGTTAAGAATAGGTGATTCTTTTTGCCCCAGGCAGGCAAGAACATAATGTCATTTTTGTTCGTTTGTATTTGCTCTCAGAAGGAGGGCTGCTCCTGTTGGGGAACGGTTTTCCCTCTGCCACTGAGAAACATTGCAAGCAAACATCCTCCAAGGAAATAACATTTTGCTATTTACCAGTCTTGACTACCCCATGAAGCCCTGAGTAATTGTTTTGGCTTTCATGGTGTGATAAACACCTAGAGGCAAAGAGATTAGTGTCATCGCTCTCAGTCTCTTTTTCTCTCTTTGGGAAAAAAAAATTGGGGGGGGGAATTGCTGCAAATATAGTATGACAACATTTGCAAGAATCTTTCAGTCTGTTGACATGTAATTATGAAGACCCTAGCTAAA
Source organism: Spermophilus citellus (assembly GCF_964194105.1). NCBI lineage: Eukaryota > Metazoa > Chordata > Mammalia > Rodentia > Sciuridae > Spermophilus > Spermophilus citellus. Next base: position 43,382,834 of record NC_138191.1, on the reverse strand, counting down.
TATTCAGTTTATTAAATTAATAGCATGACAAGTATTGGAGCAGTTTTACAACCACTTAAACTCATGCTTACATCCTGTGTAATTACAATTCATAATTGGGAAAGCAGTCAAATCTAAATGCATTCTGATCAATGGTTCTTAGTCTGCCAACTAGACCCAGCACAACACATTATAGTAAATGACTCTTAAAAACAGGACTTCTACACCCAGAATTCAAACCAGATTTGGGAAGGGCACTGGAGGGTGTCAATCAGTGAAATGTTTTCAGTTATGCATTAGGTTGTGTGCAGATATGCTCTTTTTTTTTCTGGGCATGAAAAAATATTTTTTTAAAATATATAAAAAATCTAAAAGTATAAGAATAACTGATCTGAAGCCTAAGATTAAGATTTACCCTAACTGTGGGAGGTCTCATCAAATAATACATTGTCAATAAATGAATAATGACCCATAGATTTATGAAACTATGATTTCCAGCAATCAACCCTTTATTAATTTCATTTTGATCTTATCTATACCTGAGCTGCTAAGAACATCTATTTTACCTCTTGTAGATATATGTATGTATGTATATGTATATGTGTATATGTATGTATATTTATAAATATGAATCTTAATATGCTCATGGTTCTGGAAGTAAAGTATAAAGTAAAAATGAAAATGTCTCAACTCAGAACTACAGCATGAATGCCAAATAATCAAAATATCTTGGCAACTTTGGTGTATATGTTATCGGATCATGTAGGACCAATGGAGACTCACATCTTCTGGGCCTTGAACCTTCCTTTAGATTTTGAAGAATATTAGTTCCCTTAAAGCATTCCAAGTATAGTTTTTGAAAGAATCTCTGTTTATGAAAATTTTAAACATTTGCATTAATATTTTGATAACAAAATCCTCATGCTACATAACTGGTTCCGATCCAATGATAATGAGATTATATCAGTTAGACATCATCTTAATTCAATCCAAACATGTACAGACTTTCTTGTAAATTCTTACTTCAATGCACACTACATGTTAATATTCACAATCATATACTTGTATTAATTATAGTGAGGGTTATCTCTAATTAAAGGCAAATGGTAGTTGAATGGTTTGAGACTTGCCTCTTAGAAGATAGTACCCATAGGTTTAAATCTCTCTCCAAGAGTGGGGTTCTATCACTGAAAATGTGATCATACTCTGAAGAATTCTAAAATAATGTTGGTTCTAATTCTGGTCTTGGGGTTACAAGAAGCACAATCCACTCTGATTTCTCTATTGCAGAGATTTTGGTAGAAAGATGTTCAAGCATATCTTTCCACACTAGTCATAAAAGTTACCAAAAAAAAAAAAAAATATGTGAGACACTGGAACATGCTTGAATTGGGCAACACAACGTCATGTCATTTCTTTTTGGCTAATTCAGTTCATTTTTATGGTTATTTTAGCTTACATGCCTGATATCATGAGCAAGGGTCTTTCCAGCTGTCTTTGTGGTTCCCTAAGTGGTGGGCACTGCTCCAAGTCACTTACTTTCTACTCCATCCTCAAGACTTGTACTAACCACAAGCCACTAGCCACCCCTATAGCTAGAGAACACTTAAATGCAGTTAGTCCATTCACTGACATGGCCTGTGAATGTAAAAAAACACATCAATTTCAAAGTCTTAGTACAAAACAAATTTTTAAGACTGTGAATGATCTTTTTAATAATTTTCATATTGATTACATGTTGGAATGATAATATTTTGGATATAATGGATTAAATAAAATATATTATTAGAATTGATTTTAGCCGTTTCTCTTTCCTTTTCTAATGTGGCTGCTATTACATATGTGGCTCACATTATATTTCTATTGGACAACACTGCTCTGAATATCCAATTTTCCAATCTTTAAAATGGGACTAACAGTATTCATTTTCCAGAATTAACGTGAAACTCAAAAGGAGCTAATGAACCTGAAATTATTTGGTCAATTGTGTAAAGGAACACCTGTGGAGGAATACCTGTGTGGAGGCACACAAAGAACAGTCACAGACATAAAAGTTCAAGCAGGCAGACAGGATGGAGTAGAGAGAGTGAAGTGAAGAAGGAGAACTGTTCATTTCTCTCTCCTACCAAGTTTATTCACTCAAAAAAGGTTACATATTACCCATCACACCTGACTACACTCTAATCAGTATTCCTTTAACCCTGAGTGCTAGCTAACTGAGATAAGGTCCAGGTTAATACAAACACAAAGCCTCTCACACCCAAGAACTTACTATGGATATCAGGTAGTGCACCTGCATTGTTATCTTAATAACCTCAGGGGAAACTGCTGGGCATTCCAATCATGGGAAACAGGTTGCTAGTTACCCCCAAGGAGTTTGCTCAGGGGGGACCACTTCCCTATTTCCATGGTCAGAATATCTACACAATTGTAAAATGTAGGAAGAGTATGAAGCACATGATGGTGATGATCATGATGATATTTTCATGTTTCTATTCCACACTTCCATAACTTTCTATAAGTTTTCAGCCTGAGATCTTGCTATCACTTCTTTTGAAAGTGCTCCAACACAAAGAATGCAATGCTTTCAAGGTTTTGAATGTGACACGTGATGTGGACACAGCACTCCTATCAGTGACACGATCAACGGAAAAAAAAAAAAAACTAATGCCAATAAAAAACAATAGTAATACGAATGACATTGCTAACCTTCTGAGAGTCTTGATCTGAGTACTGTTAAGTATTATTACCATCTTTATTTTAAATAATATATTGTGTTTCTGTTAACATAACCTATGAATGCATTGTTGACTTATGATTCAATGTGTGAAAACTTAGTTGTTTCTGATTGGTTAATATATATACAAGTGGAAGATAGTGAGGTTATGCCTCAGCAGCAGCAACTGAGTGAACAAAGTCAGAAATCTGGCTCAACAAAGTGTGCATAAGTTGCTAATAAAGATACACCATTTAGAATGTGAAAGGTGCTTCGATGTCTATAATTGGAGTCAAGTGTCGAATCTCACATCAACTTAAATTTTAACTTCTCCAAGAATACTTTTCATGAGAACATTTTCATATCTCATCACCCCATTTGACAATCTTTAATGATAAACTGCTCACTCCACACCTCAGACTCAAATCCTATCTTCATGCTGGTCCCAGCACACCTTTGCAACACTTGAGCCTTGGAAATGTCCTTCACATAGTCATCTTCTAGGCTTTAAGTAGGCCTTGAAAGAAGGAGAGAGAGAGAGAGAGAGAGAGAGAAAGAGAGAGAGAGAGAGAGAGAGAGAGAGAGAGAGAGAGAGAGAGAGAGAGGGAGGGCGGGAGGGAGGGAAAATGGAAGGCCTTTCAACACTTTTCACCCCCCAAATCCTGCCCAAAGTTAGGTTCCACTCCTCCAAGAAACCTTGCCAGACCATCCTCACAGCTTCTATCCAAGCTTAATGGTTTGACTCATCAATTAATCCTTACTCTAGTAGTTTATATTAGATCATAACTTGCTTGTTATCTTTTCTAATATATTGTCAATGCTAATGTTAACATTACACATAGACACACATGCACATCTGACTAAGGACCTGGCCTCTAGGAGGGCTGTATGCATGAATTCACATTCATATTTGGATTTATATATAACATATAAATTTGGGATCATATGTAAACTTGATTGAAGCAACAGTCTAATCCAAATTTTTGTGTGTGTTCTTTATTATATTCAAATAAAGTAATTTAAAATAAATCACTGTATTAGTAACATAAATAAAACCTAAATTCCCCCAAATGAAATACATATACATTAAAGATTTAAAGATTTAATTTCCTTTCAAATCCATTAGGAGTATTCCTATTTGAAGCTCCTTGTGTATAGTTTCTTAAAATGTGAAAAGTTCTTTGTAATGTGACTAATTATAATGTGATCCCAGTTTACTGTCCTAATTTCAGATCAATTTCTCCTTTGCTTAAAATAGAAAATTCTGTATTTCTCAGTCTTTGTCAAATATCATCCTTGAGCTAATCATTCTCAAACTTGAGTGTGCAGTTTTCACCAAAGAAGGCCTTGGTGAAACAGTATGTTGTGCCGAGCCCCAGGGTTCCTGCTTCTGTTGGTGGATACCACTGGCCTTGATATCACTCTTAGAGCACCATTGGCTACACTAACTAAACACCTCATTGTAATTTAATGAGAGGCTCTCTGAGCTTAACCTACTCCCCTTCCCAGAGGCTTGATTGCCTGACATTAAAATGGACATCTTGATTTTACCCCACATGGTTGTGGGGACCATTAAATGAGATGCTGTCCACGAAACTCTCTAGTCTGTGGTTCACATTCAGGAAATGTCAGCTGAAACCATACATTTTCAATTTAGCCACAACATCTGGCTACAGCACTTATTTCACGAGGTTCTCTCACAGCAATTCTAGTTATTTATTAGGAATTCTGGTTTCTAAGATCAACTATTTTCACTGACAAAATGATAAAATAATGGAATGGTACGGTTGGCAAAGACCTTAGAGATTTTCTAGAGTGAGCAGATAAATGTTTCGGTGCAGGTAAATCATCAAACACTTTTTGTTTATTTTCTTGATTCAATAAAACAATCAGAACAATTGAACAGGTTGCATGGATCATTCCTCAACTTGAATATTTTGGGTTTCTCAAATTGAATTATTTGACTGAAACAAGCTACATCCAGACTAAAAGAGAAAAAGAAAAAAAGACTGAAAAAAATAGAAGTGAGACTCGCATTTTTCTTATCAGCTCATGGTTGGGGCTTCTACACGGATGCTCTGAGGCCCTGCAAGATCCCACTTAATTAAAGCCTGGTTCGTTCTAACTCCAGCTTGCCCACTGCCTCTCTCCATGGCCTCGCTCTGTGATGTTTCTCTACCCACTGGAAGGGCTCAGGGGGCTGTTAATGCAAGGAATCAATGATCAAAAATTAATTTTAAAGCCTGTGGTAAGAGCGCATTAACATGAACAGTGCAGCTTGCTGAGTGGAGAGTCAGAGCAGCACAGCTGAGATCTTCCAAAGGATTTGAGAATGAAATTTTGCAGATAGAATGTATCTTGAGAATAATGATGCATGTCACTAATAACCTAGTGCTAAGTTATAAGCCTAAATTGGAGACTTTGCAGAGGAATACACAGCCTCTGTAATTTCCAGTTTGGTGTAATAATATGGAAATGGCTTCTGGTGCCGGGATTGGATCAGCCTAAATGAGCTGGAATTGATAGCTGCCTGGAATACTAGGGGCAGGAGAGAGTGATCACGTCTGTGTCCTTGCTGACTTATCTAGGGCTCTCCAGACGTGACAATTTTAGGAAGTGAGCCTTTAAATGTGTTATGAAAACGCACTACAATATCCTGCAGCACAGAGCAAGGTACTTCTGAAATTGCCTCAACAATACAGAATGGGGGGGGGGGGCTGGGGATGTGGCTCAAGCGGTAGCGCGCTCGCCTGGCATGCGTGCAGCCTGGGTTCGATCCTCAGCACCACATACAAACAAAGATGTTGTGTCCGCCGATAACTGAAAAATAAATATTGAAATTCTCTCTCTCTCTCCCTCTCTCACTCTCTCTTAAAAAAAAAAAATACAGAATGGGTGCCTCCTTTCCAGGGAGGGAAAGAGCTTTTGTTCCTATGAAAAGCCAAGGGAAATGGTAAGTTTAGGAAAAATGTGAAGTTGTTCCAGGGAGAAGGGAATTTTAAGGAGAGCCGTTTTAGCCCTCACATGGAGAGCTCTGACCTACTCTGTCCACTACAAGTCATAGCATTCCAGAAGGCCCATATCTTTGCCTTTTCTTTTGTGGACAATTTAATGCACATTAGAGGACTGCCTTGTTACACTTGTATGTAGTGTTTGAAATGCCAAAAGGGTGAAATTGGAAGCCTATGGCCAGTGACACAGGAACTGTGGAGCTTCTTTAGTTTCTGTATTATGTACAGCACCTCAAGTATTGTCCAACAGCTTGTCTCACTCAGAAGTCATCAGGGCATGGGTAAATCATTGGGCATTGTGGGACAGCAGCAAGGTGGGCGTGGGTGGATGCAAGCCCATGTAGGCCTTTGTAAAGCATGTAAGGTTTCCTTTTCATCGGCCTCTGTGGACTTCTTCAGCCTCAGCTTGCTTCGGTCTGTATTCCAGTCAAGTACAAGTGATTAAAATTCCCCAAAGACACCAGTTTCTGGCGTCCTATATGCTTTTGCATGTGTTGTCCCTTCTAACTGACTCGTGCGTCCCCCTTGTGCCCATCTGGTGATCTCATCCCTTATGATCCAGTTTGCAACTGCTGCGTAACAAACCACTCCAAACTTAGTGGAGTAAAACAAGACAAGCAAGAATGACTTGCATCTCCTCTGTGATGGCTGTTATCTCAGTTGGAGGTGACTCAAAAGATAGGGGGCCCAACAGTTGGTACTGGAGGATCCACTCCCAAAATGGCTTCTTCATTCACATGGCTGGTGCCTGGGTGGAGGTGGTTGAAGGCCAAGGACAGATGGGTCTGTCGCTCAGAGTGCCTGCTGCAGCCTTGCTGGCAGGACAGTGATAGTCAGATAGGTTATGTAAGAGCTCAGCATTCCTTGGTACAAGTGGTCTGTTTAGGACCTGGTGTCCGAATTCATGCCTAGTGCTCCTTCATATACTATCATTCAACAGAGTTGTAAGCTAGCCCAGACTTCTGGACGTAAACTTTGCCTTGCATTGCAAGAAGTGCCAAAGAATTTGAGACCTTGTTCCTTTTCTTCACTTCCAAGATAGAATGAGTATCTTCTCCTGTACCTTGTGATCTCTGTCAACACCCTCCTTTGATATGCTATGTGGCTGTTTGGCCCTTTGGCTTCTGTACTAGACCTTGACCTCCTCATGGACATTAGACCCACAAAGACAGATAAAGCTCACATGTGACATCAGACACAAAGTGCTTAAATAAAATCATCCTGAACATTTCCCAAAAGAAAGGTCTATTAAACTGTGATCCCAAACACATGGAGGACCCTTCCAACAAAGGGTACAGAGCCCTACACCAAGTCCTGCCCATGTAGTGCATGGAATAACACTATTTCTGAGCAGAAGACCCAGTGATGGGAGAATGCAAACTCAGACCTCTAGGTTAGTTAGATTGTCAGTGGCCTCCGTGGCCCAAAGTTAATCTCATAAGAGGGGCCAAGGTAATGAGTCTGTCATTTGAATCAGTAATATTTTTCTGTTACAACTGAATCATATCCTCCAACTCATACATTAAAGCCCTAACTCCCATGTGTCTGAATTTGGAAATGGGACCTTTCAAGAGGGAATTAAGATTACCTGAGGTCATATGAGGAGGGCTAAGCCGATATAACTGATGTCCTTATAAGAAAAGAAAGAGATAAGATGAACCTACACAGAGAAAAATCCACATTAGGATACAGGAACAAAGCAGCTTTCTATAGCCAAAGAGGTTGAGCTCAGGAGCAACCAACCTTCCTGACACCTTGATCTTGGATGTCCAGCCTCAGAACTGTGTGAAGAAAAAAAAAAATGTTTTTTAAGGCACCTGGTCTGTTGTTCTTTGTTATAACAGCCCTTGCAAATTAATACACATCCAAAGACCTGAGTTTAAAAAGAAAAAAGAACAACAGCCCCTGCTGAGTTCAATCCTTCATTTTTCAATAATTTTATCGAAGACTTATGTGCTGGACATGATTTTGAATCCACTGCCAAGACATAGCAAAGGACAATACAATCATGTGTCTTCCCAGAGCTCATATCTAGTGGTAGTGACTGGTGAGAGAAAAGCACAGACCCAATATGTCAGAGGGTGAGGATGACAGATTGATGCCCCCTGAGATGAAGTTGAGATGAGATGTCATGACAAAATGATGTGTAAGCAGGAAACTAAATTAATCGAAGAAATAAGCATTATCGAGATCTGAGTGAGGGACCTCACAGCTGGAGGGTACAGCAGGGACAGATGTCATGTGGCAAGAGTATGTTTGAAGAACAGCAAGAAGGAAGAGGAAGGTGGCAGATGAGGTGAGAAAGACAGTCAGGGTTCACATCTTTTAAGCTGATAAATAAATTTACACAAGTATTGGAATGAAGATTTATGGTACCCAGAGAAAATAAACAAGAAAAGTAAACCCTTTAGAAGGTTCTGTCTTTGTAAGTCTTATTTGTGCATATCATGTTATACTAAAAAGTAGTGAAGTGTGTAGTAGGTGCTCAATAAATGATAGTACAATGTATATACTCACAGAGGCATGAATTAGCCAACTCCATAACAATATATTCAGCCATTCTATATAGTCTCAATTTTAAAATATTAAAATTTATCAGACCATTCATGCCAGATTTTGATTCAGAAAATGTGGTCAATAAATTTTGCATGGCAACCTGTATTTCTTACACCATCAAAGGAGAAACTGCAAATCCTAAAAATTTTCTCTGAGGAAATATATAACATTCAGAAAACAAGCTGCAAGCACCCACCAGGGACATGCAAGGCATAGGTAACTTTGCTGTCATTTTCCTCTTGTAATTCTCAATCTCTCCCTGGAATCCAGCCTCCTGGACCTGATGGCCTATGGGACATCTCCCTGGATATTTAACAGGAGCGCTAAATCAACATGGCTAACATTCCAAACTCATGTGCTCCTCCTCCAGCCCCCATCTGCTCCCCTCCACTTTCCCACCATGACTTCAGGTCACAGTGTCTCCTTTCACTCAGACCCCAAAGCTTGGAAACTTCTCTAGCATACATTCAGTCCGCAGGCCCTTCTGCTCTACCTGGAAGGTATATCTCAAACCCAGTGCCTGTCCTATCTGTTCCACCCCAACAACATCTTTCTGGTTTCCCTTCTTCTAGCCTTTTCCCCCTCCATCTTCACTTTCAATAAGCAATTATGGTCTGTCCTTCCTCTGTTCAAATCCACCAATGACTTCTCCTCAGGTAAAGTCCAAAGTTCCTACCTGACTAGTCCTCAGCTAAATCTCCAACCTGATCTCCTGCTAGACCACCCCTCACTGACTCTACCTCAGATTCCTTCCTTATCTTTACCTCAGCACGCTCTGCACCAAGGCTCTGTACCTGGTGTTTCCTCAGCCTGGAATTTTCTTTCCTGTATATTCCCAATAATTCCTTTAGGGTTTGGCTCTAATGTCACATTATCAGAAAGGCCCATCTTCTTCACCGGTCACCTTCTATTCCTTCATCCTACTTTATTTTTCTTCCCACTACTTATCTCCACTGACATTCTATTATTTGTTTGTTTAACGTCTGTCTCCTTCCTCTAGGATGTCTGCTGTGTTCGCTGCTGCATGCCAAACACTCAGGACAGCATCTGGCATTATGGAGAGCACTAAATAAATATTTGTGGAATTAATGAATAAATGAGTGAATGTCCCTGGAAGACATCGATGCCAGTGCACTTGCCTGCAGAACTCAGACGGGCCTCAGGAGCCTTCTGAGTAGGGCACCAAGTGACCACAAACAATCTCAACGTATTTCAATTCAATAAATGAAAACAGCATGCCATCCCTACATTAAACCATGGGACACTTTGGGTTTTGTTTTTGTATATTTTATAGAAAGGACCATTTTATGTGTTTCTTTATTCTCAGGACCTGATGGTGTCAGAAATGAACAGGCACTTGATAAAGGTTTGCCAAACTCATACTCACTAGATGAGTAGAGGTAGAGAGAATGGCTTTGTGACCCATAGGGTGCAAAGATTAGTGACATGGTAACCCTGATTTAATTATGAAAATGTTTCAGTGACCATATGTGCCAAGCACTGTGTTTCACAGCCTGTATTCCACCTCCACCTCCCTGTCCTCTGTGGCTCATCTGAGACTCTGAAAGGACCAAGAAAGATATGCTTCTCCATATATTATTTGTTTAATGTCTGTCTCCTTCCACTAAGATGTCTGCTGCCTTTGCTGCTCTGAAAAAAGGGGCATCTGAACCCTATGACCTTCTTCAGCAGAGCTTTCTCCCCCAGCCTTTCCCACTGGCATGACCCAAGGCCATATGGCTGGTCATCAGACCCTGGAATCTCTCCCTGGATTGCAGGGACAGAAGAAATTGTGCCCTCTATATCCTGTGCTTATGTGGACTTTCTAAGGAAACATTGCTCATGTTTGTGACAAGAGCCCTTATTTTACATTTGACATTTCCTGTCTTCTAATGTTAGCACTCAGTCACTCAGGTGGCAGGATCGTTTAATAGGTCCCAAGAGACCAAGCTTTCTGCATTGCCTTGTGCCAGAATGCACTTGGTGATAGGTGCTAAATAAAGACCAAGTGAGGCAGGGAATGATTCTTTATGTTTGCAAAACCTCTTTCAACCAAGGCTCTCCAAGCACAGCACAAACATTAAGAGGAATTATTATCCTCACTTTACATAAAGAGGAGAAACATTTGATTTCTTTAGTAATAGCCTCTTATAACAGTTTCCAAATGTAATTACATTGGTTGGAAATGCCAACTTATGCAATGAAATTACCAGCACATTACATGAGACAAATAAAAGGAAACAATGTATCATTGAATGTATCAAGTACAAGAAGAGTTTCCTGTAGATCTTGAATCCTACTCTTAAGTGGGGGCACAATTTGAGCACTACCTCTGTAAGGAAATGCAAGGGACAATGGGGTACAACTTTTGAAGGTATGGTCAAATGTTCTAAAATTGTCCTATGAACACACACAATATAAGAAGTTCCCAGGGAGTAAGGAGAAGGCTACCCTCCTGCCCTCAAGCCCTCATTCCCTGAGTAGAATAATAAGAAATAAACTTACCAAACACCAGCTATGCACCTGGTCTTGTACTAGGTGCATTCACATACCTGATCTCCTTTAGTCCCCATCATGCTCATTTTACCAAGGAGGAAACTGTAGCTTAAAGTAGCAATGGGAGCTCAGTCTTGGACTTCAGGACTGATATTCTTTCCATCACTCAAAGCACAATGCCCAGGCCAGGGCAAGGCTCAGCCTCCTCCCTAGCAACTCCACTGCCTCAGCTCTCTAGGATGGCAGAGGGCATGCCTGAGTCACAGGAGTGCTAAGCTCAGAAAAGAAGCATATTAGGATTAAACATAGTAGCTTCTCACTGTCATCAGTCTCCACTACCCATCTGGATTCCAAATATCTTTACTTGTTTGGAGGAGTGGTTGGGAGTGTGGGCAATCAAGTCCAACTACCTAGCCTCAAAGCCCCATTTCTCCACTTAAAATCCATGTGATCTTGGGTATAGTCCTCACTTTGCCTCAGTTTTCTTCAATACAAAATGAGTTTAATATTCATATCTGCTTTACATTGTTAAAATAATATAACACATCACCACATATTTCAAACTCAAAGTGTCATAGTACTTAATAAGCATATATCCTCATTATTATTTTTTTAATGTTAAATTCCTTTAATGGTGCCATCTACTCCCAATGATTTAACGACCACTTTTCTAGGTGTAGTAGCCACAATCCAGTTGTGCTAGGGCAGTGGGTTAGGTTGCTGACAGGCCCAAAAAGTTGCCTAGAGATGGGATAGAGAGCATATTACTAGGAAATGTTTATGGAGAAGATCCAGCAGTGACAGGCTGCATTTTTAGCACCTCCACCCCTCCAGGTGCCTGACCAAGTAATGTCTCCAATGTTACAATGTTGCTCCAGAAATAGCATTTCTGTACCTCTCAAGGCTTTGTCCAGTGGCAGCCAGCTAGATGAATGGCACTTGTCCTCCTTCCAGTGCCTTCAGTTCTGTGCTAGTTACAACAGGTTTTATATATTAGGCTATAGCAACAATAACATTGTTAGCTTGTTTAGTTTGCTTTGTTCCTTGTATGGACAGCATTTCAAAGAGCAGCTGTTCTGATGCATGCACAAGAAGGATACACTACAGATAACACTATTCTTCCTTATTCACAATATACGTGAGAAACATAGCATCAGTGTCCTTCAAGGTAGTATCTATCTGATCACTCTGGTCTGGGCATGCTCTCACTGTTCCCCTAACTTGGCTAGGTTCCTGGGAATGGAAAGGGGCATTTTAAGGACGTGATATTTTACTGTCCTCCTTTTCTTTAAGGGTGACAAAACAGAATGCTCCTCAGTCTCTCTTTACCTAATCCCCTCCTCAGAGCAACCAGCATAGATCTGATTGAAGTGGGATCAGTGGCCTGTCCTAACCAGCCAGGCTCTATAGGAATTGAGTAATGTAACAGGCAGGGTAATCCTGACATACTCTTGGGCACAAATGGCCCAACAATATGTACCCATGTTGTCTTACTGGGTTTGGAATCATCAAAACTTGCCCTGAAAAGTTTCCTTCTCTAGTTTAAATAGGTGGGAACAACCAGTAGCAGTAAAAAGCAAGAGACTAGGAAGCTAAATAAACAGTGAAATTCAGGGAACAGGACCAGTGGGGAGCAGAGATGGGAGGAATGATAAAAAGAAAACAAGCTGTTCCTCAGGTGCCCAGATTCCAAAACTTGCACTCCTGTTTGCTCCCTCTTTCAATCACCCAGTCAAGATCAACCTGCATGCCCCAATGATTCAATTGTCACCAGGCATTTTTACCTGAGTCTCCTCTTTCATTCTCACTGACCTCATTTAATTTCAGACCTTCTCTACCTGCAACCTGAACCATCTCCATTTTCTGCCTCTGGGTTTCCCTAGCCAGTTCATCCTGCTGCCCACTGCCTGGAGATCTGCAGAATATGCACTCTAAGAGTTCCAATCCTTCCCTTATAAGAAGACCTTTAGAGATGTCCATTTTAATATTTAATAAAATCCATATGTATTACCATTTTCCAATTTCTAGCAAATCTGTCTGCTTGCCATCCATATATATTGTGTTTTCACTAAACGAACCTTTATTGAGCATTCTGTTTCACTACAATCACAGATACTAGGGATTCAAGGATGACCACTTGGTCTTGGAATACCCAGAGGTTATAGCATAGCAGGGACCAAAGTAATTATGTGTCAGGAAGAGGGAGAAAGAACCCAGTTGGACACATCTGATGGACAGTGCTTGCTGACAGGAGACTTCTCATGTAAAATGTCATAAATATTGAATTATTTCTTTAATTGGTAAATCATTTTTTTAATTCTTTTTATTGGTTGTTCACAACATTACAAAGCTCTTGACATATCATATTTCATACATTAGATTGAAGTGGGTTATGAACTCCCAATTTTACCCCAAATGCAGATTGCAGAATCACATCGGTTACACATCCACAATTTTACATAATGCCCTATTAGTAATTGTTGTATTCTGCTACCTTTTCTATCCCCTACTATCCCACCTCCCCTCCCATCTTCTCTCTCTACCCCATCTACTGTAATTCATTTCTCTCCTTGTTTATTTTCCCATTCCCCTCACAACCTCTTATATGTAATTTTGTATAGCAATGAGGGTCTCCCTTCATTTCCATGCAATTTCCCTTTTCTCTCCCTTTCCCTCCCATCTCATGTCTCTGTTTAATGTTAATCTTTTCTTCCTGCTCTTCCTCCCTGCTCTGTTCATAGTTGCTCTCATTATATTAACGAATCAATCTGAAAGAGGGCTCAGATGCTACCAAGGAACAGAGTAAGATAATATTCTCCACCCCTGTTTCTCCCCACCCCCAGGTACCTATTTGAGTCTCTTATTTACTAGAACATTGACCTGAGATGGCTCACACCCAAGACTAGTGGAGAGCACTGGAGTCAAGGGTATAAAGATTAATACAATGGTGTTGGGGAGGGTCACAGCTCCAATAATGTCAGCAGTCAGATAAGGAATAGAGAAGATTCACACCTTGTCTAAAAGCATTCAGATCCCATTTCCTTTAAAAATGTAACAAATTAAATAGCTTGGCAGGACGGGATCAGACCAAATGGAAGCACTTTGGAAACTGGCCCAGTAGAATGAGAAGAGCCACAGACCCAGAAACCTTCATCTCCAGGAGGTGTTCCACCACCTCTGTGGAGTCATGTTTCTTTGGGTAAGTGGCACAAATTCTTTGAGTCTCAGTCTTATGCTTTGAAAACTGATATAACAATTCTTATCCTACAAGGTCCTAGGAGATTCATAAATGTAAAATCAGTTCTCCATTTTAAGAGCTCTATAAAATCAGGAAAAGCAGAGCCAAAGAAATGAGCAAGGAAGAGTTTCCAGCTTCGCCTTAATTTCCCAATCACAGGCAAAGTTCAACTTCCTAAATAAGATGAAATTATAAGCAATGGCACCTGGCCATTTTCAAGGCTTCCCTTTCCTCCTTGATACAACTGCCTACAGATAGCACTAGCTCATTGTCTCTAGGTGATTCTATTCCCAGACACCTCCTTCGCTAGAGGATGGGAAAGGATCCTCTGAAGACAAGAATGTACTTACACAGGTGTGTCATACACCATTTCATCCCTTCAGGCAATAAAACCTGAAGAAAAAAGATGTGTTTTTTTAAGATGTGGCCATAAAACCTTATAATCTCAAGGCCAATATTTTTTTTTAAAGGACACAAAAAGGAAATCTGAACCCATGTTATAGAACCACAGCAGTAAAAAAAAAAAAAAAAAAAAAAAAAAAGCTGTTTCCTGAACAACATAATAGCTAAGCCACGTGACCTTTGCTGCCATGTGAAGAGCGAGAAATTCTCTAAATTAAATCAGTCAGAATGGCGAACCCGAGAGGCACCTCCCGACTGAGACCCCCGGCAGCAGGGCAGAGGGTGAGTCTGGAAAATCAAGCAGAATTGAAGTTCCCCAGAGAGAGCAGTTAAGAGTGGGCTGGGGAGGTGTTTGTAAGTTTTGCTAGGTCTTCTCTTGCTGACAGGCTGTGGCTTCTCAATTGAGTATTCTACTTCTGCTCTGTTTCCGTTTTGTACCACAGCCTTATAAACACTGATGTAATTCCAGCATGTTCCTCTTCTCTGAACCTACACCTAGAAGGTAACTCCCAGCAGTTATGTTTATATATTAGTACTAAAGACAAAACAGGGTCATAGGCTGAAGGATGCACAAATTCACTTGTTTTTAAACAGGGCATCTGAGCTAAACAGGATTTGGGCCTCAGTTGTTCTCAGGGAAAACATAGTCCATTCTTCTCTGTCTCCCTTTGCACTGAAGGAACTGGAGCTTGGATGCTGCCTGCACGTGGTGTTAGGAGACACCTTCCCCTTCCCTCAGTCAGGAGTGCATAGTCCTCAGACCCTACAGAGGAGCGTTGGAGGGCAGTGACCCCCATTCTTATACTTTCTCAATCCCATGCACCTGGATCTCTAACTTATTAGAACACTGACCTGGTATGGATCACACCCAAGACCAAATCACAAAAAAAGGATACAAGGAACCCAAGAGGAAAATGACTTTGGAGTCAGTGGCACAACTTAAGATGCAGGGGAGAGGTTTGGATTCCAGTTCAGCCATCCTCGTTAGCAAGGAGGTCCTTGAAGAAATGGTCCATACAGTCAAGACTCCAGCAAGAAATGATGGGACACTCAAAGGGAGACACTGAGGATGATGTAATAAAAGGATGTATTCAAGATGTGAGCCATGTTATCAGAAATGGAATGCTGAAGTGCTGGGGTTGGGGAGCATCTCCTACTCTCTTAGGCCCGAGGGAGGGAGGGGTGTGAGCCATCACCAGAAACAGGTGAATCTTACGCCTTGGGAGAGATGTGGGTTTCTACAGAGGAGCCAGCCTCTGCCAACTGCATCCTGGCTGGAAGGGATATAAAGGAATAAGCTGTGGTTCTCCTCTGCTCTTGGGTTTCTTCATAATGCCTCTCATTAGCCAAACCCAACAGGGATATGAATGACAAAGGAGCCTACCATGTGATTCATGCAGGAACCATATAGGGTTACCCAAGGCACAAAAAAAGTAAACAAGAGTGTAGGGCTGGTCTGCAGGGACCAACGCGGGAATGTGCAACACCATTCTCTTCTCACTCCCTGCCTCCAGATTTTGGCTGAGGCAATCAGAGGACCTTCACCAAGGCCAACCCAAGTGGTTTGATTAGGCACATCTCTGAGAGACTGTCAGGGCCTGTTCTGCCTTGACTGACAACCCCTTAAAATGTTGACAAGTTTTTGATTTCACAAAAGGGCCACTAGGGTGTTTTGTAACAGTACAGAGGAGGCAGGCAAGTGAAAGCTAAAGCCAGCTGGAGTAGATGGTTCTGTTGCAGTGGCACTTCTGCAGGATGTTTGGGGGCCATCAGTGTCTGAGCCTGGCCTCAAAGGGGACTTGCAATCCCTCAGTTCCTCAACAAGGGAACCCTCACAGTCATGACCAGGACTGACATGTGAGCGCTACAGGGAAACCTCAAACATCCAGGAGATGGGCTCAGGGCTCAGCAAATTTTTTTTTTTTTCCTGCAAAGAGCTAAGTGGTGAATATTTTAGGCTTTCTGTGTTCTCTGTTATAACTACTCAATTCTGTCATTGCAGCACAAAAACAGCCCTGGATGACAAATAAACAAATGTGTACAGATGTGTTCCAGTAAAATTTTACAAATACAAATGACAGACTGGATTCAACCTTGGAGCAGAGTTTTCTGACCCCTAATTTAGAACTCTGAGATTTATATATTAATATAATCCTGCCATTATTTGTACCAAGGTAGTGAAGCTGGAGACATACTTGTTTAATGTTTTGAAATTCCTGCTTTCTACTAGATTGTAAGTTACAGGAAAACAGGCACCATATCTTATTCATTCTTCGCATTCTTAATATCCAGGATTACATGAATTAATTAATCAATCAAAAGTATCAACAAAAAGAGATTATATGATTTTTGGTTCCATTTTCAGTTTTTGCTAATCTAAGTGAAACCTTTTCTTTGTTCACATATTTAAAATACTGAATCATCAGAAGATATGCAGAGGAAATATAAGCCTGGTATGAGTCCTAATTTTCTTACAAAATGGAGCCACATTTTCATGCACTGACTGGTATTGCTCTATTTTAATGAAGGTAGAATAGGTTAACTCAGACAAACAATTGTTGACAGTAGAAAAATAAATAGGATCCTAATTAATGTGTTTGCTAATGAGACTCCCTGGATGGGTGTTTAACCATAACACATGAATTAGGTGTTTATTCCTAACATATGTTCTACTTTGGAGGTTGGATATTCAGAGCTTCATTTATCAAACATGGCCTTCAAAAAAAAAATCCAGAAAAATTCCTTGCAACTCTATTTTTTATGATCTTGCACATGGCTCCCCTCTTCCCTACTGCCCCCAGGGTATGTGCAGCACACCTGCTATCATTACTGCTCTCATGAAAAGTAACTTTGGAACTGACTGTGAGATAGCAGTCAGCACCCCAACAACTGATGCGGACCCAAAGACTCATAGGACTGTATAAACCCATTGGGAGTAAGGCAGAGAAAGCCAGAAAGGAGAATATCAAACAATTTAACTTGTGAGAGTTTGACCACCTCCCTGCTTTGCGAATGAAAAACGAAGAGCAAGATGAAAAGGTATCTCTGTTTTTTTTTTTGTGATGAATGGAATACAGCCACCAAAGGACTGGAACAGTGTCTCTACTTTTTCTTTAAGTAAACGGTAGCTTGAATTATTTGACCATAAAATCTTGAAGTAAGGACATCCTTAGCTTTCCCATAGCAGAAACAAACTTTTGGGTATAGCAGATTTTCAGGGGTGTAGAGACTCTAGTAAATGTGTTTCAGCATGAGTGGTTGGAAATATCTATGATCAAGCATCAAGAAAGAGATATAACCTCCATTTCTAGGTCACTGAATTCATTCAATAAATATTTATTGAACATTCAGCAAGCACCCAGCAGAGATGAATCCAAATCTGGATGCAGCTAGTTCATCCAGTCCTTTGTTGAGCCTATGTACAAACTGTTCTATAAACTTTTTGGA
Organism: Spermophilus citellus; assembly: GCF_964194105.1. Lineage (NCBI taxonomy): Eukaryota > Metazoa > Chordata > Mammalia > Rodentia > Sciuridae > Spermophilus > Spermophilus citellus. Next base: position 43,364,989 of record NC_138191.1, on the reverse strand, counting down.
AGGTATGCATTGGGTACTTACTTTATAGCCATCACAGAATCAGAAGCAAAGTCCCTGGATACTGACATTCTTCTATGTTTATGCCATCTTTTGTTCTGCCCCACCTTGACCTATCTAGCTAGGAGAATGTAAAAAAAAAAAAGTAGTTTGTTTTGTTAACAGAAAATAGATAAAAGATCATTCTTAATTTTGGATAAAAACAAACAAAAAGTTCATTTGATTTCAACCTATGTAAGACATGAATTTCATCTGTTTATACTTTTAAAGGGCCATGTTTAGTTCTTCATAAAATGCATGGGCCTAATGTTTCTATTTTGATAAATTACAAAATGTCTTTCTCTTTTACTCTCTTGTCCTTCTGAGACTGAGCTCTTCCCAGCATTTCTTGTCTTCTGCCCTTTCAACCTCTGGCATATGTCAGTTAATCAGAGCACCAGGTGAAGGCCACCAAGTTATTAAAAAGGACCAGACAAAAGAAACAAATCCTTACTGTCACTTAACATGTGTTGGACTGAAAGCAAGGATTTGTTTTTTATCAGGGGCAAGCTTTTGTGTATCAATCTAAACAGACACAAGACCTGCTTTCCCGATAAATGAGTCAGACGCAGAGAAATGCTAAATAGCCTAAGTGCACATCTTTTTAACACTCTATGAAATAACATGTATAATCCTCATTCTTACATCTCCAAGACATTCTAAAAGTGATTCTTACCTTCTGAACAATATGGCATAAACACTGACTAGAATTTAAGAATAAATAATTAATGTAACTAGAATTGATAGGTGACATAGAGTTATATATTGAGGGATAAACTAATTCAATCTCTTCCATGCTCTTTTTGAATTTCTCATTTACTTTGAGAAATTATTGTTTAGCTCCAGAGGAATGGCAGACTTCAGTAGCAAAGAAAGATATGTTCAACTGTGGCTCTTGAGCCACCAATGGACACATTATTGGCACCATTAGGCAGTGAATTAAGAGCTCTGCTGGTAGTAAAGCTGCCCTGTTTCCAATTCCAATTCATTATTCAAGACAGGCATAACTGACATCTCAGTAATACTGTAAGAAGATATATCACAGGATCTGAGAAAGTGTCTGATACTTAGAGTAAGCATAAAGTCAAACACTGGGGAAAAAATAATACATTCCAGACCATCACAGATGTTCTTAGCAAGAGTGTGTAGGATGTTCAGCTGATAGGAGATTCACCACGGAGGGCTTGTTTAATGAGTTAAAGCCAGTTCTCAAAAAAATAATAAGAGCTTCCAGCCAAGTTCTCTGTGGTATGATTTTTTGTTTTGAACTTCCTAATGGGAGATAAGCTATAAATGTCAGTCCTCATTCAGCTACTATATTCCTGAGGGTCATTTTTAAGAGAATCATGTGGGACAGGAGGGAATTTTAGATATTATTTTAAAACTCTCTTTGGGGAAATAAAGCACTGGCCTAAAGATGTGGATTTGACAAAAAGCCTGTGGGAATTAGCAAGCTTAAAATCTGCTCCTGAGATTTCAGGAGACCATTCTAGTTTGACAATGGGGTGGTGATACAAATATTGAATAGAATACACTCAACACAGAAGCTGTCTGAGTACTAGGTTAGAATATTAAAATAGAGACCAGCACTCTTACCCTCTTGTCATTAGTCAAGCAGCAAAGACTGCACTAAGAAAACTTAAAATATGGGAAGGTAACTCCTACTGCCTCCTCCCTCCCCCTCCAAAAATAATTCTAAACACTGAATTAGAAACATTAGGCCTGAAAGTATATTGGTTAGATATTACCTCAACCTTTTTACCCTATGTTATGGTTGGATATGAGGTATCCCCCAAAGCTCCTGTTAATGCAGGAATATTCAGACATCAAATGGTTGGATGATAAGTTGCAACATAATTGGTCCATCTTAGTTTGAATGGACTGACTGAGTGGTAACTGTGTGTAGTGGGTGGTAGGAGAAGAGGGGTCACTGGGCATACCCTGGAAGGGTGCATCTATCCTTCCCCTCCTCACTCTTTCTGCTTCTAACCCCACCATGAGCTAAGCAACTTTCCTCTGCTACTCCTTTCCACCAAGATGTGCTGCCTCATCTTGGGCCCAGAGCCATGAAGTCAGTCATCCATGTACTGAATCTCTGAAACCATGAGCACCCGCCCCCCAATTTTTCTCTTTTAAGTAGTTCTTACCAAGTATTTTGGTCACAGTGACAAAATATATATATATATATATATATATATATATATATATATATATATATATATATATATGACTCAACTCTAGCAACATTATTTTGCCGATAAGGAGACAAACACCACAAAGTAAAAGAATAAACCTGGGTTCTCCAGTCATAGTTTCTTGATTGAATAAGTAATGGACACCTATGATGAACCTGATGCTATGCTAAATGGTAGGTGGGTTGATGTTGTTGTCCTAGTTTTACAGATCCTACACCTTAAACAATTTCAGGAAAATAACATGAAATTTGGTCAAAAAGTGAACACTTCTGTGTAATAATGGAAAGATGCAAATGAAAAAAGTTAAAGCCAACAATCATTATAAGTATCATAAGGCCCATAAAATAACATAGTGTTTACTTTAATTAACTGCCCTCACACATCTTTTATCTTTTCATGGTGATTTTGGCTGCATATTTCTTGATAACCTTTTCCATAGCAGTGATTTCTATAAAATTGTTTTTTGGAAATAGGAAGGAAAATATTTTAGTTTTTCCTTCAAAAATTTATTTCTGATAATTGGGAGTTTGAAACTTTTTCAACTTCCAAACTCATCATTGACAATTAATATAGAATTTCAGGATTGCCATCAGATTTTGGAAAACATCTATCAAAGAGAGAACTTCTCTTTGAATTTGGTTCCAGCAATGAGAACCGAATCCTCTGTGATTGTACACAGCTGATGACTGGAAGAATTTTTCATGGACTAACTTCTGGCACAGTAGAGCTCCAACCTTATTTCTTCTCTACCACTCATAAACCTCCCCAGCATCGAGCCATGGGAACACATCCATTTCAGAGTACAACCTCTGGTCCTTCCTTGTCATATCCCGACACCAGATGAGTTGGCACAGGAGACAGTAAGGATTATTTCTGGCAGCTGTTCTTGGATGAGAGCAGTGAGCAACAACTTAGCTACACAAAAATGGAAATGTGAACCACATAAATATATATCATTAAACTGGAAACATAGATATCCGTTGTGTCTTTATATTTAAGCAGTTCAATGTTCCCTTAGCTGAATCTCAAAAGCAGCCTTGGCCACATCAACAATATGAGGAAGAGAGACAGAGAAGTCAATGGGGAAAGACTTGGAAGTTTAATTGATTATGGTTAAAATGTCTTAGGCAAATTTTACCAAAAACAAGTGACCATGTGACCATTTGTTTAAAATCCTTCATTTCCCCATCAAGTAAAGGGATGATACCCACCATTTAGGGACAAAAAATAAGAATAAAACATTATGTTTTACAGTAAATGTACCTCAGGTGGTGGGGATGTGATAATGAATACCAAGTGATTCTACTGGTTAAATAGCTTTCCATCAAACCAGAAAGCCAGCAACTATCTCATAGAGAATAAACATATGGACCACTTGTGATGAAAACAAGCTCACCCAGTCTCAACACATAAGGGAGACCGGCTATAATTGAAAGTGGAAGCCAGTTCCAGTTTGCACAAGCCAGCCGTTTAGGACCAGATAAAAGATCTTTTCCAAAGGCTGAATGCAACTCTGAGAAGCATTTTAGTTTATCATCCATATGGCCACTAACAAGGGAGAGTGAAGCTAATTGGAGAAGAAGGAATCTTGTTAGACTTTAAAGAAGTGATGAACTGGAAAGAATAGCCCCCAAATTTAATTGGCTACCAAGCAGATTGTCTGAGTATTATGAGTTAGAGACCAGCATGAAATCTTTAGACAATGCATGTAGTCCCTGGAACCTTGTTGTCCACTTATAACCTACCTATAACCATCATTTTTTGAGCACTTATCAACAGCAGGCTCTGGGCCAAGGGGCTTTCATGGTGTATTGTGTTTAATCCACTTGAAGCCTCCTGTTAGGAATTCATAGTATATCATCCATACGTGGAAACTGATGATTTAGGAGTGTTAATGCTTTATTTTATATACAGATATTAAGTGACAAAGAAGAATTTGCAATTAAGACTTTCTGACTTCAAAGCCAGTTTTGAACTTATTATATAAAACCCTGGGCACCGTTACTGCCACAGGAATACAGAAGAGAAGACAGCAAAATTATTTGACTCACAGAAAACAAGACAAAAAATAAGAACAAAATCGTAGACCCTATTTTTTGAATGACAAGTACTGTGACAAACTGCATTCATCCTCAGCTCCTGGCTCCCTGCACTCCCTCTGCCATGTCACTCACTCCAGCCTCTTTGCTGTTTGCTTAAACACACAAAGAATATTGGCAACTCAGGGCTTTTGCATTTGATGTTTTCTTTGCCTTGGGACATTTTTTCCCTTTAGTGGATATCCCCATGGTTCATTCCTCATTTCACTGAGATCACTGCTCAAATGTCACCTCCCTAAAGAGGATCTTGACCAAAGTACACCCCTTTGCATTATTTTCTTCCTTTGTTTTTCTTCGTATCACTTGGCACTATCTATAAGCATGACTGGGTAAACACATATACATTTTATCTCTCATTGGCTCCCCCATTAGGATGTAAATGTCATGAAATCAAGAATTTTTCTTTTGTTGTCTGGCTTATTCCCAGTGTTCAATGCATTGTGGGTGACCAGTAAATATTTTTAAATAGATGTGCCACCTGTGCGACCTAATGTCATGAAGGATCGATGATACAGGCTGTCCTGAAAAGCCAGAGAAAAAGGAAAATACAAGTCCCCACACATCTGCTACTCCAAAGGTCTGGGTCTATAAGCCAGGTTGTTCTGGTTCCCAGAAAAGTCTTCTGTAAGAAAGACAGCATTCTTTTTCTTTGTCAGATAAACTCCTTTTGGGATTCTGAGCAACACCTTCAGTCCTAAGATGGAGTTTTAGTTCTTTGCCATGACCACATACATCTCTCCCTCTTTGTCAGCTGGTCTGAGTCTTAAAATTTTTATTTACTGTGTTCCTCTGGGAAGTTGTTTGTGATGCTTGAGGCACAACTTTACCCTGCTACAAGATGATATAGGAATGCGCTGTGTAAAATGGCCACAACTCCTCCTAGATGCCTAGCACAAGTGGGACCAAGGATTTACAGGACTGAATGGGACCCTGAGACTATTGTTCTTTATGCCCTATAATAACATCCTCTCAGTAATTTCTCTTTAATAAAGATACATTCCAGTGAAACACTGAAATGAAAGAATTATCAGAGGAGGGATGACATAGTGCATCCCAGGGTGTGCTCTAGCTTCGGTGGCTGGTAAGTTTCTTCCCCTTTCTACAGGTGGTCTCAGGACAGAGTGGGTTCAGAGAGGACATTGTGTATGAAAGCATCACGGCAGCTGTGTTCCCAGTTGAGGCCTCAGCTTCTGCTCCTGCAGCCATGGCTGCCAAAATTCTTTGTTATTAAAGAAGAAAGAAAAAACTTTTTTCTTTCAGAACAGTCATATACTTCATGGATGTTAGATCCTTCTGAAATCATTATTGATGAAATACATTTCTTCCCATGTTACCCAACCTTAGGTATATAGTAAGGTATGAAAATGCAAACCAAAGGCATAGATACCAATGGAAGGGTTTAATTTGGGGGAGGTGTCACTGTGGAACACTCTCCTAGGAGTCCCTGCATGCTGACTCAACTTCATGTTCAAGAGATTTTTAGCCTTGGTTCTTCTCAGTGTCTCCATGCACTTAATACCTTTTCCTTCCAGAAAGTTTCTTCTCCTTTATTTTTTATTTTTTGGGTGCTGGGGATTGAACCTAGGGGTGTTTAATCACTGAGCCACATCCCCAGCCCTTTTATATATATATATATTTTAGATACAGGGTTTCACCAAGTTGCTTAGAACCTCGCTAAATTACTGAGGCTGGCTTCAAACTCGAGATCCTCCTGCCTCAGCCTCCCCGGCTGCTGGGATTGCAGGCGTGCACCACCATGCCTGGCTCCTTGAGTTTTGTAACACAGCACTACACCTTCTTGTTACTGTTTATTGACCTCATATTCTGTAGTTGAGTTTCTGTTCTCAAACTTCTCAGGCTATCACCTAGAAGCAGATGATTCCTGAGTCCTAAGCTCCCTGTTGAATTCTTCAATTCTACTTGGTACAAGACTGAAATCTTCCTTCCTTTCCTACTACATTTCTTGGTTCTGTTATGGACAACACAAAACTTCTGCAAAGCTGGTCACCAGACTTTACCTCTCACAGATGAATCTCCACATGTCCTGTAGATTCAACTATGACATTATTTTTCCCATGTATCATCTCTTCTATTCCACTGCTAGTGCCCTAGTTCTAACTCTGATTAACCTTGCCTGGATTAGTAATTACAACTTTCAGTTTTCCTATAAACTGATGCATGAATAGTATTTGAAAATTTTAAGCTCTGAACACAAAGTTATTTATTGGTATCCAACAAGGGATTGTTTCCAGGACCCTCTGTGGATACCAAAACCCACAGATTCTCAAAGTCCCTTGTAAAAAAAAAAATGGTGTCAAATTTACATATAACCCGTGTATAGTCTCCCACATACTTTAAATCATCTCTAGATCACTTATAATATCCAATGCAATGTAAATGCTATGTAAATAGTTATTACAATGTATTATTTAGGAAATAACAACAAGAAAAAGTCTGTACATGCTCAGTACATGTGTAATTTATTTTTTAAATGTTTAATCTGTGGTTGTGGTACCTGTGCAAATGTAGGACCAGCTGTATACATTACCACACTAGCATCAAACAAAATGACAACACACTCAATTCATCTTCATACCACCATAATGAAATCCCATATTCTTCACCATGTTTTATGTCTTAGGACAGACTGGGATTGAGGTAGTCACAACCAATCACCAACATTTTAGTGCCTTAAAATAGGGCATTTATTTCTCATGCCCACAAAGTCTGATATGGGTTCTGGTGACTCTCCAAGGAAATCAGCCTTCATAGAATGACTCAGCATTGCACTGTCCTAACAACAGGCTTTGCTTTCACAATCCTATGGCAGCAGAAGAGCCAGATACAGAGTTGAGCACTAGTAACCACAAGCTTCTTTCCACACACATACACTGGCCAAAGGAAGTTATCCAAGTTACAGCTTAACTGAGATAATCCCAACACAACACAATTTTCTTCCTTATTGTCTTGTTCAAACTCTTAGGACTCAGAGTTGAGGTCATTTATCCAACAAATTTTTCCTGATCCCTCAAGAATATATTAGATGCCTTGATAATGTGTTTGCATAGACCCTGCATTTACTTTATTACCATGCATTTTTCATTTTGCCTGGAAATTGCCTTTTCACATTGATACATTACCCCCTGAAAACTGAAATCTCCTTGAGAATAGGTAACATTTCTTATTCATAATGCCATCTATCTAATAGGTGCTCATTAAAAATTGGGTCAATAGCTCCATTTTCTACCACTTAAAGTTTTGGGGTTTAATCATAATCTGGCCCCACCACCTCCTTAGCATCATGTGCTTTTGAACCTCATTTGATCACACAATTTACCTATCTGCTATTTCTACTGCACATTCCACATTTCCCATTCTTACGTCTTTATCCACATGGCATCCTTATCCTGGATACCTTCCTGACCACAGTTTTCTATTTTTAAGTCCTACAGATTTTTTCTTAAAGATCTACAGATATTTTAAAGGCCAGTTTCTAAAGACAATTCTCTTTCCAGCCTGAAATAATATATCCCTTCTCTGAATGCCTGTCAAATTTTACCCATAGCCTATAATACCACTTTATCATACAAGTGCTCAATAAAGGTTTGTGAGATGAATGTTTTACATAGTATAAGATCTTCTCCATTCCCTCCCTACCTCAGAAACAAGAAATGGGCTTCTAAGAGCTCATGAAATATTCAACACCCTATCAGTCCCTATTAACAAGCTGCTAGAACAATGACCCTAGAGTACAGAAATATCTAACTTTAAATGAATTATCAACAATCAACATTTTGCCAAATAAAACCAATAGGTATGTCTTATTTGTTGTTTTGCCTTATTCTTTCTTCCTGTTGGATTTATTAATGCCATATCATCAGAGCTATAATAAGCCTTAAAATTAATGTCCAATGTCTTTTGTAGCTTAAAACTTAATTTATTCCCCAAGCCTTAGACTCTGGCACAATTAGGTTTTGATACATGGACATTTCTGCTTACTCGGGACTTAGTGGGAAAGGACTCCACATCTTGAATGGCCTCATAAATATATATTGAATTTAATTTTCTAACATGCAAAACCCATTTTCCTGTTGTTTAGAGGTTTTTCAGTCCGGGGGTAGAGCAAGTTCCTATATGTATTTTTGTTGTGTACCATTAATTAGTTCATAAATCAACATGTCTCAGAATTGCACAGATTACCCTAAAGCCAATACACTTAGCATCAGAACATACAGCTGCATTCTTCAACCTCACCTTTGTCTCACAAAGGCTCTGTTCCAAGCAATTAAGATTGTTGGGGTCACATGGATATTAATGAGAAGTTAGCAATACGTCAACAGGTTTTGCTGCATTCCTTTACAAAATGTTAAATTTACAGGGTGAGATGAGAGAGATGCACCATGAAAAATTGAACAGGGAAGTAAGGATGGGGGAAAATTGAAATGGATCAGACTAAGAGACATTTAGAGGTACAGTATTCAGAAAGGTCAATCAGATACATGGGAGTCCACAGGAAAACAAAACAAGGGGATGCACTGTGGAAAGAGCTTCTATTATAGCCAAGTGTGCAGTGAGTGTGTCAATAATTTAAAAAAAATAAAAAAGCAAAGGAGAAGAGGTAAAAGAAGTTGTGAAGAGGAGAAGGGGAATTTCCTGGTATAAAATTTGCACATGGAGAAGTGGACACAGGTGCTGCCTTTCACATTTTTGTCATGACTCTGAAAGATTAACTTGGATGAGGGAGAAAAGCAGAGGCTGGGCCTCCAGTTCAACTTGCAGTGTACCCTTTAGGGACCTTTCCGAGGTCTGTGATGGTCGCCAGCGGAGCAGACGCTGTGATGTCTCCTAGTACATCTTTGCATATACACAGCCTTAATTTTTGTAATTCCCATTCTTTGAGTAGAAAAGTAGCTTCCTAAGCCAAGAGGCCTCCCTAAGTGAGATACTTACAACAAATGAACAAACAAACCCCATTGACCAGGAGCAAATGATGAACATCAGTTCATCCATCTAGGTATCCAACCATTCTATTGTCATTCAATATCAGTTTATTTCTTTACCGGTTCTTATTTATTCATTATTCATTCCATAAAGACACTCTGATTAGACATAAAAAGATCAATAAAACAAAGACCTCATCATTGAGGAATTCACTTGATGAGGATATAATATTCATTGTTATTCTGCTAAAAACACACTGTCTTTAAATGTCCATAGTTCCTTGTTTTTGCCTTGATTCTGGATTCATTCCTCTTAGATTTGGATCCAATGATAGACACATGCAGGCACACATAAACTTGAGACCATTTCAGAGTGGTCAACTTAAAAATACATATATATTTTAGTATTCAACTGTTTTTCTTCTACTATGAAATTCTTAAAAACAGCTCATCAAGCTCCCAGCCCACTACCTGGCATACAGTCATTAGATGACATACTAATTCCTGTTTTTCCCTTTTAAAGTTTATCTTACATAATGGTCACAATTTACCCTGTGAGTGTGGCTCAGTAGGACTTGAAAACATCTATCAACAGAAAGAGAACATGTCTACAGCAAGGTGACAGAGCTGGCAGATCCATGACCTCTGACTCCCAACTCAGTACTCTTTACATTCAAAATGTTATCACCTATCTCTAGGACCAAAATAGAGAAAATAAATTCAAATGCAAAAGAAGATCCCATTTGGAGATGGACAGTTAGAAACTGTTGCATTTCAGGTGTTTTCCTGGACCTGCTCAAAGATAGTTGACTGCTATCAGCTCACGCACACCTAATCTACAGCATTCACAGTCTTCCACTGAGGAAGCAGGAAGAATCTTGGCTTGCTGTAATCTAAACAATCCTGTGTCAGATAGAGAGTAGGATCTTGGCAACAACCACTGCCATTTTTCCCTCATATCAGCAGCATGAAAACTCAAAATTCTTCTTATGGGCTTAAGGCAAGATGTGATCAGACCCTAAGTCTTCTCTTCCACTCTCTCACCCATCTGTTCTGTTCCAATCACACTGACCCCACTCTAGTTTAGAACTTTTATGTACCCCAAAGGCCCAGATATAAAATGTTCAGTCCCCAGCTTGGTACTATTGGGAAGTAGAGGAAATGTTAAGAGGCGGGACCTAGTGGAAAGACTTAGTCACTGGAAGCATGTCCTCAAAGAAGAGAGTGGGGCTCCAGCTCCTTCCTATCTCCTCTTTTTGTTTCCCAGCCATGAGTGAGTGAGCAGCTTGTGTTCTTGCCATGATGGATTGTCTTGCCACTATCCCAAAGCAGAAGAGCCAATGGATCATGGACTGGAACCTCCAAAATGGAGCCAACATAAACCTTTTCTCTTTATAAGTTGATTATCTCAGGTATTTCTTTCAGTAACAGAAAACTGACTAACATAGGCTCCCTTGATGTTCCTCAGAGTAAGCTAGGTCTGCTTCTGCCTGGAGCACTCTTTCTGCAGATAACAACATGGGTGTCTTTCATATTGCCTTGAAGTTCTTGACTAAATGTCACTTTTTTTTCCGTATTTACCTGGTCCACCATATTTACAATGTCAACTAGTCTTCCATTTGTTTTACTCTACTTTTTCTGTTTTTTTCCCCATATTATTATCTTCTAAACTATATACATTTTTATCTAATGTGTTTATTATTTATCATCTTCTCTCACCTCTTTTGCCTATCTTACTCAACGCAAAATATCAAATGGTACACAGGAAGCACTCATTACAATTTTATTGACTGAATGAACAGAAGTCAGGAGTTACTTAAGGTGAATGCATCGTGGGTATTATTACTGAGATTCATGGGAGGACCCAAGTCTTCCAGATTGTTTTAAGATACTAAAGATATTAGTTAAATATCCTTTGTCTTGCTCTTTTTGCCTCATGGATAAGTCTGAAAGGGATCCAGGGTTCCCTTAATCCTGCAGCGTCTCCCTGCAGGGGCCACTTCCCCACAGAGCTGCCTGTGTTATCATAGCAACACAGAGTGGGCGTTTCTCTAACTGGAGCTTGTTCCTGCCCCTGCCTGAGACAGTGAGTGTCTTCAGTGTAAATACAGTCTACCTGCCAGACGCCACTTCAGCATCCCGTCAAAGCTGGTTACACCTGAGCTTTCCTTCCTTACCAGCAGCATGTTTTCCTGTTTAATCTGTGTTAACATTCCAATCCACATTCTCCCAGCTGCCATAGAGTCTGTCTGATAAACATTGTCCTTCCCCCTCTGTCTTCTTTTCTCTTATGGAAACATTATTTATTTATAACATATTATAACAGACAACTATACAACCAGAAGGGAAGCATACTTCTTCCTAACAATACCCATGTATGACATTAAGGGTGATTTTTTTCCACTTGAACAATATAGGCTAAGAAAGTAGTATGTGTTTGACAGGACCTGGGACTGGAAGGAACAGAGCTGGAGGTCTTGGGAAGTCCCTGCCATCAGGATGTTTGCTAAGCCATTTCCTCCGCAGAGTCTGCACAGAGTGCCTCAGCTTCTAAAACCACTCAGCATGCTTCCTCCTTAATGTGACAATGTATATTTGCAAGTGGAAAATGCTGACCTCTCTGATCTACTTGACTGGGCCATGTACCACAGAATGCATCTTGCAAGAGGAAGGAGTGAGAAGAGCCTTTAATTTGCTTTAATTAGTCATGGTTTTCATTTCCATTTCAATGGTGTGTGTCAGAAGACCTCTGTGCGGTGAAATGTCTTACCCTTGTCATCATTTCCTCTCCACAGCCAGCCTCATGCCCATGAACTGCACCTAGGAGTCACTCTGGCAAGAAGCCTTCCCTTCCTGATTGCGGGAAGACACTTTCTAGTCCACTCTTTTTAACATTATAACCCAGCTTATGTGTGATCATTCTTAAGGGAGGGGCATATTCTTTCAGGACAGTGATTTGCAAGGCACCCCATAAATTATTATTGATCAACTGCTTAACCACCTAAATAAGACATTTGTAATCTTGCCATTGCCTTGTGCAACATCTGGAAGGCCACACGATCCATTACCAGGGAGAAACCAATCTTCCTCTCAGCCCACTCTCATGCTTGCAGTCCAGAGCACGGGCCAGAGTCTCCTTATTGCTTTCCTTGGGTTCAGAAAGAGGCCCTGATATTCTACCTTCATCTGTTTTCCTTTAAGTGTCTCTACCCTGCAAGATCCTAGCTCCATCTAGCTGTGGCTCCACGTGGTACAGGTTTATGCGATGCATTCCTGGTTCCATTGAAAGTAGCTGCTGCTAGGTAGATAATTACATCTTCAGTATAAGACATCAAAGAGACAAGCAGACTCTCATTTATAGAGTCTATCATCTCTCTGGAATAATATAAAAACTAACATCTATGGAACTCTATGTGCCAAGCATTATGCTAAGCACCTTGCATGTATTATCCATTTAAAATTTAGGAGATCCATGAGTTAAGTACAATCATTTCTTTATGATTTTATAGATGAGGAAGGGAAGACATGTGGAGTCATATAGGAAATCACAAAACTAAGCAGTAAAGACTTCAGAATCAAACCCAAGGTCAAGTTCTAGAGCCCATATATACTCAGGTATAGAGAAGAAGGTAGAACATTAAAGGTGCTTAGACATGGAAAGCACTAGAAATATGGTCTGGCACAGGGTGAGACTCAATGTGGGCAGGAACAGAACCAAACTCAAGGAGGGAAAGAAGAAAGGAATCCTACCACACACTTGTTATTCAGAGACTGCATGTAATGAGAGATGGGGAACGTTGCATGGGAAGCTCTTTGTCTTATCAAATATTTATAGAATAAATATTAAGGGCCAGACCCCATGCTAAGTGGAGAGATTCAACCTAAATGTGGCCCTCAAAGGAAACAGGAAATGCATATAAATGGATGAGCATATAAATGTTGTAGACCTTTTAAAATCAAGACTCACAGGAAAAAGGAAGTGGTTGATTTCTACAGGTTATACAGTACAATCTCCCTAGGGGTGTCATAGGAGGTGGGAATGAAAACCACCAATTTACAACATGGCAGCAATGAAGGATACAGGAATCCAGAATTCTATCCATAGAGTCTGGCAGAACCCAGAAAGCACCCATAGACAACTAAGTAATGTTTCCGGTGATATTCCCCTCATCAGTACAGTGAGAAGCAGTCCCTGGTCACTGACACAAGCTAATATAGGATAGAGATTAAAATCCCAACACACAGTCACACAAAATTGCCTCAGCTTCCATGACTAAGTCACCTTTGCTTTGTTCCAGAAAGGTCATGTTTGCTATAGATACAAAGAGGATGCAAGGCAGTGAACTCAAGTTTACATTTCAGCTTTGTTTTGTTTTTATAGCCCCAAAATCTTAATCATTTTCTACCTCCCACATCACCACATTGCCCTGTTGTCATTATACTGACCTAAGCAGATTTACCTTCCTGTCTAAATTTTATACTTAAAGCATTAGAATAATACCCAGGATAGCATGATGCAGTGCCAAGAATGAGGAATCTGAAGCTGCAGAATTCGGCCCCCAATCTCAGCTCTGCCATTAACTGGCCTCACTCTAACTTGGTTTGCTCATCTGTAAAATGGGTTCATATATATAAATAAATATATATAACTGGGTTTTTATGTATATATGTAGTTGTAGATGAACACAATGTCCTTATTTATTTTTATGTGGTGCTGAGGATTGAACCCAGTGCCTCATGCATGCCAGGTCAATGCTCCACCACTGAGCCACAAACCCAGCCCTATAAAATGGGTTTTAAAGTAGCTACAGACTGAGTTGCTACTCTACAATTTGGGGAGAAATAGGCTGACTTCTGAAAATTCAACCAGTGGCGTGCCACTTAGCAGATGCCACAGATATCTACGAGAATAAACCAAGAAAATTTTCATCACTTATAGTTAAAAAAAAACAACTCAATTCCAACCACAGTAGCTGGGGGGAAACCCGGGGTGGGAAAACTTGAACATAATTAAAATTTGGTTAGTAAAAAAAAATCAATACTATTGAATCTTCTTTGGAGGAAGGTTCTGTGAACACATAGATAACTTAGGACTGGCAGGGGTGGCAGAAAACTATGGCCAGTGTAATAAATCCAGCTTGCTCCCTATTTTTATAAACCAAGTGTTTTTGAAGCATTTGTTTACATATTGTCTATGCCTTCTGCTGGGCTGCAATGACAGAGTTCCATTGTTATGACATGATCACATGGTCCACAAAATATTTTATTACATAGCCCTTCATAGTAAAAGCTTTCCAGCCCTGATCAGTCTTTGATCTGTCCATCTTTAATCACTTCTGATTCATCTCCAAAACAGAATATACTCCCAACAATTCCTAAATTGGGATCCTTCTTCTTATAAAATCTACATTTACTGTATTTAGTTATAAATTCCCCCTTGTATGGTTATAGTGATGGAAACTCCAGAGTTTCCATGTTTGGAAATTTCTTCTTATATTTCTCTAGGAAAAAATGCCTGGTGAGTTCAACCCAGGTTATTGTCCCCAATAACCACTTTCCTTCTGTGGAGATGAATACATCAAGCTCTGATTGCTTAACACAATTAATTTTCAAATATATAATTCCCTTTGCTCAATTCCACACCTATAAGGCAAACTGTTGACAGTTTTAACTTCTGATAATCTGTTAAAAGTCAGGTTGTCATCTGTCTGCTTGCTCATAGCATTTCTCATTGCATCTTTATCTCTGTGAACTTGGTTTATTTGTCCCAGCTCTTGAGTAGCTAAAACACTCTCAATGGAGCAATATATCCTGTGTTTTGAACCCACAAGGTTTTTGTGAGAATTCACGAATAGTGAACATGGTCCCAGCTTGGTCAACCATAAAGACTCCACTATGCTGCTTTGATTTCCAGAGAGTACACATTTAATAAAAATGGTGCCCAGGGACAGGGGAAACAATTTTCTGTTCTCCACTGAAAAGAATTTGCTAGTACTAGAAATACTTTCAATATTGTTTGCTAATACTTTTAAGTTGAAAAGACTAGTAGAAACTTATCAAGCAGTTTCTGCCCAGATCATGGTCTAAATCTACTCACCACCAGGACTCCCCCATCTCTGAGTGATGTCTCATCTTTTCTCATATAGAGTCACAACTGCCTGCCTCTAGTCTAACCATTCCTAATGCTCTCTCAACTAACTACCCCACAAAGCTCAGCATTACCGGCCCCATTAAAATGCTTTCAGTGATGTAGCATTCAAACATCTCCACATTCTAGTCATGCCTTACCAGTTCCAGAGCCATGACCCAGAAACACTCCACCATGTATAAATCCCATAACACACTCTTCCCTTCTATACTCCTTTATTATTATAGGCTGCTTATGATTCCCCACGATGCATTTTCCTTTCTTCCCTTTTTCATCTTATTAAAAGCATATTTCTCCACCCTCTTTGAAGCTAGATGGCTATGTGTCTCTTCTCAAAGCCAATGATATATGAAGTGTTCAACTTCTGCCTCACTAGATTAAAAGGAACTACCTTGCCCTAGATCCCTTCTCTATTCTTCCTACAAGTGGAATTTATCAGCAAACTACTTAAATCTCTACTACCCTGAAAAATGCCTATAGGATTACAGCATGACAAGTTGGATGGCTCATGATCCCTGAATGACCTTGTGGAGCAGAGATACCTTGCCAGACTGACTTTCGACCTTTAGACTGCTATTTGAGAGATAAGTGGACTTCCACCCTGTCAAGTCACTATACTGCAGGTTATAACAGTTTCACCTTTACACTAACACACTTATCTTTACTTGTTCTAATTCTTTAGAGGCCTCATCCCTGTTCATTTGGTAAACACCAATTCACCATTTTTGTAAAGTACCACAGTGCAAATGTCCTCAGGTCTAAGCAGAATGAATCCCTCCATAGCACATTTACTTTATTACATCATCAACACCATACTTCTATAACAGGATTTTCTGACTTGTGTGCTCTATGATCACACCCTCCTATCGGAGAGGTAAGAACTATTTTTAAATCTGTCTTTCACTCTTTAGGCCAATAGGAGGAGGCCAATGTGTTCTCAAAAGCAAATGAATTAAAAAATAAAATAAAATAAATAATTTTTTTTTAAAAGCAAATGATTAAAGGCTCATCCTCGCATCATCTAGTCTAGCAATAAGGAGTATTTGAAGGATTAAGAAGCAGAACAGAAAACCAGAGGAGGATAAATAAAAGGAAAGAAGAGTGAAACATAGACTATCCCCTCTAGGTCTGCTGTATTGTCACCAGCACCTAACCCTCTGTGGGAACTCAATAACCACGTATTGATTGAGCCCAACCTTTGCTTGTCATTATTGCTTCCTGCTGCCAAACCCAAGGAAAGTACTATAGAAAGTCAGTCAAGAGACTAAAAGCATAGCAAGGCATGGTGTGTTCTACCAACCATTAATTCACGCATCTTCCCAATTATCATGTGAATAGATCTATATTAGATACGTGTATATGTTTAGATGTATGGCTTTATTTAATGTAAGAATCTTCAGTATATAAAATTTCTCACAATGATATGATAACTGTTAACTTAAAATCTGTTTCTTTATTTTATCCAATTATCATAGAAACTTTCAAGGGCAACTAATTTCATAAGTTATTGTGGTACTCTGTAAACACAGCACACGTTGCTTATGGTAACACAAGCCAGAGCAAGAGCTGGGGAACTCAGTGGCCTTTAATTATTCAGGATTTAATCGTGCAAGCATGTACAATCAATATTTGTTGATCTTAATCTGATTACCAGCTAGTGGTGTTCAGTGTCTCCATCAACAGGATAACAATATGACACATTTCACAGACTTTCCCTGGGCTTTTCCAACAAGCTTATTGGAAGGATTTTAATCAGCTAATGAACTCATCAATGGCATTTTCAGGAGCCAAGGCACCTTCCTACACCTACATCCCATGACCATATTTGCCTGACATCTTGTGGCCACAAGGAACATGACAGTCTATAAACCCAACATCTGCACACAGTATGAGCAGCGTCTTTGAATGCTAATGTCAGCATTACAGATAGAGCAAATACAAAATTGCTTAGACGGTGTGTGACATGTAATTATTTCCTCTCATTAAAATGGAAGCTAGCCTTTTCTTTTTGTATTTATGAGGCAAGTTGGAACATGTGGTCCAATTCTTGTAAGGATAAAAAAGAGGCCTGTCTGGGCTGAACAACACCTGGCTTGCTGACAGTTACCTTGGCCACAGAACACTTTTCTTGTGAAGGACCCACTGAAAACAGAACGTGGCTCCTGGAATGGAGAAAGGGCATCTATGGTCAGCCGCTCTGAGGGAGGGCGTTCGTAGCCAGGGCTGTTGGGACAAAGGATGAAGAATCTTCCAAGCACTGAATGAGGGACCGATGAAAGGCTTCATCTCAGCACTGCTGTGGAATACTGTTGTGTCTCAGGAACTTTCCTTTTTAGGACCAGAAACATTTTGTTCCAAACCAAATTTAGCTTGGAGTTGTATAAATATAAAATAGGACACCAACAAAGATATTTTGATGGAGACAGGGGTTCTGAGCACCACTGGCTCAGTTTCCCCCACCCTCTGAGATTTATCCTCCAAACCCAGGCCTTTGTGAGCACAGTGTGGAAAGATGGACGGTGCCATTCCTGATGTCAAAAGTCCTAGCTTTGCATCCCAATTCTACCCGTTAGTACCTGAGCATCGTTTAACAGGTCATTAACCTTTCTAAACCTCAGGCTTTTCATCTCTAAAATAGGGGAAATAATATTTACTCCACGGGGTTATTGGGAACATTAAGAGAGGCAGTAAAATGAAAATGCTCTGTAATTACTAGACAAATGATCATACTGCCATCATCAGACAGTCATAATGGGGAGTCATGCAACCAAGAGGAACAGACTCCAGACAGTGCCTTACGTTGTTTTCTTACCAAGTTCCAATTCCTCCCAGTTACAGAGGTGATCCTTGTAAGTCTGATTCATGAACATGTCTGAACCACTTGGAATGGGGAAGACAGAGTGGGCTGCTCTGGACACTGAGACAAAGGCCTCCAAATACATGTTGGTCCATTGTCATCGCCTTACCTAGCCAGGATAGCTTTTCCTGTTTTCCCTTTTCCCTGAATCTGTTACCTATCTTCACCTGTGTTATAGCCAAATCAGAAGGTCTACACAGAATGTCCTAGAAGACTGAGGTCCAGAGTTGTAACTTGTCTCTGGGCATGCAGCAAGTTCATGACTAAGCTTTATTCTAGAATCTACTTCTCTTGTCACTCCAGTGACATCCACCTGCTGGGGCTGCCTGACTTTCAAAGGATTCCAATCCCTGCTAATGAAGGGAGGGAACAGGGTACAGTGCTACGATAGAGAAATCCAGTGGCATAAACAGTAGGGTAACTGCAAAATCTCTCCTGGGAGATAGGGGGACAGCAGGAAAGAATAGCACAGAAAACTAAATTTGCTTTCCTTGTGAATTTAATGAGAATGGAATCGGTTCTCTCCCCTGGGAGGAGGATTGGGAATTTATTTCTAGGTGTTTCTGAGGAACAAGTAATTCTGACTGCCCATCAATAGGAAATGACCCTTCCAGCCCATGGTTCAGGGCACCCACAACACCCATGAGCATGTTATGGGAGTGGGAGGCCAAATGAGGAGGTGAGGCAGGTGGATTTGCGACCCTGACAACTGGCAGGGTGCCAACATCAAGCTAGGATGCAGAGAATCAAACACAAGACACTGGACTTTTCCCACAGCACTTATTTAACACGTTAGAATAAATCCTCCAGGAAAGGTGTGTCATTTCCAGTAGAGAACTTAGCAAATAAGCTGTCTGATGTGTGATCCTGACCCCAAAAAGAGGAAATGAGTAGGACCAGATATCCTACCAATCCCTCATTTAGGCTGAAAATTATGTGGTTCTAATGTGTCATTAAAGATAATTTAAAAGAAAATGGATATTTAATTTAAAGATGATTTCTGGCAAGGCTGAGCCCTCTCTTCACCAGCATTTGAAGCTATTATATAAACCACCAAAATCTGAACCACAGGCAATCTTGTCTATTAACAGTCCGGGCATTTGTGCTTTTTCTCTCATGCTCTTTAATATTTGCTATTTCTTTTATTTGAACCAAAAGGAGAAAAAGCTCAGTTGCAGAAATAGAACATGTTGCACTTGAATTCAGTAGATTTTTTTTTCTTTTAAGAGAGACTTCAGAGCCAAGATGATAAATGGCTAATAAGAAACAGGGGTATCTAGGGGCTGACCAGGAAGGGCTAACCATGCAGGGAGAATTCAGAATTCTGTGATAGGTAGCTGCTGTCTCTACCCTCAAAGAAGAAGCTATCGATTCGTTTTTAAGGGAAATATGTTGGATCCTGGGAACTGCTGAAGGTGGAAAGTGGTTTCTCTGTGCCTGCCACCCTAGGTGACCTTTGCATGGGGCCACGGAAAGAACAATGAAGAGGCAACACTCCTAAATTAGTCATTGGGGCTGTTTGATTTGTTCCTGTGCCAGATGTTCTCTCGTTGATCCCTGCCTGGCCCATATGTCCTCAGAGAACACGAGAGTGAGCAGAGCCAGAGGCAGCCACTTCAGAAGCAGCCACCAGAGCTGGCTAATGGAGTCGTTGGCAGGAGGCTATCACCTGATTGGTTCTTCACTATTTCTCTTGGAGATCAAGGGCATTATGCAGACAGCACACCTGCCCACTCTGAGGGCCAGGCTCAGGCCTGGTAGTCAGCCATGATTTCTGCAGAACTCCCTAGGAATCCTCAGCTGGATCCCTGGCCCTCTTCCTCTTTTCATCCCCATCACATGAAGCCCCTGTGGAATTTATTAAATTGTCATTGCTGTGTTCAAAGAGGGGCTCAATCTGACCAGTAGGTTTTCCATTCCCACTAGTAATGTCCATCTGCTGTCCACTGAGCTGAGGGTTGGGACACTCTGCTGCCCTCCGAGTAAATGGTGGAGCAGAGATCTCTATCATAAGCTGGCAGTTGGAGTCAGGAGACTTGAGGGCCTGATACGTTGGGAAGTTGGCTATTTTTGCCCTTTCATCTCAACAAGAACTGTGTGGTTGGTACAAAGGGTAAGGTTTCCTGGCTTCTCACAAGGCTTTGAGGAGATATCTCTTTAAGACATCACCCTTTTCTGGAAACTCTGACTCCACCTGCTCCTGGGCACCTTACTCAAGCTGGTCAGAGAAGCTCCTTACAATTTTCAAACCAGCCCTGGGCAGACTCTGGGTGTGGGAGCTTTGGGATGTGAGGCCCAGGACCTATCAGTGCCTCATAGGAAAAGGCAGTGTCATGGGGAAGAATGGGCAGACGTGAGTCCAGCCACTGACAGGAGCTCATGTGGATCTACTGCAGCTCTTCCTGCCCTGGTGTTTGCTGGTTCCTTTCCTTCAACTTTGTAGGCTACTCCCTTATTCTTCTAATAAATGACTATTTTTGCTAAAGCCACTTCTGAATTTCTGTCACTTGCATCTAAAAAAGGCCTGACCAAAAAATACACCAAATCAAATGGAAAAGAAGACAGTACCCTGAACCACCAACTCTTTTATTAATTGATCTGCCAAAATATTAATTTCTCCAATAATCTCTTTGCTGAGGGAACTAATCACACAACAGGATTTCCCCAAGCTTTGACTTAGCCATGGCTTCTCTGAGGCTGTCACTTGACCATGTGGGTCACTTAGTTATGAGGTCAGACTCAGTTCTAAGTTGAAATTCAATTTTCTCTAGACTTTGCATTTTAAATGCCTAGAATCTCTGGAAGGCTAGAAGTTTTATATGCAAATGGAATGATTTTTTCTCTAATATAGCTTGCCACTTTCTCTGACTCTGGGACTTCATGCTCTGTGTCTGCTTACTCATCTTCTTCTGCTTCCACCTTGAGCACCAATCTTCAGCTCCGACCTTGCTTACTCTTGCCCACACAATGGCTATCACAAACTGTTCCATGTCTAGGTAAATAATGTATCTAACCAGTTTTAGTACTTTGATAATTCAGCAGTTAGTCATTAGGTGAACTGGTTTTGAATGATTGATTTTGAATGCCTTGACCAACATCCAAAGGATCTCAACCATCATAGATGAACTCCAAAATTTAACTTTCATCTACTGCACTTTCTCCTTTCTCATTTAATAGACTAATAGTCCATTTACACAAATGGATCTTTCTTGACTCTGGAGACAAATTGTGCAGCTTTATCTAAAGGGTCTATAACTATTGCTTTGGGAGGGCCAGGGATCCCTCTGGACTGGGACATGCTAAGCCACCAGGGTGGTTACCTCACAGATCTGCTTGGCTTCCCTACCCATATTGTACTTCTTCACATTGTGTTGCTCACTTGCATTAATAACCTAATTAATTACATTCTTTGCTTTCTACATCCTTTCCTCCTAGAACGTTCTGTGGACAGGAACCATTTCAGCCTGATTCCCTTGCTGTATCCTGTGCCTAACACAGTGCCAGTGGTACAGCAGGTGTTCTCCAGCTTCTATAGGAAATCATTGGCAAATGGCACCATTTGGGAAACATCTGTATTCAAGCTCCTACACTGACCCTGAAGCTGCCTCACTTAAAACGTCTGAGTTTCCAGGAGCCTGAGAACCAGGTCTCAGTCATCCATCCTTTTTCGTCTGCTCTGTGCCTTCCTATGGCCATGTGACTGGAAGAGTCTAGTCTTACTGGTTGGACAAGCCTAGTGCAGCCTTCCATCTTCAATTATTTGACCTCAACACCCATTTCCTCCACCTCCTATGTCCCTGTCTCTACTAAACCTTTGCTATTTCTGTGGGCTTCCCAAGAAGTAGATGAGATACTTGATACCCATCATCTACCATGTCAAGAGAAAGGGACTGAGCAGAATATTTCATAGAGAGCTAGCATGTCAGGACCAGTCAGGGCATGGGCAGGGAAGTCAGCCAGGTTGGGGTCAACTTTAGGCTCTACTGTTTATTTATGATATGATAGTTAATGGCAACTACTAATTTATAGCACATGAGTTGTGAGGAATAAAAAATCATTGAGAATAAAAAGACAAAGTTGGGATGAATTATAAAAGGACAGCTCAGCAAGGCCAGTTCTAAGACATTCAGGTGAGTCTAGCAGGAACTAGGAAACTGCCAATCATTTGTATCTGGCTTTCTCTGCACTATTAACATGGTGTACCCAGTCAGTCTGGCCACTTAATGTGGCAGACCAGGCTCTGAATCCATCTGACTTACGTTTTTCCTATAATTAAGGGGCTCAGTCCTGTATTCTAGTCCAAAGCTTCAGGAGAGTTTCTAAGAGTTTCTTTAGTTTGAACAATAAGATTTACACAAAAACTAGAGCTGCTGTGTTCCATGTTCTAGCTCTGGGTATATGTACAGGGATAGGGAAAGAAGAAAAGTAAAACAGATTTTCATAAGGAGTAGGGTAACAGGGAATTAATAGCCTTGCTGGGCTGCCACCACCTACCTTCTCTGACCTCTGTCTACTAAATTTAGAGTTAGAAAATTTAGCAAATAAAGATACAAGACACCCAATTAAATTGTAGTTAAGTAATTTCTTTGTGTATTGTGTACCTGAAATTCAAATTTAACTGTTCTGTGTTTTATCTGGCAGCCTAGTGATCACACCTTTGCTTGCTCCACATCTGCAGTGGCTCTCTAACCACATCATACATACACACATGCATTCACGTTCCCTCTGTACCCAAGCACCCCTATGAGGCCAAAAAAAGGTGATCCTCTCCCCACCCTCACCTGTCTGGACAGTCAGGAGCCACAGTCCTGTTCCTACTTGTCTTACCAACTTTTGGCCTCAGCCTTCTTATCTACCCTGGGCACTAGCCCAGCCCAGGCCAATACCAAACAATGCTCTTGGCTCCATACCAGCTATTCCTGTAGCCAAAACAGGTACTTCTTTTGTTTTTGCACTAAAACATAGGATAATAACTTAGCCCTTTCCAACCCATGTTTGCATTTCCCTCTAAAAGAATGATCATGGAGGAAGCAAAGAATCATTTAATGTCTTACATTATTTTATCATGCCCTCTTTTGCATCCGTTCATTTCTCAATGATATAAGCTAGAAACCCCTTCCCCCTGTCCCCAACTTCCCATCTCTGCTGAAATCTTTGTATTGCTTTCCTAAGGTATTTTTTCTGCTGCTGTTCTATTGGATCATTCCCCTGGAGCTACAGTCCAGTGTGCCCTGCTGAGCAAAGTATGAGGGAAAAAACTGAATTTGGATTTCACAAGTTTGAGGATTGCCAAAGATCTTGGATTAGATCCCTGAAGAATGCCAAAGTCTTAGCATTTTCCCAAATTATTTCCCTCAGCCTTCAGTCTCAGATGTCAGAAGCCACAGATTTATACTGCCTTAGATCCCTAAACCATAAGACTAGTCCAAGCCCTAGAATATCATGACTCTGAAGAGTAAAAGGTAAGAAAAGACCAGAAAATACTCAGCCAGCAGATGTGGGAGAGAACACAACATAGGGCCAAGCCACCGCTGAAGACAAAAATGAAACCACTCTCAAATTAGAGTAAAAAGGAAAATCCTTTGTCCTCACAAATAAAATATTTGGCAATTGAGTGGATTTTTGCATCAAGCTCATTTTGGTGGTGGTTACAAATACAAGCATCAAAAGATGTTTTTCAGGGAGCCCAAGAGAGAGCAGATGTTAATTAGAATGAAATCGTAGCAAGGCAGACTGAATTTTTTGTCCTGGTGTTGCATTCTTAGATCCTTACATCCACTTCGTCAGCACTGCAACCTAGGCAGAAAATAAACTACACAAATAGCTTCGTCTATAGAAGTGATTCTCAAAGTACAGTCAGAGGCCAAAAGTACCAGCATCACCTGGGAACTTGTTAGATGCACAAATTCCAGACCTACTGAATCAGAGACCCTAGTGATGGAATCCAGCAACCTCTGTTAACAAGCCTCCAGCTAACTCTGAAACTGCTTGGATGCCATTTGCAAAGTTCTCTCTGGTCACCTGAAATGTACCCAAAAGAACAGAGAAATGGCCATGTGTGTCAAGACATTATTTTTTAAATAGGTCAATTTGATCCTATCAGCATCAACACCAAAGTCAATTGTATTTTATTTCCATCACTGTGATGAAAATACCTGAGAAAAATCAACTTACAATGAGGAATGATTTATTTGGGCTCTTGGTTTCAGAGGTTTCAGTCCGTGTTCAGCTGGTTGCATTGCTTGGGGGCCTGTGGTAAGGTAGAACATCATGGCAGGGAGCATGTAGCAAAGCAAAGCTCCTCAACGCAAAATGGTAAGGAAGCAAAAAGAGAGAGAGCAAAGGGACCAAGGTCTCAAACTGCCTTCAAGGCACAGCCCTAATGACCTATCTTCTCTCCATTAGGCCTTGCCTCCAAAGGTTCCACTACCTCCTTCCAAACAGTGCCACAGGCTGGCAACCAAACCTTTAACACATGAGCCTTTGGGTAAGGCATTAAGACCCAAACCCTAAATCAACCGTGTTAACCTCAGAAACAGAGAGTTATTTAGTTAGTTACCCATCAGCTCTTCAATAGCACAAGGGCCACTCAGTTACTTCTTACCCTTGTCTGGAATCCTGAAGAGGAGAGCCCAAGGAGAGAGACAGCTGTAGAGACTGTCACACCCAGCCAGGCTTTGCTGGTTCTCCTGGGGCTGATGGGAGAAATAAGTCCTAATTGTCACCAAATAGGTAACCTCCCAGAGAGCATTCAGGTTTTCTTTCTTTCTCTTTTATTTATTTATTTTTTCATTAAGTCAGTGAAAAGCAATCGCTTTTGAATGAGACTTAAGATGGCATTCCAGGATGTCTAAATGTCTAGGCTTCACTGTGGAAGATGTGTGGTTTTGGTCTCTGCCCGAGAGGGTGGGAGGTGAGAGTGAAGGATGTAGTGTTTGGGATCCAGAGGATTGCTCACTGCCTGTGACTCTAAGCCTGGTCTCAGCACATATGACCTCAATTTAAATTATTTCTCCTGTTACATGGCTCTAAATTAGAATCCAATATGTTTTCAAATCCTTGGTAATGGTATTGATCTTAAGTACCCACTACTGGTAGGAGCCAGCAATGAATGAGTCACATCATACTGTGTAGTCTTCCTAAATATAATTTGGCATAAAAGTGTGTTCTCAATGTACTCAGTTTAACAAGGCAGTTGTCAAATAATAAACACACACAATTTATATATACATATAAATATGAAGTGTGTGTGCATGTATTTGTGTGTGTGTCTATATATATATATACACATACATACACACACTGTATAATATCTAGTGATTGCTGAGATTGGGGTTTTATGAGACAGGTAAGATTTAGGTTTTATACTGTATACTTTTGTGGTCTGAAAGAAACAACTACATTTATTTTTAAAATAATAAAATCATCTGGCCTCCAAGTAGCCCCCCAAATATCTATTAATCTCTGTGGTGTTTTGGGCATATGACAACAAATTCTTCACTACTCAGAAGATGGAACCTATTTCTCTCCTCTTGAGGGCTATCTTCTAAAGAAGAAAGTCTAAACAGGGAAGAACAATAAGTTTACAGTGGAGAGACTTAGGAGATACCACTATAACCAGTTCAAGGTTAATACCACCAGTAATAGGTCATGCTGCCATCATGTACATTCCAATGTATATGATGAGAAGGACACTTTGTCTTAGTCAGATTCCCCCAAATCCATATGCCCATTTAATCATTTATAAGAAAACATTAGGGGCTGGGATTGTGGCTCAGCAGGAGAATGCTTGCCTAGCACGTGCGATGCCCTGGGTTCAATCCTTAGCACCACATAAAAATAAATAAATAAAATAAAAGTATTGTGTCCAACTATAACTAAAAAATAAAACATTAGACAAACAAATTGAGGGACATGCCACAAAATACTTGACCAGTACTCCTTAAAAATATCAAAGCCAATACAAACAAGGAAAGATGGAGAAAAAAACTATTACAAATTGGAAAAGACAAAGGAGATCAGACAACTGAATACAATGTGGGACCTCAACTGGAGACTGAAACAGGAAAAGGTCATTAGTAAAAATGGTGAAATATGAATAAAGTCCGTACCAACCTTAACTTCTGTGTTTTGAATAATGTGCCATGGCCATGTAAGATGTGAACATTAGGGGACACTGAATGCCAGGTACATGAGAATTCCCAGTATTATCTTTGTAACTCTTCTAGAAATCACAAATGACTATAAAATACAAAGTTAAAAATTCAATAAGGCCATTGGGCATTTTCAAAACATTATACCACCCCTATGTCAACTATAAATCACATACCCAAGTAGCTGTTCTATGGGGGCATTACATTCAATCCTAGAAAACACAAAAGCTCTCAAAACTGCAAGTATTCTTTTGCCATCTTCCAAGAGAACATCCCATCCTAGAAGATACACATGAAATTGTCCCCTGCTTGGGAAGAGAGTGTTTGGAGCAGACGTTCTGCCTTCAGTAATGGCCTGCCTGGTTCCATTGTGGAGATCCCCCCTCTCTCCTCACCATCCCACTGTGGCATCCATTGCCCCTTTCTTAACGGCTGCCCTAGAAAAGAAAGGGAGTGTCTTGAATATTCAGCCATTTTATCTCTTCCAAGGGAACCCACCCATCCAATCTGCTTAATTCTCCATTTGTCATAAACACAAGACAAGGACATTTTAAATCCATTTTTGCTTGGTTTTGTTTTTTCATCCCAGAATGAAAAGAGCTCTTTTACCTCTGAGGGTTTATGTTCCATTATTTCATTGGCATTGATTTCTTTGCCACATAGCCCAGCTTATTTCAGAAGCGTGAAATCTGTCCTTACTATACATTGCCACTGGAGTTCATTTTCTCTACTAGTTCTCAGGCATTGCTTCTGTTTTTGGAAAAACAAAGGATCCTGCCAGCACAGTGGTCTTGCTCACAACCTATTTCTGGATGACATCTGACCCAAGAATTTTGCATTCTGTCTCAGCTGTTACTGATACTGTCATTATACCTGATTTCCCTGTGAGCAAAGACCCTTGTGTCCCCTGTGGCTCACAAAGGGTATATAATTGAATAGACAAAAATGGTAACAGGGCAGCCAGAACCTACTGAGTTCCTCTCTTTTGGAAACTGTTGGCATTTCATCTTTAGGATCATTTGCAAATATTTAATGAGAGGCTCTTTGATGAAGGAGATGATAAAAACATTAAATAAAATGCCTGTCCTGGACATTTGAACATTAATTCTTACTAGGTTCCTAAGGCAAGTCAGAAACAGAAAAAAGAATGAAAACAGATCAATCATGGGTTCAGTCTCCTGAGAATAGAAGGCAATTGGAATGAAAGAACATCTGAGGCTAAAAGATTGTCCACGGGAAACTGGTGGAGACACATATGTACTCCGAGGTGCATCAACTTCTTTTCTGGTGAAGAAACTAGGAGGGGCTCAGAAATGAGGGCAGATCAAGGAGATGAAATTCTTGTTGACAAATGTCACAACTATTGAACTCCACAACCTTGGCTCAGCAAGATAGGGCCTAAGTTTATCTGAGATACAAACTCATTTGCTTCCAAACCAAAAGCAAAACAGGAACAAAGCTTTGTTTCTCATAGTTGTTTAGCATGTTTACTTTACAAAAAAAAAAAAAAAACACTTTACCAGGTCAGAAGGAAAAATATCACCTTAATTCCATCTCTTAGCAAGTCAAATATTTTTATTTATTCAAGTGCCCTTTTAGGAGTTGACCAAATGTGATCATTTTTAGAAAACCATAATCGTAGCACAAATACATCTTTAAATTTTGCTGTTTAGTTTTAAAGACAAAACACTTTTTATAAACTGCTATAAAATAACCAAAATTCCTGTTTTTAGTATCTGTATCATGTTCTATTTCATTGGTATACTGCAACTAATTTAATTATAACTTATTTAACTAATTTTGAACATGGACATCATTCCAAATATTTGAAATTATAAGTTCTATGGTTCTTTTCTTTTCCTAGATAATTTATTGGGGATAAATTTCCCAGAGGTTGAACTGGGAAGTTAAAGGATAGGTCCATTTTCACAAGTAATTTTCCATAGCCATTATCTATACCATGCTTCTTTGTTTAAGTGAGTAGCAAAGACTAGAGATAAAAATGGAATGATACTCACTCTTATTTTCTGTTGAGCACCAGCTATCAATCTAACTATCGGGTGTCTCTGTTTGGATGTTCTATAAGTATTTTAAATTGGACGTTCCTACAACTAAACTTATCACAGTTCTCCAACTCCCCCATGTTTGCTTCTCCACTGCATGCAGAGCACCACCACCCATATCATCACCTGACACCGGAAGCTAGAGACTCATCCTTGTTCCTTCTTTGCCTTCACCAATATTTCCATCTCATCAATCTTTAAGCACTGTGAATTCTGCTCCTGGATATCATCTCTAAATAGCCGCAGCTCTAGTCTAGCCCAAGCCACTGTCCTCCTAGCTGAACCAGGATATGAGCCAGTGCGCTAGACCCATGCCTCTGTTTTTATAGGCTCCTAATAATTCTTGCTGCACTCACAAAGCTCCTTCTAAAGCACTGCATTCTGTGTTTAAAAGGCTTTGTCTTCCTATTTACTTTGGCATAATTTTTAGTTTTTCATCATTACAGGTTTACAAGGATCTGACCATTTCCAAACCTCTTCAGTTTCATTCTGTGACAATTTACTCCCTTGTTTCTCTGAACAGGCCATTCTGTCTTATTTTGATTTCTGAAATGTTCTTTATTTACTCTTATCCTGAGACTTACACATAGGCCTTTTTGTCTGTCAATCCCACCACCGTACCTCTAGCTATCTGAATCCCGTTCACCCTTTGTGTACCATCTTAAATGTCTGCTCCCCCAGAAAGAGGCCCCCACCATCAATCACTACCAACACCATGGCCTCTCCTAGTCCAGCAATAAGCTCTCAAAACATTCTTTGCTTCTGTTCTGGCAACATCCATTTCACTTGTTTACTTAATACATCTGTTTTCTCCACCAGATTATAAAATTCACCCATTTTTGTCTTGTTTACCTCGATGTCCTCCATATTCAGTATGCATAGATACTCAATATATATTTGCCCAATAAATTAATAAATGAATGAGCGAGCCACACTCTCAGACCCTATTTTAATACGGTTTTCATAATATTAAACAGGATAGTCCAAAATTCCTACCCCCAAAGACCTGACTTATGATTAACATTGCTACATTTTATTCCAAACTTGTGTTAAATAGCAGTCGACTTTCTAC
Source organism: Spermophilus citellus (assembly GCF_964194105.1). Classification (NCBI taxonomy): domain Eukaryota; kingdom Metazoa; phylum Chordata; class Mammalia; order Rodentia; family Sciuridae; genus Spermophilus; species Spermophilus citellus. The sequence continues at coordinate 43,335,426 of NC_138191.1, read as the reverse complement.
ATGCATAGATTATTAGTACAACAGTAGACCAGTGGCTAAATGTGAGACTAATCCTACATATTTTCTCCTCTTTCCTACCTCTCAGACTTGTCCTTTTGGAGAGAAGTGATAAAGCAGATGGATTTAGCTTTTATGTCAGTCATCATCAGCCAAGTGAAGTTTTTTTGTGCAAAAGAAAAGGCTAGTATTATATTGATTGATGGTTCATTTTTACTATTTGCTCCTTGGTTGTTGGAGTGACACCAGGAGGGCTGTCTAGTTAGGGGTGTGGGAGACAATACCTATAACAAAGGCTGTTGCAGACACAAAAGTCACTGTTTGTAAATAATCCTGGAGATGAGCATATTGATACATAGTCACCAATAATATTACATGCTGAACTGCTTGGGAAAATCTATCCTACATTTATTCAAGGAAAATAAGAATTAACATTAGTAAGAGGAACATTTGAGGTAGAATTTCTTTATTATTACAAATGGGAGATGACAAGCAATTCAAATGTATGTTAATAATTCTATCCTTGGGTTTTCTTCATTTCTGGTAATATGATCAGGTCCTGAAAAATACGCAAATATGCAATTTGCACTGGCCACCCTGGTTACCTGCAGCACAGGTATGTGCCAGATCTCAGGTCTAGAGCCTGTTGTTATCACTTCTATTAAAACATCTAACTTTTTGCCCTAGAAGATGAAGCCCCAGGCAGGAAGAAATAATTCAGCAAGTGGATCCAATATTATCTGACAGAGTTTCTCTTTCCCCCCAGGACTTACATCAAGTTTTTCTGCCACTAACCTGTTCTCAGAAATGACTCCATCCCTTGAATGCCTGGCACGAATGGGGACAAAACCTTCTGTCCCTGGTTATCCTTAGTACAGCTAAACCTGTCAGAAAAAAAATAAGGTACAAAAGAGGAACAAACAGAGAAAGCAAGAATCCTAAAACAGCCTGCTTATGAAGTACAGATTTCTGATCCTTCCCTAGATATCTTGCTCTGGAGGCTCAAGGGCTCCTCTTTGTCTACAATTTCTCTCTTGAGGATACTATACTTTAACCTGAAAAGGGGACAACACACCCTACTTTTTCATTTCTTGGCAGTGATGTCACTAGTTCCAAACAGGATTCCATCCAAGGTCTGAGTGAGATCTCACTTTGTTCATCCTATGCAGACAGTATTAAAGGCATCTCACCTTTCTCCTTGTGGTAGAAAAAATGTGTAAACCAGAGGCACCATTTGTTAGATCCTTTGTCTGGGACCAGCACTGGGATAAGAGGAGGTTCTTAGGGTAAAGGGCAAGTGTAGGATAGAAAGACAACATGAGAGATGCTGTGGCAAATTCCACGGAAGTCATTAGTAAGCAGGTTTTCTCTCTCTTTCCTCCTCTTCCTCCTCTTCCTCCTCCACCTCCTCTTCCTCCTTTTCCTCTTCTTCTCCTCCTTCTCCTCCTCCTCTAGCTCCTTCTCCTCTTACTCCTCCCCCCTTCTTCTCCTGCTTCTTCCTCTCCTCTCCTCCTCCTCCTCTTCCTCTTCTCCTCCTCCTCCACCTCCTCCTCTTACTCCTCCTCCTCTTCTTCTCCTTCTTCATCTTCTCCTCCTCCTCCTCCTCCTCCTCCTCCTCCTCCTCCTCCTCCTCTTCTTCTTCTTATTCATCCCCTTCTCCTCCTTCTCCTCCTCCTTCTCCTCCTCATCCTCCTTCTCTTTCTTCTTCTTCTACACTCCCCTAGTACTAATGATGGCAGTGGCTTCAGATGTCAAATATGGATGTTACCTCATGCTGCATCTAACACATTGCTGGTTGGAAACATACTCTATCTAGACTATCGCTGCCCAGTAGAACTAATAAAAGATATAGTTTCTGTGTAATATTGCTGCCCAGTATGGTAGCCATTAGCACATGTGACCACTAAGTACATGAAATGTGACTAAGTCACACTTGAAATGTGATTAAGAGAATGCATTTTTATTTCATTTAATTTTAATTATTTAATGTTACATAGGCACACCTCACTGGTAACTAACATTGGACAGCACATCTGGGGAAGCTGACAATAGCACTGGTCCAATGGAAACTAGGATCAGCATCTCTGTAATAGGGGAAAATTCCACACCCACCAACCTATTTGTCAAGTCAATCCGAATAAAGAGCCCTTCAGGGACCACTGTTTATATCCTGGACCTGCATACACCCTTGGATATGTGCTTTTTAAAAAAGAATTAGTTTTAATTCATACATAATAATTATTCATATTTATGGGGTAAGTGAGATATTTCAATATGTGTATATTATGGTATAAAATTATTAGGTTGGGACAACTGGCATTTCCATCACCTGAGCCATGTACCATTTCTTTGTATTGGGAACATTCAAAATCCTCTCTACTAGCTCTTTTGAAATGTACAATTAATTGTTGTCAACCATAGTTATTCTACCATGCTATAGAACATTAGAAGTTATTCCTCTATGCAGTGGCACCTCTGTACCTATTAACCATCCTCAGAGATGTGCTTAAATAGCATTCTGTAATTTCTTCTTGGAGGCACTTTCCACAGCTGTAATTTGGAAATTACTTGCACAGTTTTCTCATTATTTATTTGTTTTAATAAGGAGAGTTTACTGAGCATCTCCTCTGCATGTCCCAGGCCCTATTGTAGGGCACTGGGAATGTACCAGTGAACAAAACAGACAAACTCCCTGTTCTCCAAAGCTTCATTCCAGGGACTTAGGGAGACAAACTAGACACTAGTGAAGAAATAAATATGTAATAGGGGGTGATAAAGGCTCAATAGGAAAAAATAAAATAACATAAGGGTATAGAAAGTGATGGGGATGCTATTTTAGATGGAGGAGTCAGTCGGGGAAGGCTTTTCCTGTGGTGTTTGAGCAATAATCTGAATGAAGTGCAGGATGAAGGCTGAGGAATGCTGTGGGGAGGGAATCCCAGGCAGAGAACTCTGCAGGGGCAAAGCACATTTAGGAGTTGAAGCAAGCATGATGAAGGAGCATCGTGGGAGGGACACCTCCTCTGTGGGGCATAACCATGCCCTCCTCTCAAATTAGATCTTGGATCCTGCCTTTACCATCCTTCTCAGGGATTTAGTCCCTGAGTCCAGAAGCCCCATGGTGGTCAAAAGAGAGGTCAAGCATACCTGGGGGAAGGAAACTGTCCGTCATGCTAGTTAGGTGGAGTGAGAAACTCATCTTGATTGGCACATCAAGGTCAGGGCTTCACCTCTCCTAGAGTTAAACAGAAGGATCTATAATCTGGAAAGAACAGCCAGCTGAGTGACACCTGAGTGAAAACCAGGACAGAAGTCTTCTGTGACAGAATCCCCATAGGAAATATGTCAAAATTAGTAACAGGAATGAGGCTTCCCTCAGAGGACACAAGACTTGTTGGGTTGAAAATAACCACAAGGTCATCTAGTTCAGCTGCCACTAATTGCCTGAAATCTTCCAACAAAGTTTTGGACAATAGTCATGCAACCTCATGCAGTAGCTCAGGGCTCTGCATGGCAGTCCCTTTTGATGGACAAGTCTCAGAAAGCCCCCAAGGGCTCAGGTACAGTGGGCGCGAGGGCAGCAGGTTGGGGTTTAAATCCAGTACAGTCCTCCAAGGGTGTGTGTTTATACTACCCCACTGTACAGAAGTCTATTGGTGAGATCAAAGTTGCTTTACTTTAGGCTGTTTATATGGCCTCATCAATGATCCAGCTTTAAAACACTCCTCCAGGGAATGTAATTCTTTGTTGTCGATGCTATCTTTTGTAAAAGATCTTGAAAACACGATGTTAGTACCAGAAGGAACTTAGCAGTCATTTATCCCAAACTCCTCATTTGACTTATGAAAATTGGAGGGAGTCCTGAGGCTTGAGGTAGAATTAATAGGACATTTTCCACTGTTTCCACCCAGTTTTCCCTCCAAGGTGAAAAAAAACCCTTTAGTTCTTAGAGGTCCTCACTCTCATAAATGTCCTTGGCCTCATTCCTCAGTTCCAATGTTATCTATAGTGCTAGTCATTCAGGAAACAGCTGCAGTGTTCCCTGCTGAATCTTCCCTTATTCTCAAAATTCTCCTCCCAGGTATTTGCAACACTATTCCAAGTTTCTTCCACTTCTCTGATGGTTTCTCCTTAATCCCCTGGACTGGACATTCCTCTCCATGCAGATTTAGTGGTCCATCTTTTGAAGCACTTTCTTTCCAATTGCTAGAAGTCACTTATCCAGTCCTCATACCAACTAGGAAATTCCAACCCTCTGTCCTCTCCATATCTGCTCCTGGCCTACTGATTTCTGATGGAAGACATTTTCCCATCAGGCCCATTAGCCTTGCTATAAACTCATGGTCACCTGACTCAATCTTATCCTCAGCATGGCCCATTAACTTTGCTCTGTTCTGGTCAGTTCGATCTTCTTTTCTTTCCAATAACTGTTGCATAGCTGCTCCCTACACACTCCTTATCTTGTTAAGAGCCCTACCCACAAACCCCCTTCACTTGCCACTTCTCAAAGAAAGCAGAAGCTATCAGACGGAAACAACCTCAAATTGTTGTCACAAATCTGAAATCACTCATCCTTCTTGCTCCGATTCTGTGCAAATGAAAAAGGTGTACTTCTCCCCACCCAAGGCCAATCATTATACATTCATTCTCCCAGCACTTAATTACTGAGTGTCTACTATGTGCCAAAGTTACAAATATAGTTTTACTACTGCCTCCTTAAAATGTTCAAGCACAACTAAATCTAACTTACATGTTTTAGGTGCGAGGAATTCATCAGTATACAAACCAGACCGAATGATCTGCCTACATGAAGCTTTCATTTCAGTGGGAGAGATGAAAACAAACAAGATTAAGTTAAGTATACACTGTGTTACATAGCAATTACCTGACACTACATGTTAAAGGCATTGAAAATTTAGATATGATATTCAGGGGAGGTCTTATTGAAAAGGTGACATTTAAGTAAAGGACTGTATAAGTGAGGGAACAACAGATCATAAAGATACCTACATATCATAAAGATATCCCAAGATTTAAGGGAGAGGCTCCAAGTCTCGGCTTCAGGAACTTACCTGGAAAGGAGAAATGGGAGGAAATAAGATTGGAGGCCAATTTACATTGGGCTTCATAAGTCAAAGGAAAGACTTCAATTTTCACTGTCAATAGGCAGGTATATCGGGAGATTTGAGAAGAGAAGAGAAAGGAGATGACTTATGTCACCAGGAACATCCTTCTGCCATCTGATGTCATACCATCTCAGATGGTATGCTATCAATTATCTTCCCTGTTTCCTTCTTCCAGTGATATGGTTTATTTCTTCTTCACCTCTCCTTCTAAACGTGTGGTTCAGAATATCTCTCAAAGAGCTGGAGTTGGACCATAAGTCAGTGGTCTCCATGAAAAGGGGACATGGATTTTCATCTGAGGCTGGCCACGAAATACATTCTTTCAGATGAGTTGATATCATATACTTCCCAGGACAAAACCATCCCATGGCTTAGTATCACTTTTAAAATAGAGACTCTTTGCCATCCCACCTAGACACTGTGAGCAGCCTAATTCTCCACCCCTTCTTTATTATGTTCTCACCACACTGATCGTTCGGTTCCTCACATGTGCCAAGTTCATTCCTTCCTTAAGCTCAGGCCTTCTCTTGATGAATTCTTTCTCTTCCGTCTTCTTACGGCGTCCAAAGCATGTATAGCTACTCCTTAACTACTGCCTTCTTTCTGACTTAAGTTTCACTCATTTTAAAAATAATGTACTCACCTGGACTCCCTTTTCTTCTGATTGAAAAACTTGTCCCTTTTACATCTCAATTTCTTGAAAAGAATCTACTCTCTGCTTTCATTTGCTCACTTCCCCATTCACCTCATCTTGCATGGTCCTTATGCTCCCCACATTCCCCTGAAACTGTTCTCACCAAAGAATTCCACTTTGCTAATTCTAACATTCATGTTTACTCCCTACCTTGCTCCAACTCATAATAATATTTAGTACTGTTGATTGTATCCTCCACCGTAAAATTCTTTCTTTTGTCTTCCTTGACATGATGTTTATCTCTTACTTCCATGATAGGCTTTTTGGCCCATGGCACCAAGCCTTAAAATGTTGGAATCAGACAATGTGGTATACCAGACTTCCTTATTCCCCCAGCTCTTTCCTTGTGATCTCAGCCACCCCAGTGACTTGGATGACCATCTAGCTCTAATCTAATGACACTGGTCTCCAGCAGCTGCTCAGATGTGCTCCTAAGTAGGGATGTCATCACAGGAATGCACATGTGCTCATGATACCCTGGATACATCAGAAGCTGATCATGACTTTTTCTATGCTCACACTTACCCCATTTATGCCTCTCAGAAAATGGCATACACTGGCAGTTAAAGGAGGAATGCTGGATCCACCTTTGACCCTTCTCACTCTCTTACTACCCACATCCATCCAAATCTGATCAAAACACGTTCTAGATTCATGTCCTTCTCTCTAATGCAAACTATCCCAGTCTTTCACTTGCACTCCAGCAAATGCCACTTATCTCTCTGCGTCCACTCTTGACCTCTTTCATCCATAATCACCTTGCAGTAGGAGGAGACTACAAATTGCACACAGTACTATGCCACTCACGGGTTTAAAATCCTTTGATGACTTTTCATCATTAGGATAGCACCCCAAACCTCACTGGGTCTTGATTTTCAGCTCACAATGTCATTTCTTAAACTCTACTCTTCAGCTCAGCTCAACATGTGGCAGTTCCTCAAATGCTTCCACTCTTCCTCATTTCTGTGTCTAATTAATTAATTGTTAACTGATCATATTCTCTGCTCATTAGATTTTAAGATTCATGACCTCATAAATTTTACTCGCCAGTGTTAAACCCAGTGATTAGCATAATAATGCCTGACACATATTTGTAAAAGATATGATCCATTTACTCAAAAACTATCTTTTTAGTGCCTACTTAGACTCAAGCTTTATTTTTGATGCTAAAGTTCAAAACTAATATTTTTTTAAATGAATAAAATTCGCTGACTTAATGAATTTATGTTTTTGTGGAGACAGGATAAATGAAATTATAGATTTCATATATAATAATTATACATATAATATTTATATATTATATATTTCCCTTATATAGGGGAAAATTTATGCTGTATGTACTATATTTCATAAAATTTAAAATGGTATATTTAGTATATTTGATGGAGATAAATAGTACAGAAAAAAATATTAAGTGGTGAAAAAAAAGTATTTGATGAGAAGATGTTGAAAGTTTAATGGGTATTGTCAGGGAAGATCTAAGACAACATTTAAGAAAGGATCTGGAGGAAGGAGGGAGGACTGGATACCAGGTATGCATCTGGGGTAGGAGTGCTCAGCAAAGGGAATAAGTTCAAAAGTCCCAGATGAGATATGCCTGATGCCTTGAGAGTTGATGGACCAGAAAGGAGGTCAGTGTGACTAGAGAAGAACAAACCAGTGAAGACACAAGGAGCCCTACAGCTCTGTGGAGCTTTCATAATGAGGGCAATGGAAGCCACCAAGGGGTCTTCAGCAGAGGAGTGATAAGGTGGGGTGTGAGTTTCAGAAGTTTATTCAGAGCACTGGATTGAGAGTAGACTTAAAAAAAAAAAAATAGGAGCCAAAGTGCCGGATAGGAGGCTACTGCTACAATCCAGCTGATAGATTAGTGGTGGCTCCAACCAGAGTGGTGACAAAGAAGAAGCTGAATGAGGGATATACTTTGAAGGGAGAAATGATGAGATTTTCTAATGAACTAGATGCTGCATAAGTGGGGGGGGAGAGAAATCAAGATTGATTCTAACTCTTTGGGGCCTGAGCAAGTGGCAAAAATGGTGTTGCCATTAACTGAAATGGAGAAGAATTTGGAAGAAGGTTTGAGCTTATTAATTTTAAGCAATGTACTACATTCAAAATATTTCTTGCTGATCAGAGTTGCATTTTTTAAAATTAAGATGTCATTTGTCAGGATGCCTGATATCTTTTAGGATTAGATTCATTCCTTCCAGGCCCGAGGTTCTGGCCTTATCCCAGATTTCATAGATGTCGTAAAACAGGTCTAAGGGGATACATTATTTGGTGCCGTCTGCAGAGCCAGATCTCCTGAACTGCTGCTGTCTAGATATTTACTCTGAGCATCTTTTTTTTTTGGAAAAAAAAAATCTAATAAGCAAAACATTCCTGCTTGGGTAGAAGGCTTGGAGCTACTCTTTCCTCTAAAGCTTCCCAAACTCAGAGGTATTAGAGGAGGTTTTCTTGGCCAAACTATGTGCCAGATCCTCTGACAAACCATCTGCTAGGAATCTGTCCTTCTATAATACTGAGCCAAGAGTTCCAGATGGGGCTGTGAAAAGGACTCTAGTCTGGATGAAGAAGGCAAAGGGATAACCATGGGCATGCTTTCAAATCATTGTGCTTGGGCCACCAAGGACATCATCAGCTAATGTCCTTTCAGGCCTTCCCAGAGTAGTAAAATAATTGTTGACCTAAGGATGGAATACCCAAGCCCAACAAGTCCCTAAGACAAATTCTGTGGGCCTATCGCACAGTGATGTCACCTTATGAATAAAGTGGAAAAAAAAACAACCCAAACCTGCTGAAAGACGAAAGTTTTACCTTCAATCCACAATGCTAAATGGGCAAGTGCATTTTCTCTTCTTAAAATAACTTGCCTGCTAAGAAAAAGGGTATGCAAATTTCCCAGACTCAGAAGTGAATCCAAGGAAAACAGCCAAGTTTCATAGACAGTCCATCATCCACTTGCAGGTTCTTGTGACAGACCCCAGGGCCATTAAAATTTAAAAGTCTCAAATTGAGATGAGTTGTCCCCTCTTGAAGGGTCCACAGAGCAAAAGCTCTAGTTAAGTTCTTGGGGGCAGTCATGGACAGTGCCTTGCTTGTTGTTCTCATACATGAATGAGAGGAGTAACCTTTCTTCATGCTCAGGATGAGAAGTATCCATCAAATGACCAGCCTGGTTTCTTTGTTTTGTAAATCAGCTCAGAAGAACAATAATCAACATCAACAAGATTTCCAACTCTTTGGAGGCAGCATTAATGAAGTAAAAATACATGTCCTCCAGGGAAGCTTTGATGACAATACATATTTGGACATAAAAGCACTGTAGGTTTACTGTTCTAAAGTTTTTTCCTACAGAATACTCACTTACACACACACACACACACACACACACACACACACACACATACACACACACGGTAAATAAGAATAGATGAAGTAATGTTATTGATAAACTTACTAAATAACATGATACAGACTTGTCCACCTAAATCATGAAAAATAATGGAAATAGTTCAAGTATGTTCTATCTCACATCAGTCTCCACAGCAGAGGTTCAAACAGGAATACCCCTAAAGGTATGCAGCAGAATCTCAGGGAAGTTTCTCATAGAAACCACACTGGCCTCCCCCAGCCTGGAAATTTCAACCTGCCTCTGGTACAGGGCCCAGAGATTCACCCCCCAAACAGATATGAAGGTCAATGTAAGGGTCCTCAACTGCACTAAGAGAGATAAATGTTGTGAATGAATGGTCAAATTATTCATTTTTAAAGTGCACCTGTAAACTTTGTGATCATAGGTGGCAGTAGAGTATAAGGTTATAGGAGAGACGGGTCCCATTTGGGCCACTTGCTGTGTGATCTTGGAAAAGAAAATTGCATGTGCTTTAGCCTCTTCATCTGTAAAGTGGGTCATAATAGTGCAGCCCTCATAAGGAAGTAAATATTAAATGATTTAATACATTCAGAGCAATTTTAACTGGTACCTGGTGCAAAATGTGATATAGTGCTTGCTATTTTAATATTACCAGCATCATTGACATAGGTTCTATGCCTACTTTGCCAGAGAACTGGGTTAGGAAAATTCAAGGACACAAATTGTTCATAGTGCCCAGGAGCCTGCAGTGATTGCTACCATGAGAATGCCCAGGAAACCCAGGTAGGGGGATATCCTAGAGTTTCAGTTGGGTAACTTGTAGGCTGGGCTGTGTGAGGAAGAATGAACTGAAAGGGTTTCAGGCTAGAGGACAATGAGATAATTCAAATACCTTTCATCTTTTATAGAAATTAAAATTTAATAATACCTTTCTCTCACCCATCATACTCTGCCCTACCTGCAAAAATGATTCCAAAGATTTAAGCATCAAAGTACGAAGTCAGAGAAAAACATGAAATTACTGTATCAGTTTCTTCCTAATGTGCTAATATTCAAGACAAATATAATGCTTTTAAAATTTTTGCATTTTAATATTTGATTAGGTTCAGTCATATAAAATTGTTCATTTGTGGGGTTAAATAAGATTAAATATCAGCAATTTTCACAGAGGTCAATTTACAGTATGTTCTGGACCTTGCTGTTCTGAGAAGTACACTTTAATTGTTATTATATATATATACACACATTGTACTCTGGAGAAAATTTATTAAAGGGCATGTTTTTAAAGATGTATGTGAAATAAAGACATTTCAGGGCTGACCTTGGGTTGCATAAAGATCAAGTTTGCATAAAAACTTTAAACGATTTTGTCTCACTCATACATGGAGCTGCTAAAATTGGAAAGGCCTTTTGAGATCACCTATTCCAAACCTTTCTTCTGATGAGCTAACAGGGGTCCTGAGGGGTGAATTTATTTACCCATGGCCACAGTTAGAAAGTATCAGATCCAAGAATAGCTCACCAGTCCCTGAGCCCCTATTCAGCTTCTCTTTTGTGAAAATCGAATCTCTATTGTCTGGAATTTTGTCAGACTGTTCATAAGGGAAGCCACAGGCACAGTGTGGAAAACCTGGGGTCTGAGCAGGTTGGATCTGAATTGAATACAAAGATTCGCTTTGCTCAGGTCCTTAACCAGACTCTCGATTCTGGTCAGAAGAAGTTAAGACAAAAATAATTATCAGTACCCAAGAATTCTCAACCCACTCAGGCAAGTGACACTGTCATCACAATATCCAGATAAGAAATATTGAAAACGAAGGCAGAAGGGCATCTACCATGTTTCTATGTGAGGTGCCCAATGTGAGGTACCCCTCTTTTACAGTTGAGGAAGCAGTTCCAGAGATGCTGGCAGTTGCCAGCACTCATTTATGTCCATGTCATCATTGAAAAAGGAGTCCTTTGACCAGCTTCTAAGTCTCACAGGACTTTATTTAACTGGGAGAACTTAATGGTTAAGGGAGTTTTAAACATACACCGCTTTCCAGTGTCCTGAATCAAAAAGAGGCAAAATAGAGGTAGACATAGTCAATCCTATTAGAAAGCACTAGAAATACCTTGTGCTGATGGGCTTGGACCTGTCTACATGAGCCAATAACTGTAGTGGAGGGAAGAGGGGCATCCTGGTTGGCTTAAACCTCTCAGGGCTTATTCCTTGGACAGAGGACATGCTCTTGAACTGAAGTAGAGCTGTCCCTTGGTATCCACAGAGGATTGGGTCAAGGCTCCTTGCAGATATCCAAAGCTGCATATGTTCAAGTTCCTTTTATAAAATGATGCAGTATTTGTGTATAACATATGAACATCCTCCCATCTCATCTAGATTATTTATAATATCCCAAACATTATAAATACTACATAAGTAGTTGTTCTATTGTACTGTTCATGGAACAGTAATAAGTAAAAGTCTGTGGGACAGACTTTTTTTCCCTAAATATGTATTTATTTTAATTATTATTTTTTTATCTACAGTTAGTTGAATCCAAGGATACAGAATCCACTGATACAGTGGGCCAGCTGTAAATGAACTGATATTATGGTTTGGATGTGAGGTGTCCCCCAAAAGCTCACATGTGAGACAGTGCAAGAAGGTTCAGAGGAGAAATGATTGGGTTGTAAGAGTCTTAATCCAAATAGTGATTTAATCCCCAGATAGGGATTAATTTAGTGGTAACCAAAGTGTTAGGGAGTGGCTGGAAGAGGTGGGATTGGGGTATGGCTTTGGGCATATATTTGTATCTGGAGTCTCTCTGCTTTCTGATCATGACATGATTTGTTTCCCTCCACCGTGATATCCTTCTGCCTCACCTCAAGCCCTGAGGAATGGAGCTGGCCTTCTATGGACTAAGACCTCGGAAACTGTGAGCCCTCAAATAAACTTTTCCTCCTCTACAGTTGTTCGGGTTGGTTCCTTTTAGTCACAACAGTGAAAAAAACTAATTAGAACAACTGGGAATGGCAGGGAGTATACCCCAACAACATGTGGATGCTATTAGGAAGGTAAAGGGGTAAAATGGAAGTTGGACAATCAGACAACAAATATCAGAACAGTATATGCCACAATTTATTCAACAGATTCACTACTCCTGGACATTTATATTCTTTCTTATTTTTCACTCTTGTAAGTTGCCCCTGCAACAATTGCTTTTGTGGCTCCGTCCTTGTGTGCTTTCTAGAATAACATTTCCTAATACTGAATTTCACAATCAAAGCATGTGAATGTTTGACTTAGCTTAGTAAATTTTCTTCTAGAAAGTTTGTTTCCCATAGTTAATACTTTCATAATCCTGGGAACTGTGCAACCACGAGTACACATAGACCTATTTTTTTTAATTTCTGGTAATTTGCTAGGTAAAATTTTGTGCTTCTCAGATAGTATTCCATAGTGCTGTGCTAAGGCCACAGACAAATATGGCAAATCTTTGTGGAGCAGCAATTCTTTGAGATTTTAAACTTAAAACACTATTATTTTTGTATTGATTTTACTATTCATTTTACATTTCATGATATCCTGACATAGAATAAAAAAATCTATAAAAATTGTATGGATAAAATGTGAGGCTAAAAACCAATCTCCTGTTACAGTGGAATGATATGTTTGTTTTTTTTTTTTTACTTCCCATGCTTCCTTCAAATCCCAGAAGTAAAAGTCCACTTTCCTCTGTAGTAAGAAATCTTGGTAGAAATTTGAGAAATAATTGATTTCTACTAGAATACACGTATTACAATCATTTACCCAATAAAGTCGTGAAGATGCCAGGAGATAATGATGGCTCTGCATGTAAGGAGAGCTTGGAGTAAGTAGGAAAGGATCAAATGTATAGAAGACACCAAAACCTTACACGGGAGGACCGTAACCAAGTGGTTTCATCAAGGACAAATAAATCACCCCAGAGGTTTAGTGATAGAGCGGTGGCCTACCATTCCTAGTGACAGGCAGGATCCAGGGATCCTACTTTCAGCCATGGGAAATCCCAACCTGCTACTGCCAGCAGATGGGCAGGGAGATGAGGCCTAGCTGCTGCATTTCCACTGCCAGAGGGAAATCCTATTAATTCCCAGCACAAGTCATCCCATGTAGACTTTTGTGATTATTGAATGTTATTTCTCTGATTAAAATGGCTTGAATTGTTTTGCTCATTAAAATCCTTTGATATTTGGGATGCTATGACATTCAATAAATATCCAGTGTTGAATGAGGCAGATGCAATATCCAATTAAATTCATTTAAGAAGTCCTGGCATCATTGTGAAGGTATCATCAGAGTTTTTGTGTTCCTCAATTAATTTTCCTAATGATAATAAAATTACTATTTTTTTTTCTTAGCCTTTCTAAATGCAGGTGTCCCAATACAGGCTAGGAAGTTTTGATGCATTGTGGCTAAATTAAAAATGTATGCCTTCATGGCTCTCAAAAAGACAAAATTTCAAAAGAGACATTGAAATGTCCATATAAATGGACACTTACTGTCTTGCTAACCTTGATGTGCAGAAGATTTAGAGCTTGGCTGTGCCATATTGAGTCAAGACTTTCCCTAATAATTGCATGTAATAACATGGTGATTACATCTGGAATAAGATTCTTTTTCTTCCATATGTATCTGGATGTAATGGCCTGGGCAAACATCCCCTGTTTGTGCCTAGATCCACTATCTACCCTTTTCCGTCCTGCTAGAAGACCAGGAGGCTGATTGTACTGACTGCACCAACCAAAGTCCCTTGCCCTCTGGCTTATGATTATGTTTGAACAATGGGAAGGGAGAATGAGATACCTGAGTCAAGATAATCTGAATGCTCCTGCCTTGGGGCTGTAGGTCAGTAGTGACTCGCAGCATCTCTTAGAGCTCCATTCATGCAGTCCCCTTGCTCCTTTGGACTCAGTCCTTGTCCTCCACTGTTTCTAGCTCTTTGCAAGGCTCACTTGACCTTTCTCTGTGGCACTGTGAACAATCTCTTCATTAAATTCCCCATTACTCAAGTGTCCTTTGTCTCTTCTTGGGACTTAATGAAACTCTTATATATTCTATCAAACAGCATGAAACGTAATTCTATAAATACACAGGAAAAGCACTCAATTCTCCATAACCCACACTCGAAACAGAAATGAGCACTTGACCAGCAAAGAATTTATTTGGATTTCTGAAAAATGCTTGGACTGTCTTTCAGAGACATTTCTTTTTCATAAAATGAGATATCAGGTTCATGATTTGGTGTCCTTTCCTGTTCTACCCCAAGGGATTAATAATTAGCACTTGTTATGCAAGTCTATTCTCCTCTGAGGCTAACGGTATTATGGTAAAAGTGCTTAATAGCCAGGAAAAATGATTTCATGTTCAAGAACAAATAATAAGTCACTATAACAATATAAATTGCATAAAGAACAGTGTAACTAGTAAGGATATTTGGTTTACCTTTGACTTTGTATATTAATAGCTGTGTTATGTGTATCGAGGTAGGTCTTTGGCACTTCTAACTCTGATGTCCAATAAAATACTAGATGTATTGTCTGTTCTTCCAATCCCCAATAAATTAATGTGAAAAATCCAAAACTATATAGAATTTTTCTAACATAGAAAATACATATTCATTTCCCTTTTTCTTGTAACCAGTCTCAAGAAAAAAAAAATTCAGATCTTTCTCATCTGAGAATAGGTCAGGCTACTATGAGAACACAAGGATATAAAGGGCCATAAGATGTTAAAAGTTATTCGTGGACAATTTTAGATGGGTAAATGAGTCTGTCAATTAGGGAAACAGAATCACCATGAATGTGAAGGGACTTATTATAGTAAGTAGATTTTAAGCCATGACAGAAGTAGAGGTCTGGGGAAGGGAGCTGGAGGAATAGAAATGAAGTCGCTAACAAGCCTGCCTACCTAAAACACTGGAGAAGGTGGACTGGTCAGAGTTTGCAGGAATATCTGAGAAGCCAAGCACATGTACCCATTTTGCGGGGGGCAGGGGGCACCCAAAGGAAGCCTGTGGAAAGGCCCAAGAATCTGTAACCTTCATGTAACTACCATCTCTGTGGGTCCACAATCAAGCATCTGGTATTAGTTTTGGCACTGTCATTGATTAATAGGGCCTGAAAACAGGAAGAGGAGGTAGAGGCAAAGTAAAGAAAGGGCCAGGAAAACCTAGAACTGACTGGGCTCTTTCCTGCCTACCGATCATTACTCATCTAACCATATGACCTTCTTAGAGTAATGGCCACTGCTTCCTATCTGTCTTTCAGATCTCAAGCAAATTCTTTACTTAGCTAGCTCTAATAGGAAACCACATGGTGAAGAGGAATCTGGGAAATATATTTCCTAAATTAACCAAATCAATGTAGCATAACAGAGCATAATTTATTCCTTGTGAACTGGGTATCTATATAGTCATTTTTAAGAATATTTAATATCTAAATAAAGACAATAGCAAAATCGTGCTTCTAGCTAATGTGATACCATTATTTGAAAGCATACAATCCCTCCTCCCTAAAGAAGATACACAGAATACTATACGTCCACCTTGATTCATCTTTTGGTGGCACTTTCCTTTTCTAGATGAGTTATATTCCCACTTTAACATCCTGTAACTTAAAGACTGAAATATAAAGTTAATTTCTATGAGCAATTCTTTTGTAAGAATAGTAGCAACATAACAAAAAGAATGGGTTAAATCTCTATTACTCTCTTATCTCCCTAAAGTATCCAACAATATTTATTATAAAGCAACGAAGGCTTCAATACTATTACACTCTTTGTTTTTACAACTGATCATGTCATTATAACTGGCATTTTTAACTTTCTTCTTCCACTGCCCCATATCCATTTTTTTCTCCCAGCTAGTCACAGTTTCTTGCTGGGGAGGGGTAGGGGACAAATATTCATGACAGGGTTGACCATTAATAGAGTATGCTCTTTTGGCTTATTGTAGCTTCCCTAATTTTTATCACAGGTTATAAGAATACTAAGAGGCACTCCCAGAGGAACTCTGTGAACTCTACATGTACTTTTCGCTGGCCCACTGTGGAGTAGCAATTTAATTTCCTCTTGATAATCAGAATCAATTACCCCAGTACAGTAATTTCCTTTTTTTTTTCTTTTTACCTGTGACAAAATGCTCAGGTAGCATCCTCTGCTTCCAATTTGGTAGAAGTTTACTGTATCTGACAACAGCATTACTACTACCTTAGTTTCTATCTGGAACGTTCCCCAAAGGCTATGTGTTCAAGGCTTGGTCCTCATCTGGATCTATTAGTAGGTGGTGGAAAATTTAAAGAGTAGGGCCTATTGGAAGATATTAAGTCACTGGGGCTGGAACTCCAGTCCCTTCCTATATCTTTCTTTCACCCAGCCATGAATTGAATAGGCATCCTGCACCAAGTCTTCCTACCACAATGTGCAGCCTTAGTATATGCCAAGGCATCAACCATGGATTTAAACCTCCAAAATGGTGCGGATAAAACCTTTTCTCTTCTTAAGTTGATTTTATTGGGTGTTTGTTATAGTAACAGAAAGGTGACTAGCAGGAATGTGGACTTAAACCAGTAGAACCTCAAATTAAAGGGATCAGAAGCAAACATTTCACTTAGAGGCCACTAAGGGTAATTGTGAGGGGACCAACTCCCTTATTTACCCCCTTGATTACCAAATCTGAAAATTGGGAATTGGAAAAACAACATATACTGTTTGTTGATTCAGAGTATATTTGTTATAGATTGGGAGATATTTTCCAAGCTCTGTAGTATCACTGGCCAGCTGGAACAATAACTGAATATTTCATTCTATCAGGTCCCTTGCTCCAGCTTATGGTAATGTCAGTAAATTTTATGAACACAAGACCATTGTTGCATTGAATTAGCTACAAAATAAATATCTTGGTCAGAAACTATGCTCTGTATGATATGAATAAGATATTCTGTAAATCTACAGACAGTGATTTTGGCAGAAGCATCGTGGGCAAAGAAGGCAAATCCATGTCCAGAATAAGTTTTATTCCATGGAGGACAGAGCTCTGCTTTTCATGATGGAAGTGGTCCAATGGAATCAGCACTGAAGGGAGGTTCCTACTATTTGTAGGTTGAATCATCAGGGGCTATGATCAGATCAGGCTCAGTGAATAGAATTCCATGTGTCTAAGTCCATGAATAACAACCCCTATAAACAAAGTTTAATCAAGAAACTAGGTCCACCATAATTGTTTCTGGATAAGAGATTTATTATAGAATTAGACTTTATATAATTTTGGCAAATACTAGAGAAGTAATATCCAGAAGGGAAGAGAACCAGAGTAAAAGACATAGAGTACCATCCAGTCTTCCTGTAGTACAAGTGCAGGGTAGACAACTCTAGGTTTGCCCAAGGATCTAAGAGAGCTTACTGAGACTGCAAATGGGTTCTCCTTGATAGAGCAATGGGAGTTGTGGTTTCTGTGTACTCCCACCTTTGTGGATCCACAGAAAAACATCTGTTTTAAATTTAGGATCCAGTCTAGTAGTCATGAAGAAAAGCTAGACAAAGAATGGAGAAGAGAAATGGCAACTTAGAATTCCCTTCACATTTCCAAATCTGACCACTCTCCATGTCTGACTGTAAGAAATTCTAAGAGTTATGACTACTGCTTCACTTCTACTTTCCAAATATTTTACAAGTTCCTTTTTTTCACCAACTGTCCTCAGGAATCATAAAGCAATGGAATTCTATAAAATGTAGCTCCATCTTAACAAGTTGATATTGACAATTTACCATAGTTCCAGAGAAAGAAGGCTGTTATCCATCCATCCATCCATCTGTCCATTCATTCATTCATTCAGCAAGTATGTTGTGTCAGTAACACTCTAGGAACTCAGTTTGCAAGCTAAAAATGTCTTTTATAGGACTTAAATATGCAATGGTATAGACATTATAAATAAACTTCAAATACTTACATTTATAATAATAATCATGAAAGTACTGTGAATGATAATAAGATGGACCCATAAAAGAAATTGACAAAGGAGGAACAACCCAGGATGGTAGAAAATACTTTGCCAAAAAATTATATCTAAATTGAGACCAAAAAGAAGAGTGTAGGTCCATGTTTCAGAAAGAGGAAAAAGCAAATAGTCCCATCAAATTGTCCTGAAAGGAGTTGAATGCACTTGCTGCAACCTGTTCTTCACCTTCTGTTTTATTTTGAAGCCACTCTGAACAGTTTTATTTTTACTCCTCCACTAAAACTTATGATGTTAAGGTTATCATCAACCCTTTAATTGCCAAAGTCAGTGGTTAATTCACAGCCTTCATCTCACCTGATCACAGCATTACTTGGCCAGATGAACACCCCCACTTTCTTGATAAACTGTCTTCATCTGGTCTCTGGAACACCATTGTCTGCCTCGGCTTGCTATAATATAGTGTCTTCCTGAGAACAAGGGCTTTGGCTTGTTCACCTCCAAGTGTCTGGTGCCAAGAACAATGTTTGGCACATAGTAGGCAATGAATAATTGTCAAACGAATT